>NW_011494716.1:3626219-3672266 GCF_000754665.1 Bison bison bison | reverse complement strand
GGGTGGGGAATATCCCCTGGAGGAGGGCATGGCAACCCACTCCAGCATTCTTGGCTGGAGAATCCCATGGTCAGAGGAGTCTGGGAGTCTTATGGTCCATAGGGTCAAAAACAGACAAAACTGAAGCGACATAGCATGCACACAGGCACAGCACACACATCTTTAAAGCAAATCCTCAGGGCAGAAAGAGCCCCAGTCTGGGGCAGGAGAAATGGTTCCCCCATTGCTTACATTTCAGGGGGAGAGCTGGTGTCTCTGATGTCTGTGACTGCTACAGCCCCATCCCCATGCTCCATGTCACTGGCCACTTTAACCTCACCTGCCCGAAGGGCACTGTCTCCATCCACGTGTCAGTGACTATGAAGCCTAGGGCCATGGGGTGCTCTACAGTATCAGGCCTCCAGGCGATGGAGGGGAAGTTGAAGTCCTGTGTCTTCAGGAGGAGGCAGTGTTGACCCACTCTCTTAGCAGAGTGACCCCATCTAGATTAGAGTACACGGCCTCCGAGGAAAGGTGTTTATTTCATTCACTGATAAGTCCCCAGCACACAGACGAGTGTTGGCAACACAGTAGGTACTTAATAAATATTTATGGAATTAACATCCATGGAAGCAAAAGCAGGGAGAAGTGAAAATGTAGTTGCCTGTCTGGGAAAGAGCTAGCAATGACATCTCGCAGTGGTCCATACTAAATAATGTTGTAATGGATTATATGAGAGTGTGTGTTTATTTACATTTAGACTTAAATAAAGATATAGGTATATGCTGTTGTGGTGGTTTAATCGCAAAGTTGTGCCCGGCTCTTTTGAGACCTCATGGACTGTAGCCTGGCAGGTTCCTAGCGTCCATGGGATTTCCCAAGCGCATTTCCTCCTCCAGGGGATCTTTCTAACCCAGGGACTAAATCCATGGCTCTTGGGTCTCCTGCATTGCAGGCAGATTCTGTACCACTGAGCCACCAAGGAAGCCCCCATGACACGTATAGAATATGTAATAAAAAGGTAATATATACACAAACACATATATGTTTACAAATGTTTCCCTGGTGGCTTAGACAGTCCGCCTACAATGCAGGATACCTGGGTTTGATCCCTGGGTTGGGAATATCCCCTGAAGAAGGGGATGGCTACCCACTCCAGTATTCTTGCCAGGAGCATCCCATGGACAGAGGAGCCTGGCGGGCTACAGT
Source organism: Bison bison bison (assembly GCF_000754665.1). Lineage (NCBI taxonomy): Eukaryota > Metazoa > Chordata > Mammalia > Artiodactyla > Bovidae > Bison > Bison bison. Next base: position 3,671,078 of record NW_011494716.1, on the reverse strand, counting down.
CCATGGGGTGGAAAACAGTTGGACACAACTGAATGATTCACACACACACACACACACACACACACACACTTAGGGTTGGGCTTGCCTGGTGGCTTAGTGGAAAAGATCCACCTGCCAATGCAGGAGACGCGAGTTTTATCCCTGGGTCAGGAAGATCCCCTGGAGAAGGAAATGGAAACCCACTCCAGTATTCTTGCCTGGGAAATCCCATGGACAGAAGGAGCCTGCCAGGCTACTGTCCATGGGGTCTCAAAAGAATCAGACACAACTAACTGACTAAAACAACAAGAACAATACTTAGGGTCGGGTCTGTCAGATAAGAGTCCAATCTGGGAGAGGGGAGGAGAGGGTGAGATGTATGGAAAGAGTGACATGGAAACTTACATTACCATATGTAAAATAGATAGCCAATGGGAATTTGCTGTATGGCTCAGGAAACTCAAACAGGGGCTCTGCATCAACCTAGGTGGGGTGGGGTGGGGAGGGAGATGGGAGGGAGGCTCAAAAGGGAGGGGATATATGTATACCTATGGCTGTTGCATGTTGACGTTTGACAGAAAACAATAAAATTCTGTAAAGCAATTATCCTTCAATAAAAAAAAATAAATTAGTTTAAAAATTTAGACATTCTTATCATTTTCATGTGTACGGTTTCGATCCTATAAGTAGATTAATTTTTTAACCTTTAACATTTAAAAAGTAGCATCTACCCATTAAAGAAGATGTGAAAAATACATAATTAGATATTTGACAACGTGGGGCTTATGTTGTATTCCATATAGAGCTTGATACACATCAGCTGTTTAAAATATTCATTATGAAATCAACTATTGCTACAAAATCGCTCAATAGGTGATGCTGAGTCCCCACTATGTAGGTGATGCAACATTTTGGAAGACAGCCATCAACCTTTATGGACGAACAAATAAAGAGGGCGTTTGCTCAGTGCGCATTTGAAGAAAAACACATTTTGTGTCGTTTCATTTCTATTTGAGTGAAACTGCATACTTGTACGTGCAAATGCAAAGCCAAAAATATCCAGCAAGGCGATCGCCAAACTGTTAACAGGAGCGAGGAGTAGCATTGTGTTACTGGTATACCCAATGATGATAATCACAATCCATCATAATAAAAGTGATTAATCAAACATTGCTGAGAGCTGTGAAAACTGAGAAAAGAAGGATGATCCTCACTCAGAGAATCCACAAGGCCAACTCACGCTTCTCACGTACCCTTGTTAATAAATCCATTCATGGAGTATTTACCTAAAGTCTGCAATGACCCCAACAGGCCATAGGTGTGTCCCTCTTTCATTTTGCAATAAACATTTCCAGAAAAATGCTCCCCTCTATTCTATGAATTTAACAAGGTGTGCCTCCAGGAAGTTCAGGAGAACCCCAAGATTCTCTATAATGCTCGGAGTATTGGTAACAATTCCTAGGGAACTAGAAAGCAACAGATCCTGGATTCTCTAGATCCAAGCCTCCCCTGTGTTCTCCACCACCCAGCACACATACTCCCTGACTTGCATCTCATCAAAGCAGAAAGACTTAACCCAGGAAAGAAAAGGCATTGGAAACACACAGAATGTAAAAACCACTCAGAGAACTGGATCTTGGCCACAGATCACAGTCCCTTAATATTGATCCCAGAAAGGAGAGCCTCTCAGGGTTAGATGTTTCTATTTTTCCGGAATGTTCCCCTCAGCATTCCCTGCAGAGTACCCCCCTCCCTCATCACCCCTCCTGTCCTCCAAGGATCTTCAGCCTCAGAGCAGCAGCTCATATTATTAAGAAGAAGAGCCTCTGACAATTTCTGAAGAGGCCTTGGGGGAATAGACCCTTTTTGTTTGTAGTTATCAAAACAAATTATGTGCTACGCGGCTGAGATAATGTTGACTCCCCATGCCCTCCCCAGGGCCGCGGAAACTCATAAATGTGAATTTCAGTCTTTTGTAGTAGAAAGGCCAATGAAAAGTGTGCACAGATCTGAATAGAGCCAGCTCCTTAATGATTCCCGGAGGAGGAAATATTTAGAGAACAATGACGCTGTTCTGAAAACGGGGTGCGCGGTGCCCCTGATTCATGAGCTACAACAGTTATTGGATCTTAGGCCCAGGAAGACGGATGTCTCGCCATTCAAAACCTCTTCCTCTCCCATCCCGCCCTGAACCAAGGCGACCATCAAGGATGGCAGTTCAAAGCTCATGGGGTCTTTAAAAGTAAAACCGTTACAAAGATCGAGGAAAAAATATTAGCATCGCCACACTTAAACGAATGCCACATGACACACAAATTTGGCCATCTGCTCTAACTTTTCCTGAGTAGGAAGCTGGCAGAAATTGCGGAGTCATCTACGTAGGACCCATCATTTTCAGCCAAGTCTAAATAAGAAGGCGCTTTGTCTTCGTGGGTTGTTTAAAAAAGCCTGAGACATATAAATCAGCACTGAAACATGCTCTCAGTGTCTATTTTCCCCATTAAATGTACATAAATTACATTTCATCATTTCATATGTGTACTTATAAAGACATTTAAACTATATATATAAATATAGAGATAGAGAGAAGATTTATAGGGACTTCCCTGGTGCTCCCACAGTTAAGACTTCGCCTTCCAATGGAGGAGGTGCAAGTTCTATCCTTGGTCGGGGTGCCGGGATCCCACATGCCTCATGGCCAAAAAACCAAGACATAAAACAAGCAATATTGCAACAAATTCAATGAAGGCTTTTTAAAGTGGTCCATGTCAAAAAAAAAAAAAAAAAAGTCTTAAAAAAAAAAGATTTATATATATTCCACAGTGAACTCTTTATATTTTCTGAGTCTTATTAGAGTGCAAATTGAGTCAGTCATTCTATACATGTCCATCTTTTGTACAGAAAATACTCCATTCTATCTGTTTTGATGTTTTGCAGGAGACGCCTGGGGTAGGTACATGGCTTTGCTTATGCAGGCTTTGCTTATAAAGCAATAAAAACACTCATTTCCAGAAGGAAAGTGTATTTTACAGTGAAGGGGGTGCAAAACACAGAGGGGATAATTTGTACAAACTGAAAAAATAAATCCACGGTCAATGAAACCGTGTCCTTGTAGCCCACTTGAAGCTGCCTAATATATAACGGAATTAGTGTAGTCAGATTTCATTGAAATCCTGTGGCTCTGCGGGCCATTATTTAAACAGCTCCGTCAGTCATGAAGGAATACTTCAAGCGCATGACAACAGAATGCCATCAATAGTGAAGGTCGTCCTCTAAATCAGAAGAGAATGCGAAGGTTTCCTAACGACTTCTTCTCAAACAAATTACCGGCCGGCCGAACCGAAATGAATTTTATTATTGAGGACAAGTGAATTGTACAGTACTTATAGCAAACACATTAGAGGATTAAAATTGATTGAAGGAGATTGGATTTGAAAAGATATAAATAGGGAAGACATGAAAAACCTGCTCAAAATGAACTTATCAAAGCTGCTGTGGAATTCAGCCACTGGCCCGTCACGTGTGGGAGGGTTTGCTTCGGTTTCCGCCGCAGAAATGGAAGCAAGGAACTGGGTTGTGGACGGAGGTCAAGCTGGTTTTGTGCAGATGAGCTAGGATGGATCAGCTCCCCCCACCATAGAAAACAAAGAAGGTGGACACAGAGGACTGGCAGTCCCAGCGACAAATCCAGACTTTTCTTTTTTCCTTAAATATTCATCTACTTATTCAGCTGCATCCGGGCTCAGTTGCAGCACGAGGGTCCTATGCTTGCAGTGCTGCATAGGCTCTCTAGCTGTGGTCCTCGGGCTTAGATGTCCCACTGCATGTGGGATCTTAGTTCCCCGACCAGGGATCAGCCCATTTCCTGACACTGGAAGGTAGATTCTTAACCCCTGGATCCCCAGGGAAGTCCCAAATTCAGACTTCTCTGTGTGTGTGTGGTGACTGCCACTTCTCAGAAGAAGTTTAGCTTAACTTCACCTCTGAGTCGTATCTAGGATTCTTCAATCCATTCAATCTTGGATTATCCAGGAGACAATCCAGATAATTGATCAAACCAGTCAATCCTAAAGGAAATCAACCCTGGATACTCACTGGAAAGGCCTATGCTGAAGCTGAAGTTCCAATACTGTGGCCACCTGGTGCAAAGAGCCCACTCCCTGGAAAAGACTCTGACACTGGACTGGAAACGATTGAAGGCAGGAGGAGAAGGGGGCCACAGAGGAGGAGATGGTTGGATGGCATCACCAGCTCAATGGTGAGCAAACTCACCATTTGCTCAATGAGTTTGAGCAAACTCCGGGAGATGGTGAAGGACAGGGAAGCCTGCTATGCTGCAGTCCATGGGGTCACAAAGAGTCAGAAATGACCAACTGAACAACAGCAATCCAGATAATAAATGATGACGCCGTACAATTGCTTTCTACATGACGAACACACTTCTATGTCCGCCCCCCACCCCCAACCCCAAACTAAGTGACTGAACCTTCACAACAATTCCATGAGGCAAATACTATAGGTATCCTCATTTTATAGCAGAGGACACTGAAGTCAGAGGAGCAAAAACAAAGTATTCCCAGTTCACATGGATATCAAGAGGCAGAGTTCACGGTTGGGCTGCTGGCACCAGAATCTGTGTTCCTAACGACTCTACTCTCTAAGAGTTATAAGCACATTCATAGACGTTGGGCTTCCCAGATGCCACCTGTGGTAAAGAAACCACCTGCTAATGCAGGAGACATCAGGACCTGGGTTTGATCCCTGGGTTGGGGGAGATTTCCTGGAGGAAGGCATGGCAACCCACTCCAGTATTCTTGCCTGGAGAATCCCCATGGACAGAGGAGCCTGGTGGGCTACAGTCCCTGGAGTCCCAAAGAGTCAGGCAAAACTGAGCATGCACGCACATGCTATGTTGCTTGCAAAATGGAGCTTCTGAAGACTCGAAAGAGTGGGGTTTGTTCCTAAAGCTCTCAATGCTCGATTCATTCCTTCGTACAGAGCAAATCAGCAAGGTGTTTTAATCAAAACTCCATTCCTCAGTGAGACAGAGAGGTATAGGGTAGCATCTGAGTATGTATCCATCTGTTAAATATTTCTGACCATCTGTTGGAACTCAGATGTATTGTAGGATGAGGTTGTGGCACTCAACAAAAGAACCAAGGTCCCCTTACTGATAATGGTAGTGGCTGGAGACCGAACCCACGTTTCCTTCATCTCATGCACTGTATGCAGATTCTGAGCCATCGGGGAAGCCCAAATAAGTAGGCAAATAAGAAAACCAGGGGACTTCCCTGACAGTCCAGTGGTTAAGAATCCGCCTTCCAGGACAACGGATGAGGTTTCGAGGCCTACTCAGGGAACTAAGATCCCACGTGCTTTAGGCGAGCTGCAACTTACTGAGCCCGTGCACTCTGGAGCCCACACGCCACAGTTAGAAGCCCACGCACCACAACAAAGAATCTGTGTGCTGCAAGTAAGACCCGACAGAGCCAAACAAATAAATATTTTCAAAAATGAATAACAAAAACAAGCAGACAGCAATAAACACGATGCAAGAAAACAGAAAAATGAAATAGGGCATGGCCAGGTATTTTATTTATTTTTTATTGGAGGATAAATGCTTTACAGAATTTTGCTGTTTTCTGTCAAACCTCAGCATGAATCAGCCATAGGTGTACATATGTCCCCTCCCTTTTGAGCCTCCCTCCCACTTTCCTCCCCACCCCACCCCTCTAAGTTGATACAGAGCCCCTGTTTGAGTTTCCTAAGCCATACAGCAAATTCCCGTTGGCTATCTATTTTACATATGGTAAAGTTTTTGTTTTGTTTTGTTTTTAGGGGGGATGGAGTAGGGAAGAAAAGCAAGCCTAGGAGAAAAAACACCAAGTAAACTTGAGCTATTCAGTAAGTGTCTGGAACTCAGCATGGCGCCTCCCTTAACACCTGAGCCTCACTCTTCTCAGCTGTATGTTCAGTGACATAAAAATCTGCCTCACGACATAAAGAGGCTGAAGCAAGATTCTAACATACCAAAGAAACGTGTAACTTGAGATGCCTCTTCTTATTGTCCCTCGTTTAAAAACAGGCACAACTCCTTGGGTCCAACTTTGAAATCCCCAAGATCGGGGCGATGTTATCCCCAAACCAAGGGCGAGGTGGAGAAATTTGGAAAGCCTGCTGATTTAATAGGATATCCATCTCAAGGGAAGCTAACTCAGTTATGGAACAGTCTGACCATTAATTTCAATGATTTGACTGTGTAATATAATGTTTCAATCCTGGAACACAATTTAAACTGGGACAGGTAGTCATTACTTAACTCGGAGTCTGCAAATTCATCTCCGACATGTCAATTTTTTGTAGTCTATGTTCAAAGAACTTGCCAAAAAAGATATGGGGAAAATATTCAAAGTCCATGAAATCTAGCATCTCGATATCAAATAGGGCCTCGACTGTTACTGTAGATAAAAATGGTGATAGAAATTTTTATTAAAACAGTAAGCAAAGGGTAAGCATGCTTGTCAAACACGAATCCTGCTTCCCATATAGATGAGAGTGCAGAGAACAGTAAAAGAAGACAAATGGGGTGGAATACAGATTTAGCCTGAAGTGAAGGGGTGATGGGGAGAATGAGGGAAGAGACTCCACAGACCCTTATCTGTGATATCCTCTAAAGATAATGACAAGAAATGAAATGAAACAACACTTTGGCAAAACAAATGTTTCCACCAATACTCAAAAATTAAGCAGTCTGTGGTTTGAAACTAAAAATTAATTGCACATTAATTGAGAAAGCCTCTGTTGATCACGATCCAACATTTCCACATAAGAGTGCATGGGAAGGAAAATGGAGGAGAAAAACCGAGCCAGATGGATGTCCGTACAGGCAGCCGCAAAAGTCACACAGATGAGAATGAAAATACTATGAGTATGCATGTTAAAAGCACTGCTTCTGGGATGACCGCACTGTTGTTCACGAAAAAGTCGTGTTTCTCTTTTGGGGTGAAAAGGCGGACTGAGTTTCCTCGCCTGCTTGAATCTTTTTTTGCTGTGGTTCTGTCATTAAGTCTTGTCCTAGTCCTTTTTGACCCCATGGACTAGAGCACGCCAGGCTCCTCTGTCCTCCACTATTTCCCGGAGTTTGCTCAGATTCATGTCCACTGAGTCAGTGAATCTCGGCGCAGCCAAATGTCTTGCTTTGGCTAATGAAGTGTGAATAGAGGTGACATGTGTCACTTTGGGATAAAAGCTCTAAGACCTAATATGTAATTAACCTTGCTTCTCCCCCTGTCCCAGTAATTGTAGAAGAGCACAAGAAGACCATGTGACCAAGGCAGGCAGAGACCGAGCAGGACTCCCCGGCCAGCCCACAGTGGGCATGGGGGCTTCATAAGAAACATTTCTTCTCTGCAGTCATGGAGACTGGGGGTTGCTTGTTGCTGCCACAGAGCTGGTCTTATCCTGATTGATGCCTCATGAATTAATCTTTCTAGCCCCCTTTTTCATAATGTGGGGCTTCCAGAAAAAGTTCAGGGGGGAATTATTTGATGTCTCGGGGATACTGTTTGTATCATGACTTTTCTAGAAGGAGAAGTTTTCTGCTATGACCACAGTTCTTCCCTGTTGCAAATGCTTTTGAATTTCAAAAGCAGATGATGCTTCTTATGCAATTCTCTCAGCACTGTGGACTGATAAGTGCCTCACATGTTCTCATTAGAGGCAACAGAATGTTACCTATAGCTACATGATGCTCAGACAGAGATGTCTGGAGGTTTCAGACCATTTCATTCACTCATTCACAAGGATGGGAGGGTTCTTACCCTCATCAAACTTAGTCTTCTGATAGAAAATAGAAGACTCGAGACTGATAAGATATCACACAAGACTGTGTGGTATGAGAACACACAAAAGGGATATAGAGCTAAAGGTTGGGGAGTGGCATCCTGGGAGAAAGTAAAGAGAAAATGGGCAAAGAAAAAAGGAGTGGGGAGACTGTTCCAGGAGAGTGGTGCAAATGGCTGGAGGCAGAGAGAGAATGAAAGGGAGGGAGGGAGGGAGAGAGAGACAGAGGGCAAGCAAGGCATGAGAGAAGCTAACAGTGGAATATTAGCCACTAAAAGGGATGAATCGAGCCATTTGTAGAGATGTGGATGGACCTACAGGCTGTCACAGAGAAACAGCTAAACAAATATTGGATATTAAGGTATATATGTGCAATCTCAAAAAATGGTACAGATGAACCTATTTGCAGTGCAGGAGCAGAGACGCAGAGGTAGAGAACAGACATGCAGACACAGAGGGGAAGGGCAGGGTGGACGGACTGGGAGCCTGGGATTAACATATTAATTAATGTTACACCATTAATTACACCATCACGGGTGAAACAGACAGCTAGAGGGAAGCTCCGGTATAGCTCCGGGAGCTCAGTTTGGTGTTCAGTGATGACCAGGAGTGGTGGAATGGGAGGGGTGTCAGGGAGACCCAAGAGGGAGGGGATATATGCATGCATATAGTTGTTTCATTTCATTGTATGGCAGAAACTAACACAGTAATGCAATGCAACTATACTTCAATTAAAACAAAAATTTTTTTAAAACCCCAAACAAACCTTACTGAGTGTGGCTCTCTTGTGGGTGAAATGGAAGGTGATTAGCTTGGAAGAAAACAGAAGACAGCTCCCAAAAGACTTGAAATCAGGTTGAATGTTGGATTTTTTCTGATGGGTCATACAGAGTGACTAAAGGCAGGGTAACAGTGAGATCTGTTTATTAAAGAGCATTTTAGTTCCACTGTGAGAAGGGCTTGGAGGGGATACATATAAAAAAGACAGAGACACCAGTCCCAGGATATCACAGAGAAAGATCAGAGTGGCCTGGATGAAAGATGGTGGACATGGAGATAGAAAGAAGAACATACACAAGAAGATGGACAAATAAAGATCTGAGAGATATTTTGAAGACTGAGTTGGAGAAGTGTGATGTAATATAACCAGTCAATCCTAAAGGAAATCAGTCCTGAATATTCACTGGAAGGACTGAGGCTGAAGGTGAAATTCCAATACTTTGGCCACCTGATGTGAAGAACCAACCCATTGGAAAAGACCCTGATGCTGGGAAAGACTGAGGGCAGGAGGAGAAGGGGAAGACAGAGGATGAGACAGTTGGATGGCATCGTCGACTCCATGGACATGAGTTTGAGTAAGCTCCGGGAGTTGGTGATGGACAGGGAAGCCTGATGTGCTGCTGTCCATGGGGTCACAAAGAGTCAGACATGAGTGAGCGACTGAACTGAGCTGAAGTGAACTGATGTAATCTCACTCCTGCCTGCAGCAAGGTTACATTTGGGAAGATGGAAAACATTACAGATTCTTCACGTGGTGTGAGAACCCCATTAAGCATTCCATTGGTGTCTCTTCAGACAAATATAGGACTCTATAGCCACTTTGAAGCATTTGATCAGGTTCTTTATGACAGCAGTGATTCCATTTAAGATGGTGTTGATTTCCCAAAAGACCACATGATTTGCATATCTTGCATCTGATCTTAATTCCGCCAATAAGAAGAGTTATCTATGGAAAGTTCCCTGATGTGACTTCTACTTGCTGTTGGCTCATTGATAAATCCTGTCTAACTCTTTTGTGACCCCATGGACTATAGCCCACCAGACTCCTCTGCCTGTGGGATTTCCCAGGCAAAAATACTGGAGTAGACTGCAATTTCCTCCTGTTGGGGATCTTCCTGATCCAGGGATAGAACCCACGTCTCCTGCATTGGCAGGCAAATTCTTTACCACTGAGCCACTGGGGAAGCCCAACATCTAGTTAGTATGTAGAACTATCAGACTAGTTCCTAGAAATATACTGGTATTTAAATGTATCTAATCCCTACTTGTCATCTGTTTATTGAGGACATCTTTTTATATATTTATATATCCATCCCTTACCAACATTTTTTTTTTTGTCCAGCTCCATAACTTACTAGCTACCTGGTCTAGGGGAAATTCTTTCCAAGCCCCAGATTCTTATGTAACGAAAGAGGGTGATAATAAGATTGACTTAAATGTCTTGCTATAAACACTCCAGGAGATCACGGCGTGAGGTGCTAAAAATCATGTCTGGACGATAGTAAACTCTCAAAAAAATAAAACTGTTCCTAGCTAATAACCTAACTAATAATATCAACAGACAATGACTCTAAATCCTATGCATGTCACAGAGACCGTGGAAAGTCATAGAATCACAGGCTGCAGAGAACTAACTCGGAGAGTTCAGTCGAGAAAGAGGAGAATGCAAAAAGCTCTTGAATGTCAGCTTCGCGTGAGCTATTATGCTGGGGTTTAGGGAAATGAATCGGTAGGTAAAGACCAGGTCCTCCTGGAGCCTCTGTTCTAATTGTGTAAATGACATCAAACCCAGGATGAAAACGGTGGTGAAACTCATGGAAGGTACATTACAGAGAAGAACATACCCAGGGGCAGGTTTTGGGGGCTCTGCTCACGATGTCTTTTAAAAAATAAATCTATTAATTTACTTCTGGCTGCACTGGGTGTTAGCTGCGGCCCCGGGGGCACAGTGGCTGCAGCTCACAGACTTAGTTGCCTCTCAGCTTCTGGGATCTCAGTTCTCTGACCAGGGATGGAACCTGCGTCCCCTGCATTGCAAGGGGGATTCTTAACCACTGGACCACCAGGGAAGTCCCTCATGACATTTTTATTCAACAAAGCAGTCACAGCCATGGAAAAAAAGATTCAAGCCCTGCAGGAGTTTATGCAGCTTCAACATGCAGCAATTTTCTCAATTAGAAAGGCGGGGTGGCGTGGGGGCGGGGTGAGGAGTGGAAAGAAAGAGCTCTGCTTGTGCAGAATATGAAGCTCCAAGGAGTTTTAAAGGGCATTTCATAAGTGTCCGTTTTACATGGTTTTCCAAGTAAGGAGTTCCAGACCCACGGCTGCTTTCTCACTTGTCAACTGAAAGTATTTATTAGAGCGTGCAGGCTGTTTAGAAACTTACACAACCACTTATAACCTATTAGTGAAACATCCAATTACATGCCCAGCCTCTTCATTTCCTTCCAAACCAAATATGTGGAGATCTGGGCTGTGTTAACCTTGCTGCTCCTGCTAACTCCTGCACCTGAGACAGAAGGTACAGCTGAACTCTTGTGATGATTACAGACAACAACTGATGGCATTCAGGAAACATTCAGTAGATGCTCTGAACAGTGAAGGAAGATGGGTAGGTGTTGTCCCATTCACAGGCACCTCAAGGAGTAGGTACTAAAGTCACACTCATCTTACAGGTGAGGCAATCAAGCCTTTCTTAATATTTATTTTGACTTCTTTATTTGGTTGCACCAGGCCTTAGTTGAGCCACGTGGGATCTGGTTCCCTCACCTGGGATCGAAACTGGGACCCCTGCATTGGGAGCACAGTCTTAGCCCCTGGACCACAGGGGAAGTCCCCAGGTAAGGCAATCAAGTCTTAAAAAGTGAACTGACTTGCCCAGTTTCAGAGAGCTAGTGCCCAAGGTCATCTGGTACCAAAGCCATAAGCTTTTTACTATGATTTTACACATCCACAAAATACCTTATACTATGCATCCATTTCTTCATTCTTGTGGCCAACAAGACGAACATCAGTTATGATGGAAATTAATAGCATCCCAGGGAAAACTCAGGGCTTCCCTCATAGCTCAGTTGGTAAAGAATTGGCCTGCAATGCTGCTGCTGCTGCTAAGTCACTTCAGTTGTGGCCGACTCTGTGTGACCCCATAGACGGCAGCCCACCAGGCTCCCCCGTCCCTGGGATTCTCCAGGCAAGAACACTGGAGTGGGTTGCCAGACCCTTATTCAATTCCTGGGTTGGGAAGATCCACTGGAGAAGGGATAGGCTACCCACTCTAGTATTCTTGGGCTTCCCTTGTGGCTGAACTGATAAAGAATCCGCCTGCAATGCGGGAGACCTGGGTTTGATCCCTGGGTTGGGAAGATCCCCTAGAGAAAGGAAAGGCTACCTACTTCAGTATTCTGGCCTGGAGAATTCCATGGGCTGTATAGTCCATGGGGTCGCAAAGAGTTGGACACGACTAAGCGACTTTCACTTCACTTCAGTTTAAACAGTGCTTCACAGCCTTTTCTATAAAAATCTTTCCTGTCCAGGATATCTAAACAGCTGATGTAAATAGGATACAGGGCTTCCCTGGTGGCTCAGATGGTAAAGCGTCTGCCTGCAATGTGGGAGAACTGGGTTCGATTCCTGGGTCGGGAAGATCCCCTGGAGAAGGAAATGGCAATCCACTCCAGCACTCTTGCCTGGAAAATCCCATGGACGGAGGAGCATGATAGGCTACAGTCCATGGGGTTGCAAAGAGTCAGACACGACTGAACGACTTCACTTTCACTTTCAAATAGGATGTACATTTGTCTAACTTATCTAGACTGGAGTGATGTATACCCATTAACTGATACTCTAATGGAATGATTCACCAGAATCCAGCTTTGGGACTCATCGGTGGCCTTGAGATTAGCAACCAGAACACTGGCTCCTATATGTGTTCAAGTCTATCCATTAATCACTTATGAAGCCATATCATGTTGCCAAGAATTAAATTATTTAAACATTCACTTTGGTATCATTAGTGCTGAGGGCTCCAAGAACTTGCAAGGTAAGAAAGAATTTGAGAGAATAGCATTGAAACATGCTCATGACCGTATAGATCACCAGTAGACAGCAGGCGGGAGTTTGCTGTGTGATGCAGGAAGCCCAAAGCAGGTGCTCTGTGACAACCAGGGTGGGCCATGATTGCAGAGGTGGGAGGGGTTTCAAGGGGGAGGGGACACGTGTATACCTATGGGCGACGCATGCTGACGTATGGCAAAAACCATCACAATATCGTAATTATCCTCTAATTGAAAATAAAATGGAAAAAAGAGGGAGAAACAGGAAAAGAATAACAAGAGATTCTACAATTAAATTTTCCCTCTAAAACTGGTCGGTGCAACATGTCAACCCCTCACCCCTCTAAAAGTTGCACATCTTCTTTTACACCATGTTCACACTCAAAACATTATTAAATGTTCATAAATGTTCATTATTAAATGTTCAGTTTCATAAGTCAACCTGATAGACTAAAAGCTAGGCAGATTTCTCCAAAACTGTTACAGCCTATTGGGTAAATACATATTTTGAACACATTCTAATTTTGAAAAATGTGTTATTTACTTACTAGACTGTAACAGTTCTGTTGAATGGCTATAGACTACCAGGTAAATATGTATTTTGGAATGCATGCATAGTAATTCTGACAACATGGATCATTTATCCAGCAGAGGATAGCAGTCTGGTCTACCAGGGACAGATGCCGCCCCATGAATCATTACCCTGATGGACCACAGAGAGACTTTCCAGTCCTTGGCTTGGACAGGAAGCTTGTTTATTTTAAGGAGGAAAGTCTTCCAAACCAGATTCTGATCTCTTTTTTTGGAAATACCAGAGTTCATATCATGCAAATTAAAATAGGACTGGTGAAGAACAGTTGCATATAGCATCAATTAGATGGCTAATTAAACTCAAGGAAGGCTTTGGTTGAGGCTAAGAGGTAGTCTTTAAATGCATGAATCAAAATAAATCTTGAGCTTGAAATATGCAGGTTGGCAGTTGATGTTAGCTGCTTTAAGGAGATGGACACCAATCAGCATCATTTTGATGTTCCCAGTACTCTTTTTATTCTTGCACATTACATATATATCAGGCAATGATGCACCAAGCACAGGGCTTGATTCTGGGGATTCACTGGAAAGCAAAATAGATACTACTTTACTCCTCTTGGAGTCTATAGTCTATGCCTATCAACTGTAGGAAGCGGCCTTAAAATATACTCTTGATAATTCAGTTCAGTTGCTCAGTCATGTCTGACTCTTTGCAACCCCATGGATGGCAGCACACCAGGCTTCCCTGTCCATTGCCAACTCCCAGAGCTTACTTAAACTCATGTCCATTGAGTCAGTGATGCCATCCAACCATCTCATCCTCTGACATCGCCTTCTCTTTCTGCCTTCAATCTTTCCCAGAATCAGAGTCTTTCCAATGAGTCAGTTCTTCACATCAGGTGGCCAAAGTACTGGAGTTTCAGTTTTAGCATCATTCCTTCCAATGAACATTCAGAACTGATTTCCTTTATGATTGACTGGCTGGATCTTCTTGTAGTCCAAGGGACTCTCAAGAGTCTTTTCCAAAACCACAGTTCAAAAGCATCAATTCTTCAGTGCTCAGCTTTCTTTATAGTCCAACTCTCACATCCATACACGACTACTGGGAAAACCATAGCTTTGACTAGATGGACCTTTGTTGGCAAAGTAATGTCTCTGCTTTTTAATATGCTGTCTAGGTTAGTCATAACTTTTCTTCCAAGGAGCAAGCATCTTTTAATTTCATGGCTACAGTCACCATCTGCAGTGATTTTGGAGCCCCCAAAATAGTCTCTGCCCAAAAATAAAATTTCCATTTTTCCCCCATCTATTTGCTATGAAGTGATGGACTGGATGCCATGATCTTTGTTTTTTGAATATTGAGCTTTAAGCCAACTTTTTCACTCTCCTCTTTCACTTTCATCAAGAGGCTCTTTAGTTCCTCTTTGCTTTCTGCCATAAGGGTACTGTCATCTGCATATCTGAGCTTATTGGTATTTCTCCTGGCAATTTTGATTCCAGCTTGTGCTTCATCCAGCCCAGAATTTTGCATGATGATAATAAGCAAGGTGACGATATACAGCCTTGACATACTCCTTTCCCAATTTGGAACCTGTCTATTGTTCCATGAAGTGAAGTGAAGTGAATCACAAAGAGTTGTGTCTGACTCTGCGACCCCATGGACTGTAGCCTACCAGGCTCCTCAGTCCATGGGATTTTCCAGACAAGAGTACTGGAGTGGGTTGCCATTTCCTTCTCCAGGGGATCTTCCCGACCCAGGGATTGAACCCGGGTGTCCCACATTGTAGGCAGACGCTTTACCATCTGAGCTACCAGGGAAGCCCATTGTTCCCTGTCCAGTTCTAACTGTTGCTTCTTGACCTGCATACCGATTTCTCAGGAGGCAGGTCAGGTGGCTGGTATTCCCATCTCTTGAAGAATTTTCCACAGTCTGTTGTGATCCATACAGTCAAAGGCATTGGTGGTATAATCAATAAAGCAGAAGTAGATGTTTTTCTGGAACTCTCTTGCTTTTTCGATGATTCAAAAGGTGTTGGCAATTTGATCTCTGGTTCCTCAGATATTCTTGATACAGAAGTCCAAAGTATCCATCTGAAATATACTGGGTTTGCCAAAAAGCTCGTTTGTGGCTTCCCATAACATCAGAAGAGGCAAATGAACCTTTTGGCCAACCCAGTAAATCAAGTCCCTATTTTAATAACATAAAACCCAAAGTCCCTAATTATCTACAAGTCATCTACAAGCGTCATGGTGGGCACCCCCTCTGTACCTTGCTTCTCCCCGCCAAGTCACTCCCTACTGTCTTCTGCTCCTGTCTCTCCATCCACTTGTTCCTTCAACACAAGGGTACAGAGAAGATTTATGTTTACTATTCTCACAATTTCCTCTGCTTGGGATGTTCTTCCCCCAAACATCCTCATGGCTCATGCTTTCGCACCCTTCTAGTCTTTGCTGAAATGTCCCTGGCTTTGCTGGGGGCTCAGCAATAAAGAATGTGCCCACTGATGCAGGAGATGTGGGTTCCATGCCTGGGTCGGGGAGATCCCCTGGAGAAGGAAATGGCTCCAGCATTCTTGTCTTGGAAATCCCCTGGACAGAGGAGCCTTGCTGGCTACAGTCCATGGGGTTACAAAGAGTTGGACATGACTTAGCAACTAAACAACATCACCTTCACAGTGAGACTCACCCTGATTCCCCTCCCCTCATGTAAAATTTAATTTGTTCTCTTCCACCTGCTCTCTGTTCCTCCTCATCCTCTTCCTCTTTCCTTTTATCATAGCACTGGTCATCTTCGAACACAATTTACTTATTTATTATATGCAATTTTCATGGAGTTCGGTTACTTTTTCCCCAGTGGGTCCCAAATGCCAAGATGAGTGCCTGACACATAATAGGTGCCTGGTATGTATGTATGTGATAAGTTGTTTCAGTTCGTCTGACTCTTTGACACCCTATGGACTGCAGCCCATTAGCACCCTCTGTCCATGGGATTCTCCAGGCAAGTATACACATGTATAAACACACACACATATGTATAAACACACACACATATGTATAAACACACACATGTATAAACACACACATATGTATAAACACACACACACACATATATATATATACACACACACACACATACATAAGCATGTTTTCTTTAGTAGCTCAGTCGTGTCTGACCCTTTTGTGACCCCATGGACAGTAGCCTACCAGGCTCCTCTGACCAAGGGATTTCCTAGGCAAGAATACTGGAGAGGGTTGCCATTTCTTCCTCCGGGGGGAATCTTCCCAACCTAGGGAAGGAATTCACGTCTCCTGCTTGACAGTCAGATTCTTTACCACTGAGTCGCCTGGGAAGCCCACATACTTACACATGAGTAGAGGAAAAGTATAAGTTGCTAAGAGGTAACAGGCAAGTAGACTGTCATGAACCCCAGCGAGCTGGAGTTGGGGGTGGGGTGGGAATTCCAGGGAGGGCTTTCCAAGAGGAGTGGCCTTTTTGAGCTGACATTGAAATAAGAAGTAAAAGGTAAATTGGCAAAGGGCAGTGGAGAAGGCGATGGCACCCCACTCCAGTACTCTTGCCTGGAAAATCCCATGGACGGAGGAGCCTGGTGGGCTGCCATCTATGGGGTCGCACAGAGTCGGACACGACTGAAGTGACTTAACAGTAGTGGTGGGTCAGAGGCAACAGAACATGCACAACACCCTGCTCAGAAAAAGGCTGATGTGTCTGGGGAAATAAAAGACAGTCTGTGGAGTGTGGCTATAAGGCAAGAGCTAGTGGTCGTGAAGATGCCATGTATAGATGGAAATCATGCTTTTTTAATTGCCACCTGTTTTATATAAGAACAGAGAGAGAGAGGTGGAGAAAGGGAGAGAGAGAGGGAGGCAAAGAAAGAGAAGGATGTATGGAGGCACCTCAGATTCAGTGTCTTGTTTGGTTGAATTAGCCATTTGGGGTCGCAAAGCACACGGTGCCTAGACACTGACGTGACAGTTGTGCGTTCCCAGGACAAAAGCCAAAAGCCACATGTCCATTTGGAGGCCACGCTTTCAAAGGTCACGACAAAGTTCTAAATGAGGCAGCTGATTTCCAGGCGTCCTTCCTACACAGCTGCTGACTCAGGTTATGGAATTCAGGAAGTTTCCCATTTCCCGAACAGAAAATCCATGTGAGACACACGTGCTCATCTCAGTCGTGTCCAACTCTCTGCAACCCCATGGACTGTAGGCCGCCAGGTTCCTCTATCCATGTGATTTTTAAAAATTAATTTGTGTTAATTGGAGGAGACTTATAATATTGGGATGGTTTTTGCCATCACCATATACATGTGTCCCCCCATCCTGAACACCCCTCCCACCTCCCTCCCCACCTTATCCCTCTGGGTTGTCCCAGAGCACTGGCTTTGGGTGCCCTGCTTCGTGCATTCACACTTGCACTGCTCATCTATTTTACATATGGTAACGTACATATCCATGGAATTTTTCAGGCGAGAATACGGAATGTGTTGTCATTTCCTCCTCCAGGGGCTCTTCCTGACCCAAGGATCAAGCCTGTGTCTCCTGCGTTGCTAGAAAACACATAGTTGAGGGAAAACTCTCCTCCTTTTACTGAAAGTGAAGATGGCCCTGAGATCCTCCTAGTGGTGAAGCCAGCAACAGCAAGCTTTGCAAGGCCCTCTTCTTGTTCTCAAGTCGCACAAGGCTTTCTCTGGTTGTATCCCGACAATGACAGGCGGGGATTAGTCATATCAACCCATTTCACCCACCACAAACCCAACATACCTGGATAGCCTTCACTTCTATTACCCCCTTCCCAGGCCTCTGGGCAGAAGACATGTCTTGAAAGACTTGTAAAGTACTCATTTGCAGTACCTAATAGCTTCATATTAATTTAAGCGACTAATATTTAGAGGCTACGAGAAAAGAGAGAGAGAGAAAAAATGCTCGGTGGATGAAAAATATATCTCAATTTTCATAGAAAATGTTTCACAGTGACAGCAGTGTCTCCCATGAGCAAAAATAAGGTAGTTGCAGGAAGGAATTTAATTAAGATGAGTTGGGCATGCCGTAAGCAGTACACGGCCGAGGAAGCATTAGCGAGGTACTTGCCACACCAACGTGGAGAAATCACAATATTAAAATGCCCAATAAATTAGTCTACAAATCTACTTAGCTGTACATTTGTCCTGCATCACCACATAGAACGGTGCCTTGAAATGGAACCGTTGGAGATTTTTTACACCAAATCAATTTATACTGGATAAGGAAGATGCTTATGCAACTCCTGGGCTGCAGTTTGCAATGAGATACTCAGGAGAAGGAAAATGTAACCCTTCTTCATTTCATCAGAGATAGAACAGGAATTAATCAGTGATACTTAACCACCCTTTCAACAGGATTCTAGCAACATCCCCAGGAACACTTCATTTCTTTCAACATTTCTGAACAATAGACGGTCGCCAACTTTCAAATAATTCCCTATATTGTCGGAGACTGGGAAGAAGGATTTTAAATCACAAGACTGATGACAGTGTAATAAATTAGAGAAATTGTGCCTGCTATTGTGAAGTTTTAGTGCCCTAGTCTCATTCACATCTCAGTTTCTTGATGTAATATGATTTGAGTATAATTATTAGCAATTATTATCAAAGCATTCATAGGCTTTTCTCCTACTGTGAAAGCAGAGATCCTGCCTTACATCCTATTTTTAATCTTTGTTCATGGGTATCACACATCAAGCAACAAAGGAAGGACATAGTGATTCCAAAATATCTGTTTTGACAGATTGCTCTTTCCCACTTCTTTTATATTATAAATATTGAATCCATGGTTCAACAATGGGTGGCAAAATCCAGCTCTGTGATCATCCAGTTAAGCGAAACCTCCCCTGTGCACTCTGTGTGCTCAGTCACTCAGTCGTGTCTGACTCTTTGTGACCGCATGGACTGCAGCCCGCCAGGCTCCTCTGTCCATGGCATTTTCCAGGCAAGAATACTGGAGCAGGTTGCCATTTCCTCCTCCAGGGGATCCTCCCAACCCAGGAATCGAACCCATGTCCCTAGTGTCTCCTGCATTGACAAATGTCTTCTTTTCTACCGCACCACCTAGGAAGTCCACTCCTCCTCAAAAGGCACTCATCAGTCTAACCACAGGAGCCAAGAAGGGTCCACATACAGACCTGCATTCATCTTCTCTGGACCCAAGTCACAGGAAATTTCCCACTAACTTATTTTTGGCCACTTTTTTTTTTTTCTTTTGCATGCAAAGTCCTCGGGAAGACCACCACAATATACAGAGTTGTCTACACTGTGCAATTTTAACCAAACACAATTGTGCGATAGAACCATATCAACCTTTAGGTCCATGCCACCTTCTCACTCCCTGAATAGAAATCTAAAATGGGATCTGGCAAATGACAAGAACATCTCATAACAGAACACCAGTGCATGGCTGATTTGCCTTTCATTGTCCACGTGCCTTAACACGCTGCAGACTTCCTGGGAACAAATGAGACCTCGGCGGCCGCATGTTTTCATTTTATCACATTTATTTAAGATGACCGAGGACAGGGCTCAATATTTATTCACCACATTCAACATTTGCCATCATCAGAATAAAAGGCGAGGCAGCACAGTTTGAACAACATCTGGTAATTCCAAAGAGATAGTGTCACTTGAAGAACAAATGAACCTTTAGTTAATAAAATCTCCCCCTGACTGACAAAGATGGCTTTTTGTACACACGCAGGATCCATGATAAGTAGATAGCGAAGCATTGATAAAGAGCACCGGATTCTTACAAAGGGAACTCACTGCCGCCCATGTTTAAATAAAGACAGGGTTTATTACTGGTCTTTCATGAATCACGATAAATTAAATGTCCTGAGTTCTGGAGGGATAAAAGATTTAAATTATAATTCTGAAGGCCATGGGAAGCTGTGCTGTTCTCCAAACTCTCTAATGCCTCAAAGAAAGAATGATATCACCAGGACAAAAATGTAGCTGGTTTCAATGATGAGGCCTTTCATCTGGTAATACCTGAATTAATAAAGTCGACTCTCCTATGTTCTGAATCTCTATGACTCCAAGCTTGTAGTTAGCCTATATTTAAAGTATAGGCTGGGTCTACTAAGAACCAGGCAGTGGGCTAGACATTTGCCTCTAGAAGTGATGAAATATCTAGAGTAATGAAATCTGTTAAATGTCAATGTAAATTCACACAAGTCTCTATGCAACACATACACACACACACACACACACACACACACACACACACACAGATGTACAGACAGCCAGAGTGGGTAATAGCCTTCAATACATGAAGAACTGGACTTCTTCCCTTCATACAGTCAGAGGCCATACTTCATAGCATACATCTTGCCTTTACCACCCCACCTTTGTTATTAATAGTTTTTGTAACTATTGATCATGTGCAACCAATTAGGTTTTGGGTAAAAGCAAATTAATTCAAGAGAAACCTTTCATATAATTGTATCTCAGTCAATATGCAGTGATGAAAACATTCTCTCGTCCTCAGGAACTCCAGATTTTAAGAGAGTATCTGTGATGAGACAGGAATAATCATAATAAATGGACTTCTGGAGAAGGTAAAAATTACAGCCTGGCCCTCTTCATATCATCATGAGAGGATAGATCTAGGAAATCTCTCAGAAGCTGCACTGAGCCATGCAAATCAAGAGAAGATTCTTATAGTTTAGAGCCAGGGTGAGTGTCCTCTGCACAGCAAAGGGCCAGAATCAATGGAGCAGTGGTGAAGTTTAGTGACATTGGCCTTGATCAACTCTTTCTTCTTCACTAAGAGTTTGCTCCCTAGGGTGCCTTCTTTGGGCTCAAATCTTACAAAAAGTCGTCATTTTTAAAATCACTAACAAATCATTTGGTACTCTGGAGGTCATTAATAGACATAAGGGTGTGAGGTGAAGGGTGGGACACGTCCTCCCATGCCCTATCTTTCCATGTGGAGGAGTCCTCTCAGGCATCGTTCCATGGGTCCCCATCTTCTCACTCCTCCAGTCCTAAGAAGGAATGGTTTATCTGATTGGTTACTTTGAGGAAAGGACCACGCATGCTCAGTTCAGTCTCCTGAGCCATCTTTCACATTCCCCAGCTGATAAAAAGGGTGCGTTCTGATCCTCATTCTTAGAAATGAGGCTCAGGAATGTGCGGATGATGGGGGAGAGAAAGAAGGGACCGAGGAGGAAAGAAGCTGTAGGTGTTTCCTCCATCAGTGACTGACGGGTAAGTTTGAACACATCAGGAGAGCATCAGCAAGCCCATTCGGTCACAGCTTTTAATTTGGATTTCTCTCATTAAGAAGCTAACAGCTTTTGATTGCAGGTTTAAAGGTAGCAGCTTCCTTGAGATATGATTCCTACACCCTAAAATTCACCTGTTCAAAGTGAACAATTCAGTCATTTTAGGCGTACTCAGCCCTGCGATTCCCACCACGATGTCATCTGAAAACACGTCTATCACCCCAGAAAGAAACCCCTGTAGACCTGCAGTCACTCCTCATCACTGTCCTTCTGCCCAGCCCGAGGCAACCATGAATCTACTTTCTGTCTCCATAAATTTGCCTCATCTGGACACTTCATACGGATGGGATCAGAACCTTAAAAACATCAGACTAAGTGAACGGATAGAGAAGACAATGCAACCCACTCCAGTACTCTTGCCTGGCAAATCCCGGATGGAGGAGCCTGGTAGGCTGCAGTCCATGGGGTCGCTAAGAGTCGGATACAACTGAGCGACTTCACTTTCACTTTTCACTTTCATGCGTTGGAGAAGGAAATGGCAACCCACTCCAGGGTTCTTGCCTGGAGAATCCCAGGGACAGGGGAGCCTGCTGGGCTGCCTGTCTATGGGGTCACACAGAGTCGAACACGACTGAAGCGACTTAGCAGCAGCAGCAGCAGCAGCAAGTGAACGGAAATCTGATCACTGCCCTTTTGCCTTCCTGCTCTGCTTCCTTCTCACTTGGTCCTTCCTCAGAAGGGAACTGAGGGCAGGCTATTGCAGTACAGTTTCCACAGAACTAGAATGGTTTCTTGGGGCCCATCATCCCGCTAACTAACCTGGTCTTTAGCACTTCACAAGTTTCATTTCGCACAAATGTTAAACTGCTGTATTAAGGTCAGCATTCATTTATCCACTCATTCATCCACTCCGATTTTCCAAACACATTTTTTTTTTTTGGTCCCTAATATGTCTGCCAGATCCTGAAGATCCGTAAATGAATAAAGCCTGGAACCAGCTCTCAGGGAACTCACACTTAATTATTAGGAATGATTTAGATACAGAATTGTATACAATGTATAAAATAGATTTCCTGGAATGTAAGTCCAAGGACCCTTATTAATCTGCCAATTCATTACGGAACTTGACACCCCCTACAGCTGCTATCTCTGTGAAATTCTCTCAGCCTTCCATGACACTGTCCTGGCCAGCTTCACTTGATGCTGCCCTGCCCACCTTCTTGAAGCCATTCTAGCCTCTCATCTTCCCATCATTCATTCAAGTGGTCCTTCCTTAAGGCAAGCTTTTCTTTTATTTTCCTATCGTCCTTTCTTTGGGGATGTCATCCACTCTCACAATTTCAACTATCACTTCCATGGCAACCTGTGAGTGGCATAAAGATGAGTAACACAAAACAAGAAGGACTTAGCATCCTGCAGTGCAGGAGGCCCCAGTTTGAATCCTGGGACTGGAAGATATCCTGGAGAAGAGATAGGCTATCCATTGCAGTATTCATGGGCTTCCCTGATGGCGCAGATGGTAAAGAATCTGCCTGCAAAGCGGGAGATCTGGGTTCGATTCCTGGGTTGAGAAGAGCCCCTGGAAGAGGGCATGGCAACCCACTCCAGTATTCTTGCCTGGAGAATCCCCATGGAAAAGGAGCCTGGTGGGCTACAGTCCATGGGGTCACAAAGAGTTGGGCATGACAGAGTAACTAAGCATGCACAGCCTTTGAGCTAAGGCTTAAAGGACATGCTGGATTTGGGTGCTGGGTTTGAGGTACATATGCCTATATGAATTGATGTATGCGGCATCAGATCCTACCAAGTAGCTCTGCCTTTCCCATCTTGCCAATATCAATTAGTTAACATATCTCCAAAGAGCAAAGATTCTTTTTCCTATCCTCACTTGATACACATTCACAAAATGCTCCTATCCACTCCACATATTATTCTTGGTATTTGCCACCTCTGCCTGCACTTTACAATCTTTGTTTCAACCCAGAAGCCGCTGTCACTTCTAAATCGGTGGCTTCACGGCAACTATTGATTTATGGCGATGGCCCTTCTTGCCTGTGCACATCTCGAATCTGCAGAGTGAGAGGAGCCCTGGAAATATTTATTCAGACAGTTAAAATCCTCCCTATTTAACAGAACTGACTTCCATGACCAGTGGGCACATCTCGTTACCTAGGGACATTCCACAGGATTACAGAGCGAGGCCCTAACCAAGACTGTAAGTCACTGCCACCCAACTGTCAAAATAAATAACAATAAAAGCCAACCTTCAGGAAACAGGAGGGCAGTTGATGCTTTTTCTCTAGATAAACAAATCATTTTTATTTTTAATTGAAAAAAGAGTTCAATATATGTTACCTAACAGCATATCATATGTTTTGCAATGTTTAGTATAAAACAGATGATTTTCCTAGACATGCTCTCTTGTATTGGACTCCACAGGTGGTGCGAGTGGTAAAGAATTTGCCTGACCATGTGGGAGACACAGGAGATGCAAGTTCAATTCCTGGGATGGGAAGATTCCCTGAAGGAGGAAATGGGAACTCACTCCAGTATTCTTGCCTGGGAATTCCTATGTACAGAGGAGTCTGGCGGGCAACAGTCCTCAGGGTCACAAAGAGTGGGACGCAACTGAGGTCCAAAGCTAACATTTTGAAGAACAGTCAGAAATGCATGTGGGGTGGGCGATAGAACAGGGATTTCAGGCAGGAAGAAGAGAAAAGTGTTTAGTTTAGGGGCACTTGAGAGCAATGTTTTAGATTCAGACATTGAGACTTCTCAGGTGGACTTGAAATGGTTACGTCTTCCTTTTTATGTCCTTGGCCATGCCACACAGCTTGCAGGATCTTAGTTCCCCAACGAGCGAATGAGCCTGTTCCCAAGGCAGTGAAAGCACAGAGCCCTAACCACTGCCCACCAGGGAACTCCTGCAACTGTCACTTTTCTCTTTCTTCAGAGTTTTTGTTTTGTTTTCGGATCTACGCAATATCCCTTATGTGGGACAACACTTTTATTCTATTGTACATTTATCTACTTAGTTTAGGTGGAGCTGTATACCTCTCCCCTTCTACTCTACTCAATAAGGATGAGACTCAAGACCAGCCAATCAGAAAAGCCAGTCCTATAGCAGAGGGATTTGTTCAGGACCAGGCACATGATTCAGACTAGCCAATCAGAGCCTTCCCTGGGATTTTCAGAGGTATCCTCCAAAGGATGCTAACTTTTCAGAGAACACAGATGGCTGAAGCCTAAGGAAACCTGACACCAAAGAGCAAGCAGATCCAAGAGAGAAGCAGAGTCCACATGACATCATTAAAACTTGAGCCTCAACCATGAATACTTTGGCCACTTGATGCAAAGACCTGACTCACTGGAAAAGACCCTGATGCTGGGAAAGACTGAAGGCAAGAGGAGAAGGGGGAGAAAGAGGATGAGATACTTAGATGGCATCACCAATTCAAAGTACATAAGTTTGAGCAAACTCTGGGAGATGGTGAAGGATAGGGAAGCCTGTTGTGCTGCAGTTCATGGGATTACAAAGAGCTGGATGTGACTGAGTGACTGAACAACAACAATAGCAACAAATGCTTGAAGCCCACCTCTTTGTGCTCCCTAGTTCTACGACCCAGTTTTTCTCTTTTCTTAAGCTTCTTTGATATATTTTTTTTTTTTTGGTACCTTTTTTTTCACTGAAAGAATCCTGATGAAATTAGTGCCTAAATATCCTGTGACATAATGCATTCTCATTCTGCACTGGTTATACACAAAAATTACCAAACTTCAGGAGATGCTGCACACTTCCTCCACTTGTTCAGTAAGAAGATCACCTTTCGGCTTCCCAAGTGGCTCAGACAGTAAAGAATCTGCCTACAATGCAGGAGACCCAGGTTCCATCCCTGGGTTGGGAAGATCTCCTGGAGGAGGGCATGGCAACCCACTCCAGGATTCTTGGCTGGAGAATCCCATGCACAGAGGAGCCTGGTGGGCTACAGTCCATGGGGTCGCAAAGAGTCAGACACAGTTGAGCGACTTTCAATTCACTTCACTTTAGAAGCCTCAGCTCTGTTCTCTGAAGCACTGCACTGTTTTCTAAACTGCCAAAATGATTCAGACTCCCATCGCCTGTTTGACAGTTGCTGCCATTTAGTAAAAAAAAACAAAAAAAGTCTCAAAGAACAAAAACTAGCTATGAAATGGAAAGATTGTAAATAAAGTAATGCAATACCCAGAGACTATGTTAGAAGCATGTCGGCAAAGTGACACATCACACTGGATTAAATATAAGCCACCCTTCAGTATGTAAAATATGCATATTCTTTACAGGATGTTAACAAAGGTCCCTGAAATTTCCACAGCAATGAATAGTTCCATTGAAGTTATCCATAAGATTTCTTGTTGTTCAGTCACTATGTCGTGTACAACTCTTTGCCATCCCATGGACTGCAGCACGCAAAGCTTCCCTGTCCTTCACCATCTCCTGGAGTTTGCTCAAACTTATATCCATTGAGTCAGTCATGCCATCAAACCATCACATTTTCTGTCGCCCCTTTCTCCTCTTGCCCTCAATCTTTCCCAGCATGAGCGTCTTTTCCAATGAGTTGGGCAAAGGATTTGGAGCTTCAGTTTCAGCAACAGTCCTTCAAATGAATATTCTGGGTTGATTTCCTTTAGCATTGACTGGTTTGATCTCCTTACTGTCCAAGAGACACTCAAGAGTCTTCTCCAGCACTACAGTTTGAAAGAATCAGTTCTTGGGCACTCAGCCTTCTTAACAGTTCAACTCTCACATCCATGCATGATTACTGGTAAAACCATAGCTTTGACTATACAGACCTTTTTCAAAGTGATGTCTCTGTTTTTTTTAATATACTGTCTAGGTTTGCCACAGCTTTTCTGCCAAGAAGCAATTGTCTTTTAATTCCATGGCTGCAGTCACCATCCACAGTGATTTTGGAGCCCAAGAAAATAAAGTCGGTCACAATTTCCCTTTTTTCCCCCATCTGTTTGCCATAAAGTGATGGGACCATAAGATAATAAAACCTGGAGAGAAAGAGACCTTCCCATCCATCTGTGTCAAGGTAGTTCTCCTCTTCTCATCCCAGCCAAGGGCCCACCACAGGCTGACACACAGAAATAGTCTGGGGTTTAATAAGCATCCCAGCTGTGAGAAACCCTGTGATTTAGATGCCATCTCTTTCCAGAGTTCAAAGGACTCACATTTCAAGGCCAAGTTTCGATGCAAATATGAGAGACGTGATCCTCAGGGGGGTGGGGGGCAATCAAACATGACCAGGAAGGACTCCTGCTTCCTGCCTAAAAGGAATGTGTCCAAGAGTAGTTCTTCTCTGATCTCTGCTTTAGAAAGCTCAGTCTTCTTGCTGGAAACCTTGAAAAGCTGTCACATTTATTATATTTCTGGAAACCCATAAATGATGAGTGTTTCTTCTTTTCCTCTTCCTTCAAGAGAAGAAAGGGGGCTTCCCTGGTGACTCAAATGGTAAAGAATCTCTCTGCAATGCAGGAGACCTGGGCTCGATTTGTGGGTGGGGAAAATCCCCTGGAGAAGGGAATGGAAACTCACTCCAGTATTCTTACCTAGAGAATCCCATGGACAGAGGAGCCTGGAGGGCTACAGTCCATGGGGCCTAAGAATCGGACATGACTGAGCGAATAATACATGCATAAGAGAAGGAAAGAGAAAGTGCTATTCTGCCTGACTTCCAGGAAGATTTCTTATGTGGAGATATTTATATCGCCACAAAAAAAAAAAAAAAAGAGAAAAAATTACCACAATTGGTCTGTTGTTATCAGCAATTAAAGATACTTTATCTAATTACTATGGAAGATGGCACCATTAGACAATCATCTCTGACAAACTGATCATCATCAGTAATTTATGACCAGTTCCTTTAGTTAATTGTCCTCAGGAAGGAGAGCAAAAACCATTTGTATAGAAAAATAAGTAGTCATTACCAACAGTGGAATTTGTTAGGGATGCGATTATAAATCACCAGCCAGGGCTGGTAATGATTCCTGGGAAGAGAAGAGAGTGAAAGCAATGCAGATACTTCATCCAACTTTAGGGAATTCTTCGCAGGAAAGAATCCTTCATAACGAATTTTCCCCCACCAATTTAAATGAAGGATGGCTTGTCTCCCTTTAAAAGAATATCAGATGCTTTATTCTAAATGCAGTAGTGTAGGGCACAGGAGGAATAATTTCTGCTTTTGCATGCAGAGCTGGGCTTCCCGGGTGGTGCTAGTGGTAAAGGATCCTCCTGCCAATGCAGGAGACATAAGAGACCTGGGTTCCATCCCTGGGTCGGGAAGATCCCCTGGAGGAGTGCATGGCAACCCACTTCAGTATTCTTGCCTAAAGAATCCCATGGACAGAGGAGCCTGGCCAGCTACAGCCCGTGGGGTCACAAAGAGTTGGATACAACTGAAGCAACTTAGCAGGCAGACACCCTAGCTATAAAACACAGACACTGACACTTCAAAGTTCTGCCACTCTTCACCAAGCTCAAAGGCACTGAGTCCATTTGACCAAGCTTTGATTTTAGGGCTTGAAATCTGCCCATCTGGTCCAAAAACCAAGCATGGCCTTGTGAGTGCTGATCTATATTTGACCTTGGCAATACCATAGTTGCAAGCTATGGAACCTTGGGTGCCTTAGAGAGCTTATGGCTCTGTTTATGAAAAGAGAATGAGTTGAATTGTGTTCCCTGACAAACAGTACGTTAAACTTCTAACCCTTTGTATCTGTGAACGTGACCTTATTTGCAAATAGTCTTTGCAGATGTATTTAAGTGAAACAAGATCATTAATTAGGGTGGACCCTAATCTAATGACAGCTCTGCTAGTAGACAGGGGAAAATTTGGGCATACAGACAAAAACACAAGGGGAGGGAGGGTGATATGAAGGCACACGGGAATAACAAGTGATGACGGAGGCAGAGATAGCAGTGATGAGTTATAAGCCAGGAAGTGCCAGTGATTGCTGACACACCAGCAGAAGCTACTTAGAAGCAAGGAAAAAAAACCCTGCAAGTTTCAGAGGGAGCAGGGCCCTGCAAAACCCTGACTGTAGGCTTCATGCCTCCAGAATGGTGATCTAATAAATTTGTATAGTGCTAAGGTAGCTGATTTTTGGTACTCTGTTAAGGCAGTCCAAGAAAGCGCATACTTTACAGGATCCTTGAATGGATGAGATGAGAAAGGGTTCGGGCTATAACCAGGACAATGTTTGGCAGGTGATATGTATGCAGTGAGAAAGCCTGTTCAAGTGCTTTATGAAAGATGGGCCAACCTTGACCAACAGGAGTCAGTTATGACACAGACCATAATAGACGGTGTCAGGAATGCACAGTATTCAAGCTGAAAGAGCCCTTGTTTGGGCATCAGAAGTTTGAGACTCAGACCCGATTTTTCCACTTCTAAGCCTTTATCATGTTCAGCTGTAGACTATATATCCCACCTATACATTTGAGACAGTCTGGCCCACACCTTCCTTGCAAAGATGCTGTGAGTTTCAACTGGAGTAACACATAGCAAAAGCCCTTTGTGTTCAAGCCACTCTGATGGGTCCCAGGGATAGAGTGGTAAGCAATTTAATGAGAAAGCACAATAACAAATCTGTAGTTATAAACTAGAATGGGAATAATGCAGAAAAAGAAGAGAATGCAATGAGATCTTTGGGGTGGTGGACAGTTATTGGAGGGTAGAGCATGCCTCAGTGCCAAGTGTAAGCTAAAACTTAATGCAGGAGCGGACCTTGCAGGGGATTGCAGCAGGAAGCACCCTGGAGCAGAAGAAAGAGCACATGTTTCTAAGACTAGACACAGCATGGGGGTGACTATGGTTAGAGCCTAGGAAGGGAGAGCTGGAGAGAGAAGAGTTGGAGAGAAAAACAAGAGGCCAAATCATGCTGGGACAGCAGGCCAAGTTTATCCATTTTTATTTTATCTGGGTTTTTATTCATGGCCGGGAGGGTGGAAGGGATGTGGTGAAGTGACCTGATTTGAATATTCAAATGACTGCTCTGATGATTATACAAAAATTGGGTCGGGAGACCATGGAACAGGCAGACTGGTTAGGAGGTTAGTGGTCCAGATGTGGGTAGCTTGGATCAAAGTAGTGACAGTGAGGCTAGGAAAAAGTGGACAGATTTTGAGACATCATTTGGAAGAAAGCCATTATTACTACTTTTATCTCCTAATTTAATTCAACTCAGTCCTATTGGAATGCCTTCTGCCACTTCCCTGACAGATGGTCAGCTTGTAAAAAAAAAAAAAAAAATTCATTTAGTTTAAACTGAATAACCTATGTTTAATCACCCCTTTCCACATGTCCTGTAAAAAATAAACCTTAATTAATAATCTTCAAAGAAGATAAGTGCAAATAATGCTACGGGGCAAAGATAGCTGATTTTAAATTAGATCAAGCTTAATAATAATGATATCAACATTGGGTACCTTCTACTACTAATTCTATGTGCCTGGTGTCATTCAGCATATTACTACTTTAGTTCATTATATTTTCTAACTATAACTTTTGAGGGATTAGTATCACATTCTCTAGTTTACAAATGAGGAAACAGGTTCTGAATGCTTTCAAAGGCACACAGTTAGTACAGGATTGACATGAAGTGAATGAAATTGTAGGTTTTATGGTCCTCAAATGCATCAAATCTCTTATGGGGAACCACAAAGCTAATGACAAGGGCATTTGAAACAACATGATTTGAAGCAAAAAAAAAAAAATGAATAGTCATTATAATTGGTGATAATGAGACAGTTAAATTTACATGTACACATTTCTATGGAATGTTAAATTACAGGCCTTTCTAGAACACCAATTTACCTAAACTGCACATTGAAACTGAGAAATACTTCGGATACAAATATTTTCCAAGTGTTTCCCAGATGGGTCACAGGGCAAGACTCTTCCACTGCTGTCTAGACATTCTTGATTTGAATCCATTCAGTGCTCCTGAGTAAATTTCTTGTCCCCATTTATGTAATGGCCCAGAAGTACCTCTCTTCCCTCAAAGTGGAGCCGAAGTACCAGAAAGTGGATGCCAACCGTAAGTAGGACTCACTGCTCTCTGAGTGAGCAGCCTGGCAGTCACTGAGCAACTATGCTTTAAATACTCTACTAATGCGTGAAATGCAGAGACAAACACCACTCAGCAAAGCATCTCCTATACAGGTTTACACCTAGCAAGGTAAGAGATCACAGTCATGGTGCTTTTCATGATCCCTCTCATTGGTACCTTTTAAGCTTAAGAGGAAAGTGATCCGTGTTTCTTTGGGTCCCAAATGCCCCCAATGACCTTTATCTCTTGCTCTCCCATGGCTCTCATTTTTCCCACACAGAGTGTCTTGCATAGATACTCCTGCTCCCAGGAAAGGCCCTGCTGTAACATTTCAAAAAACTCATCTTACAGAGAGTGTTTAAACAGAGACCCTAACTTCTTCTGAGATAGCCTCAGCGTGAACTTCAGGGAAAATGTTTCACATAATCCTATAGATTTTCCCCCGAAGCGCCTTCCTCTAACCAGTCAAAAGTCATCCAGGTCAGAAGGGTGTGTAAGTGGGGGAAAAAAAAAAAAAAACGAATAGCAAATGTGTTCTTGAGTCACAGCAAGATATAAAATTGTGTAAAGCCCAAGATTCAGGAAAGAAAGGTCTGAGAGAGAAAGAAATAGTGTCCCAAGCTGAGCCAGATATCATTATTAAGAAAGAAAATATTTCTTCAAGTAGACCTTTTTCATGTCCATACATAAGGATGAATATCGTCCAAGGGGTTTCTGCTCTTCCATTTTTGATGTCACAGGCAGTCAAGCATCTTAATGATGGGCAGCTGCTACAATGCCCAGGATTCCTGAATTCATAAGCTAGAGTCTGTAGTGAAGAGACACCGTACTATGAATTTTAAACATTAAGCCAAGAAAATGTTTTTCCCCACCTAAAAAATTCTTCAATCAAAGGCATGGGGTACAAAATGTACCACATTTTGAGAACACCTCTCATCAGCTGCTAAAACACTGAACTCGTTTCATTTTGAAGCAAGCAAAACTATTGATCAAAATTGCCTTGGATGTAATCACTGCTCCAGGATGGACTAGCCCAGGGAAGGAGGCAGAGGAAGAGGAATCGTAAACACTAGAGTGTCAGGGAGCAGGGAGCTGTCACACTGTGATGACAAACACCCTTTCAAACTGTGACTCAACATTGTGTGGTCCCCATTAATGTACTCGGAGGAAGTCAATGGCAGGTTAATGATGTTCACAGACAGTCTTACAAAGAAGATGATTATGGCGCCCGAGAAGACAGAGCCAGTGTCTAAGACCGTGGTCCCATGCAGGGAGGCTGATCACGCTGTTGCCCACTGAGACATCTTCT
Source organism: Bison bison bison (assembly GCF_000754665.1). Classification (NCBI taxonomy): domain Eukaryota; kingdom Metazoa; phylum Chordata; class Mammalia; order Artiodactyla; family Bovidae; genus Bison; species Bison bison. The sequence continues at coordinate 3,639,217 of NW_011494716.1, read as the reverse complement.
TTCAGCTCTTGATCACCGGGCTCAAAGGAATGCAAGCAGCAGGGTGATGGGAATCTGTGCCCATTCCTGAATTTAATCCATTCCACAGCCCGGCCCCATGTGAGATGTTGCTCGAGAAGGAAGAAAGAAACAGATAAGTGTCTTCCCTCTAGTCAGCCATAGCTTGCACGTCTCCAGGTTTATTCCAAAAGCCAGATGTCAGTTGATGGTGTGACATGGTAGTTGCACAGCCTGATACAAACTTTCCTTGGGTCAATGCCTTTAGACATTCATTATTAATATGAAAAATTAAGTTTATTTTTTAGTCTTTTGGCTCACCTCTTGGGTTTACCTGGTGGCTTGGACAGTAAAGAATCTGCCTGCAACACAGGAGACCTGGGTTTGATTCCTGGGTCGGGAAGATCCCCTGGAGAAGGAAATGGCAACCCACTCAGGTATTCTTGCCCAGGAAATCCCATGGACAGAGGATCCTGGTGGACTGCACTCCACAGGGTCATGAGAGTCAAACACGAGTTAGTGACTGAACAAGAGCATCACTCAATCCTTCCACTTTGCATAGTAAAGGCCGCCTGCTCTGTTTCATGAAAAACAGAGACACTTAAGGCTCTGCACAGGACTCACACTGCTGGGGTATGGGTTAATGCTGTATATACAAAAAGCCATAAACTTGCCTTTCTCCTAAACAATAGAAAAATTTCACTCTTAGGTTGGCTGCCTGTGGAGAAAACTTTCAAAAATTATACTTAAAGGTTCTCTGTCTATTCAAGAAGGCTCAAAATGTTCAAGATGAAGTAAAAAGGTAACTAACAGCTAGAAGAAAAATGTAAGAATTACAGAAGTTTAAAAAATTAAAAGCAGTTATTATTGTGCAAGCAGATCAAAACCATACAATAGGGGAAAGAAATAGGACAGAGATAGGAACAATAATAACTAATATTGAGTGCTATGTGCCAGGCAGTGTGCTGAATACTTCCTACACTATCTAATTTAAACGGCAGACACTCCTATAAGCACTGCTCTTAAGATTTGTTTGGGAAAGTGAAGGCACAGGGGAATTGACTGACTTGTCCAAGCTTACACACACAGCAAGTGGCAGAATTAGGGTTGAAAGCTATGTCTGGGTCACAATGCGCATAAACCCTGAGAAAACCACAATTCAAAAAGACACGTGTACCCTCAAAGTTCACTGAAGCACTATTTACAACAGCCAGGCATGGACACGACCTAAATGTCCATTGACAGATGAATGGATGATGAAGATGTGGTACATATACACAGAGGAATATTACTCAGTCATAAAAAGGAACACAATTAGGTCATTTGTAGTAATGTGGATGGGCCTAGAGTCTGTCACACAGAGTGAAGTAAGTCAGACAGAGAAAAGCAAATATTGCATACTAATATATACATATGGAATTCAGAAAGATGATACAGAAGAACCTTTTGCAGGGCTGGAACGGAGACGTAGATGTAGAGAATGAATGTGCAGACATGGGTAAGGGGAGGGTGGAGCAACTGGGAGAAGAGCACTGCCATATACACACTGCTGCTGCTGCTAAGTCACTTCAGTCATGTCCGACTCTGTGTGACCCCATAGACGGCAGCCCACCAGCTCCTCCCTCCCTGGGATTCTCCAGGCAAGAACACTGGAGTGGGTTGCCATTTCCTTCTCCAATGCAGGAAAGTGAAAAATGAAAGTGAAGTGCTCAGTCGTGTCCGAACCTCAGTGACCCCATGGACTGTAGTCTTCCAGGCTCCTCCATCCATGGGATTTTCCAGGCAAGAGTACTGGAGTGGGATGCCATTGCCTTCTCCAATATATATATACACACACACACACACACACTACTGTGTGGAAAATAGACAGCTAGTGGGAGCCTGCTGAGCACAGGGGCTCAGCTCGGTGCTCTGTGATGACCCAAGGAGCGGGACAGGGGGCGTGCAAAAGGAGGCTCAGGAGGGACGGGACTTTTGTCTTTGTTGTTGTTTACTGGCTAAGTCGAGTCTGACCATTTGCAACCCTATGGACTGCAGCACAGTAGGCTTCCCTGTTCACTATCCCCTGGAGTTAGCTCCAACTCATGTCCACTGAGTCAGTGATGCTATCTAACCATCTCACCCTCTGCCACTGCCTTCTCCTTTTTCCTTCAATCTTTCCCAGCATCAAGGTCTTTTCCAATGAGTCAGGTCTTCGCATCAGGTGGCCAAAGTATTGGAGCTTCAACTTCAGCAGCAGTCCTTCCAATGAAAAAGAAGGGTTGAATATTTAGGGCTGACTTCCTTCAGGATTGAGTGGTTGGATCTCCTTGCAGTCCAAGGGACTCTCAAGAGTCTTCTTCAGCACTACAGTTTGAAAGCAGCAATTCTCTGGCATTCAGCCTTCTTCACAGTCCAACTGTCATCCATACATGACTACTGGAAAAACCAGAGCTTTGACTATACAGACCTTGTTGGCAAAGTGATGTCTCTGCTTTTTAATATGCTGTCTATGTTTGTCATATCTTACCTTCCTAGGAGCAAGAGGGTCCAAAAATTCCAGTGGAGGTTTTCTGCCAGGGAAGAGAGCCACCATAGAACAGGTGCATTCTGCATCAAAAAGCTGTCATCTGTTCCTTTTCTGGGATTGCAGGAGTCAGCCTTGTGGAGGGAGCAATGGGGGAGGATTCTTATTTGAATCATACAGGACCTGCTACATGAGAGAGTGAACAGAATGCCTGGAGTGAATGGAGTACCTAGGCTCCTCAACCTCCCCACCTGGTGCTAGTTAAGAATAGACAGTGGATCATGGTGACGAGGAAATAACCCCTCGATTCTAAAGCACTAAGCTTGGCACCATTTCTTATAATGGCGACTCCATCAACAGGCACAAAAGAATTGGAATTTAGCAACTAAGAAACTTTGGAGGAAACAGTGAGGAAAATCAAGATGCACTCAGAAAAAGGCAATAATAACTCATTCATCAAAAGGGAGAGAGAATTCTCACGTATTGAGAATGTGTTAATCACACAGTCATATTCAACTCTTTGCAAGCCCATGGACTGTATCCTGCCAGGCTCCTCTGTCCATGGGATTCTCCAGGAAAGAGTACTGGAGTGGGTTGCCATTCTCTTCTCCAGGGCGTCTTCCCCAGCCAGGGATTGAACCCCAGTCTCTTGTATTGCAGGCAAATTCTTTACCATCTGCACCACCACGGAAGCCCAATGTATTAAGAACCCTCCCTGAAAACTTTTCCACACCCTTGACAATACTTCTTACTTTTTTTCCCCTTTAAATAGCCATCCTTGTGGGTATGAAGTGGTATCTCCTCGTGGTTTTTGATCTTCAATTCTAGAATGACTAACGATCTTGAGCATATTTCCACTTGTTTACAGGTGATGCCCATTGTACATGTACTAAATGAAACTGATTACACACTTAAAAATGGCTAGTTTTCTGTGATATGACTTTTACTTGAATAAAAACCAGTGAAAAAGCATAAATCTAAAAGAGATAGAATTAATCTACGTCACCTCAAAGTTCCTCAGTTCAGTTCAGTCGCTCAGTCGTGTCCGACTCTTTGCAACCCCATGAGTCGCAGCATGCCAGGCCTCCCTGTCCATCACCAACTCCCGGAGTTCACTCAGACTCACGTCCATCGAGTCAGTGATGCCATCCAGCCATCTCATCCTCTGTCGTCCCCTTCTCCTCCTGCCCCCAGTCCTTCCCAGCATCAGAGTCTTTTCCAATGAGTCAACTCTTCCTAAGAATACATATTTCTTTACCTTTTTAAATGGAGTATTACTCAGCCATTAAAAAGAATACATTTGAATCAGTTCTAGTGAGGTGGATGAAACTGGAGCCTATTATACAGAGTGAAGTAAGCCAGAAGGAAAAACACCAATACAGTATACTAACGCATATATATGGAATTTAGAAAGATGGTAACGATAACCCTGTATACGAGACAGCAAAAGAGACATTGACGTATAGAACAGTCTTATGGACTCTGTGGGAGAGGGAGAGGGTGGGAAGATTTGGGAGAATGGCATTGAAACATGTAAAATATCATGTATGAAACGAGATGCCAGTCCAGGTTCAATGCACGATACTGGATGCTTGGGGCTGGTGCACTGGGACGACCCAGAGGGATGGTGTGGGGAGGGAGGAGGGAGGGGGGTTCAGGATGGGGAACACATGTATACCCGTGGTGGATTCATTTTGATGTTTGGCAGAACTAATACAATTATGTAAAGTTTGAGAATAGAATAAAATTAATTTTAAAAAAATGTTTCTTTTACATTGGAATATACTAACATTGGATATAATATTTACATTGGAATAAACTAACAAAGCTGTGTTAGTTTCAGGTGTATAGCATAGTGATTTAATTACACTTACTTATATATCTACTCTTTTTCAAGTGTTTTTCCATATAGGTTATTACAGAGTATGAAGGATAGTACTTTGTGCTAAACAGCAGATCTATTTTATATATAGTTGCATGTATATATTAATCCCAATCGCCTAATTTATCACTCCAACCACCTTTCCCTTTGGTAATCATCAGTTAAAACAATATACCTTTCTTTACCTTATCCCATAGGTCATATTCTCCAAGCAGCCAATTATTATAGATGATGATTTAATGTGATAGATAGATACAAGGTTGGCCAAAAAGGTCATTCAGGTTTTTTGTACCATCTTACATGTGTATATGTCTTTCTATAACATCATATATATGTATGTGTATGTATATATATACACATACACACACACATACAGTTTTCTGAATTTCAGCATCCAACTAGTGCTATTCGCTGGCCTCCAGGTGGACCACGCTGCCTTCTCTTATCAGTTGCATGGCCTCAGATACTCAAGTAATATTTATTTAGGGTTTATAATGATGAAGATGGTAAAACTCTAGACACTACACTCTAGACAAATCAACTTCATCTAAAGGCGTTTATAGTCTCTGTCAGTATAGGCTTTAGGTGTGGTCTCTGCAGTCAGACTGCCTGAGTTCAAATTCCATCTATACCACACACTCTGTTACTAACCATGTGACTTGATTATGTCACTAAATCTGTACAGCCCTTCAGCTTATAATGGGGATAAGAACAGTGGCCTGCAGATTGTGCTATGAAATAATACAATCACAACTCAATTCAGGCTTCCTCTTCTATTACCCACGTCTGCTGTTTTTCTCCTCTGTATGAACCTCTACTACAGAGGCAAGTGCTACAAGTATTTCCTGGGTTAGACCCTATAAAGGGCTTCCCAGGTGGTGCTAGTGGTAAAGAACCAGCCTGCCGATGCAGGGGACATAAGGGATATGGGTTTGATCCTTGGGTTGGGAAGATCCCCTGGAGGAGGGCACCGCAACCCACTCCAGTATTCTTTCCTGAAAACCCTGTGAACAATGGAGCCTTGTGGGCTATGGTCCATAGGGTCACAAAGAGTTGGATACTTAGCATGAATGAAGCCACTTAGCATGCACGCAGACTGTATAAAATCTGCTACTCATAGTGTGACATGCCAGCCATGTCAGTGTCTCTCCGAAGCTTGTAAGAATCTCTGGCTTTGTCCCAGACCTACCTATCCAATGGCATATGCATCTGAAGAAGGTTCCCAAGTCATAAAGCCTGACATGCACTAGCTGAGAGCAGGTGAAGAAGTGACTGCATTCCAGCATGTTCTCTGGAGCTGCAGCTGTACTTCCCAGTACTAATCATGAGTGCACGTTGGCTTCTTCCCCAGGGACAGGCAGTGCATAGAGAGAAATCCCCTCCAATGAGCAGAGTATCAGAAGAAATCACAACCACTCCTTATAAATAGTTGAGATATACCATGCTCCTCTCCTCCACATATGTGTAACATTCTGGAAATGTCATTTAAGTCCAATGAGTCAAATAAGCCATGGGGATGCATTGCTGAACCTGCCCAACACTGGTTACTCCTGCATCATCAATGTCCCTTTCATCTTTCTGAATTACCCTTCTATTTAAATTGGGCCTGAGACACATCCTGAGCATCCCAGGTGGCTCAGTGGTAAAGAATTTGCCTGCCAATGTAGTAGATGCGGGTTCGATCCCTGGGCCAGGAAGATCCCTGGAGAAGCAAATGGCAACCGCCTCCAGTATCCTTGTCTGGGAAATCCCACAGACAGAGGAGTCTCACAGGCTCCAATTCATGGGCTTGCAAAGAGTCAGGCATGACTTAGTGACTAAAAAACAACAACAAAGACATGTACTATAAAAATCTGGGGGTATCATACAGATCCAAGGAACCTCACAAGCCATACTAGCTGAAGAAACACTGCTGTAGGCTCCTGACTATAATTAAACTCATCACACGGCAGACACAGAAGGGAAACTGAAAGCCAGAAAACAAAAGCCTCCTGGGCCCCCCACCGTCCTTCTGTGACAGTGCTCATTGAAAATGCAGTGCATCGTCAAAGCCACATTACTCTGATGATGCAGAATTTATGAGGGATGTCCTATTTCACATTACGCGTTAACTTGAAGTCAACAGGGGAGGATACCAGGGAACAAAAATTAGAATGTACAGAACATTTGGAGTCAATTGCATGTACTCAGTTGCATGCTGGTCACAACATAAATTGCAAAGTGATATCTATTCTTTTTTCCCCCTTCCTATAAGCATAGTTGGAGACAGTGGAAGTTTTGAAAGAATTGACTGTACTGGATATTTACCTTAAATCTGGAGAAGGAAGCACTTTAAAAAAAATTATTTTCTTTTGTTTTATTTTTTTAAACTGGCGTATAACTGTTCTTTGATTATTATTATTATACTCCAGTTTTTTAAAAAATATAAAACTAAAGAAAATAATTTATTTATAAAGTGCTTCCTTTTTCAGACTTAGGGTAAATATCCAGTATAGTCAAGTCTTTCAAAACTTCCACGTCTCCATGGACTATATAGTCCATAGGGTCTCAAAGAGTCACACACGACTGAGCAACTTTCACTACTTAATAATAATCACTTTCCAGTGTGTGTTAGTTTCCACCATACAGCAAAGTGAGTCACCTCTCCGTAGACACGTATCTCCTCCCTTCTGAAGCTCCCTCCCACCCTCTAGGTCATCACAGAGCTCGGAGCTGAGCTCCCAGTGCTATACGGCAGCTTCCCGCGAGCTCTCTAGTTTACACAGAGTAGTGTATATATGTCAATGCTACTTTTAAAATCCAAGATTTTCTGTTTGCAGTTTTGCTAAAGGTAGATTGTGGTCCTGTGTTATAAATCAGCTGTGTGGCAACACTGACTAAGCATTTGCTGATAAATATCCCTGGATTATCTTTGCTATTTATTGGGTGTCCATCTCCATAACAGAAAGGCAAGGGTCATGCCTCTAAATTTTGCAGAAAACCCAGAGGGAAATGGATAGAAGTCTTGAGTAGCCAAAAGAAGAGACATATTAGAAGACATATTAGAAACTTACTCAAGGTAAGTTTCAACTCGAGAGAGAGATTACAGGAAAAAGGAAGAAGTAGAAATACTAACAATGGATTCTAAAAAGCCATAGTGCCACCATCCTGGGAAAAGAGAATACTGAAGGAGACAGCGAGTGGGCGTGGCATAGTCAAAATAGTCAGTAAATAATAAAACACTTGTACATCGGTTGCTACAGCCCCAGAGGAAGAAGGCAGTGTGTCTCTGGAAGGGCTGTGCCTTCAGAGTCCACTCAAAGAGCTGTGACTTAAAGCCTGAGAGATGCATACAAGTCAGGATTCCTTTAGAAGAAGCTCAAAGCAATTCATTGATTGGGTCGTTCATTCACTCATTCAAGCAAAATGTGTTTAGCATTTGCACCAGGCCCTTTGCCTAGGTGGAAGATACACTGGTGAATAAATTAGACTTGGCAATAGTTCTCAGAGATCTCTTGCTGCTGCTAAGTCACTTCAGTCGTGTCCAACTCTGTGTGACCCCATAGATGGCAGCCCACCAGGCTCCACCGTCCCTGGGATTCTCCAGGCAAAAACACTGGAGTGGGTTGCCATTTCCTTCTCCAATGCATGAAAGTGAAAAGTGAAAAGTGAAAGTGAAGTCGCTCAGTCGTGTCTGACTCTTAGCGACGCCATGGACTGCAGCCTACCAGGCTCCTCTGTCCATGCGGTTTTCCAGGCAAGAGTACTGGAGTGGGGTGCCATTGCCTTCTCCAAGAGATCTCTTAAGCAATGGAAATTTTAAAAAAAATCAAGCCAATGGTTTTAAGATATTGTTCTTGGCAACCGTGAACCCTGAATGGGTATAGTTCATCTAAACACACCCTTGGCATCCATTCCATCAAGCTCTGGGTTTGGGCTCTAATACTTCTGTCGTTGTGTTGACAGCTTTAATGTCTATAAGCTGGTACCTAGGCAATATGGGAGGTTCTTCTGTCTGTTGGACAGAACAGAACACATAATTTTCCAGGAGTAAGTTCCAGTAAGTTCCAGGCTTCTTAGTTAGGAGTCTATTCTCAAGAAGTCAGAATGACTTTGTATAATAACAAGTATTCCTCAGAGACATCAAGAGATTTCCCCTTGTATGGATAGGGAGTAAGAAAGATATGTGACTGGTGATCATGCTGGTGATGCTAGGGGCAGGGAGTCAGACTGTGGTCTCTTATTATCCACATGGGCAGTCTGAGACCTCTGCTTTTCCACATTCAACAACACATACATTCTAGCAGCAGAGCCAGGCAGATGGGAGTAGGGAGGGTAAAGGCACTAAAAAAGAAAACAGAACCTCAGTTTAGACAAGTGGGTACAGTAATTCCCATGCATATGAACAAGTTTCATTCTGAGAGAATGTTCAGTATTAACATCAAATTTGTGCATTAAATCCAACAAAGTTAGCCTAAGTAGCCAGCTAACTACAGCCACGAAATTAAAAGTCACTACACTCTTTGTAAGGAAAGCTATGACAAACTTAGACAGCATATTAAAAAGCCAGAGACATCACTTTGCCAACAAAGGTCCATATAGTCAAAGCTATGGTTATTCCAGTCATCATGTACAGATGTGAGAGTTGGACCATAAAGAAATCTAAGCCCGAAAAAAATGAGGTTTTCAAACTGTGGTGCCAGAGAAGACTTTTGAGAGTCTCTTAGACTACAAGGAGATCAAAACAGTCGATCCTAAAGGAAATCAACCCTGAATATTCATCGGAAGGACTGATGCTGAAGCTGAAGCTCCAATACTTTGGCCACCTGATGCGAAGAATTGACTCACTAGAAAAGACCCTGATGCTGGGAAAGACTGAAGGCGGGAGGAGAAGGGGATGACAGAGGATGAAATTGTTGGATGGCATCACTTACTGGATGGGCATGAGTTTGAGCAAGCTCCAGGAGTTGGTGATGGACAGGGAAGCCAGGCGTGCTGTAGTCCATGGGGTCACAAAGAGTCAGACACAACTGAGCAACTGAACTGACTGAGCAAAAAATAAAACCGTTTTAATCTTACAGTACAGTACCCTGGAAAGTATAGTACAAGCTACATCACCACTGTTAGACACTTGTTTCCAGATACCCTGGGCTTGAAAAAAAGACTCTGTACTACTTACTGTACTCTATGCACGCATGCCTGCTAAGTCACTTCAGTCATGTCCAACTGACCCTATGGACTGTGGACCTCCAGCCTTCTCTGTCCATGGGATTCTCCAGGCAAGAATACTGGAGTGGGTTTCCATGCCCTCCTCCAAGGGATCTTCCCGACCCAGGGATCGAACCTGCATCTCCTTCGATCTCTGCATTGCAGGAGGATCCTTCATCGCTGAGCCACCTGGAAAGCCCCACTGTACCCTAATCACTACTGTAAAGTCCACAAAAGCACAACCATGCGTAGAGGACACACACAGGTGACAGTGTGCGCCAGACATATGAACTAACTTACGTGATTGAACATGTGAACACACGTTTGCATCTTTGAAAGTTTGCAACTTGAAGGTTCATAGCTAGGGGACTCGTTGAACTGAGTTCAGAGCAGGACAGACAGGCTAGAAGAGGAGCCCACAGCAGAAAAGTGTAGTGCCCAGGGTGTGCAGGTGCCAGAGGGAACTTGGAGAAGGTAAGAGACATTGACTAAAACTAAAGCAAATGTCACTGGAGGAATAACCTTCATAAAGAGGATGGAAGTGTGTTTAGGAACCATGGAGAGGTCAGCGCAGCCCTTACAGAAACAGTGACTGATAAATACACCCTGAGGCAGAAGGGGACTGCAGGGTTCTCCAGGCATCTAAGAAAAGGGAAGATGGGCAATGCCGGGAAAGAGCTGCCCTAAAACACAGGCTGGGGCAGCTCTGAGCCCTCCAGATGAGAGGACAAAAATCTAACGGGTTAAGAAGGATGGATCATCACTGTTTGGTGGTCCAGCAACTGATTTTCTTTCTTAAAAAACTCAAGATTTGTTGTAGGGGAGTGATATCTCCCTCCCCTTGTGCAGGCTTGGTGAGACCACAGATGGGTGCCCTGTCTTCCCACTTTGAAAGATAAAGAGCTTCCTGGAGGCACCTTCTGTCAGATCTTGGTTCTCCCTGCCAGAAGTGGATTCAGTAAGGGGGTGTCTGTGGCCTGATCTTGGCCAATGCAAAGTGCTCTACTGGGCTCTCAAATTGAACAGAATGACAGTTGAACAGAAGACATCATTGGAATTCATTTCTTGCATACAAGACACCTGACTATTGCTCTGTGATGGTCATGCCACTCCACACTGCATGTGTAGCCTCCTCTCAACCTTATAAGCTTCCCAGTAACTGCTAATAATAAGCTTTCCAGTAACTCCATGGCTATAGTCTATGGTGTCACCAAGGAGTCAGACAGGACTGAGCACATACATACACACACCTCTTTGCTTAACACAGGTGGAATATGGGTTTCTGTTGCTTGCAACCAATGACCCCTAACTGGTCTACAGATTTGAGACTGTCCCTGTAATTAACTGCAATGTTTAATTTCACTCCTTTGAAAACTGGGTTGATAGTCATACACGAAGGACAATTACTTTGTTCTCATGTAATCCCTTTTGATGTTATGAATCTCCATTAAGCGGCCATGTGTGGGTCCATAAGAAACTTTTTCTACTTCCCAGAAAGGCAAGACAAGGGCTATCGTACCACATATGCTCTGAAAAGGAGCCATTCATTATACAGAAATACAGAAAATTAAGGACACTTTCACTGAAAAAACTCAGCTATATACACCTCAGCCCATAACTGAGTAGTATATGGGAGTCCCTGGTGGCACAGATGGTAAAGAATCTGCCTACAACACAGGAGAGTTTGATCCCTGGGTTAGGAAGATCCCCTAGAGAAGGGGATGGCTTATATACACCAAATACAGATATTTTCCAAAGGCCAATGGTATGAATAGTAAAAACCATGAAAAGTAAAAGTTTTTACCATGTTCCCATACTCATAGGAGCCTGTCCCTAATGTAATTGTCTTAAGACAGGTACAGGTTTCAGGAGGAATCTGGCAATAAGCATGAGGGTTTAAGAAAAACGGATCATACAGGACTTCCCTGGTGGTTCCATGGCAAAGACTCCGAGCTGTCAATGCAGGGGGCCTGGGTTCCACCCCTGATCGGAGAACTAGATCCCACAAGCTGCAACTAGGAGTTTGCATGTGGAAACTAAAGATCCTGCCTGTCACAACTAAGAATTGAGAAGCCAAACAAATAAATATATAAAAAGTGATCATATATCAAAGAGCACTGGCACCTGCTGCCCACCTCACTCAAGAAGTCGTGTCCATGCACTGAGTGTGTGTGTGTGTGTGTTCATTTGCTTCAGTTGTGTCTGACTCTTGGAGACACCTGGACTGTATCCCACCATGCTACTCTGTCCACGGGATTCTCCAGGCAAGAATACTGGAGTGGGTTGCCATTTCCTTCTCAAGGGCAATCTTCCAGACCCAGGGATCAAACCTCCAGTCTCCTGTGTCTCCTGCATTGGCAGGTGGATGCTTTACCACTGAGCCACCTGGGAAGCCTCTTATGCAGTAAGAATCCCATGCAAATACCAGGAATGCCTGAAAGAATGGGAACTGAATTCTTTCTCAGCAGGATGCCTGCTGATGCCGAAAACTTGATGGGTGTCTGAGGGACATAGCTAAGCACAAGGGCAAAATAGAATGAGGGAACACTATTAGACAGACCGGCAGCGGCGGAACAGTGGAACAGCTTTCCATTCTACCATTGGGCACAGGAAGCCTGAGTGAGTTGGCTGTCACTGACACAGTTCTAGCAGAAAGGGCTGGGCTTGAGCCAGGTTGCCAGCGCATTCCTAGAGGGTCACCTGCGTGGCCTGTGGGATGTATTGTTGGAATAGACACCAGGGAGGAAGCTGAATGAGGTTTGGCTGAAAATGGATTTTCCACAGGGAGAAACTGAGGGACTAGGAGGTCCCTGCAAGTCTATCTGAGGTATCTTGATATTTGTGCATCACGAAAAAAGAGGACTAGAGTATACGCCAAAGAGAAACCAGGTAAATTGCAATAATCAGAAGCAAGAGGAATACAACGGCACTATTGGTTTTTTTACACTTTAAAATTTTTAATCATATAGTGATAAAAATAATGTATGACTAAAAGTATGAGATAATAAGGTATTTCTAAAATTACAAACAAAGATAAATAATTTTATCTGCAGGAAAGATGGCAATATGATATAAATTCTTCAAGTTAATTTTTGATGGAGTATAAGTTGTTTTACAATGCTGTGCTAGTTTCTACTGTACAGTAAAATGAATCAGCCATATGTGCACATATATATATATATATTTATATATTTACACCCCCTCGCTTTTGAACTTCCTTCCCATTCAGGGCACCACAGTGCATTAAGCAGAGTTCTCTGTGCTACGAGTGAGTGAGTGAAGTGAAAGTCAGTCGGTCATGTCTGACTCTTTGAAACACAGACTATACAGTCCATGGAATTCTCCAGGCCAGAATACTGGAGTGGGTAGCCTTTCCCTTCTCCAGGGAATCTTCCCAACCCAGGGACTGAACCCAGGTATCCCACA
>NW_011494716.1:3607882-3626119 GCF_000754665.1 Bison bison bison | reverse complement strand
TATACAGTCCATGGAATTCTCCAGGCCAGAATACTGGAGTGGGTAGCCTTTCCCTTCTCCAGGGAATCTTCCCAACCCAGGGACTGAACCCAGGTATCCCACACTGCAGGCAGATTCTTTACCAGTTGAGCCACAAGGGAAAGCCCAAAAAGACTGGAGTGGGTAGCTTATCCCTTCTCCAGCGGATCTTCCCGACCCAGGAATCAAACAGGAGTCTCCTGCATTGCAGGCAGATTCTTTACCAACTGAGCTATCAGGGAAGATGCTGCTGCTGCTGCTAAGTTGCTTCAGTTGTGTCCAACTCTTGTGAGACCCCATAGACGGCAGCCCAACAGGCTCCTCCGTCCCTGGGATTCTCCAGGCAAGAATACTGGAGTGGGGCGCCATTTCCTTCTCCAATGCATGAAAGTGAAAAGTGAAAGTGAAGTCACCCAATCATGTCCGACTCTTCGCTACCCCATGGACTGTAGCCTACCAGGCTCCTCTGTCCATGGGATTTTCCAGGCAAGAGTACTGGAGTGGGGTGCCATTTCCTTCTCCATCAGGGAAGCTACAGTATGTCATTTTACAGACTTGGATGGACCTAGAGAGTGTTATACAGAGTAAATTCAGAAAGACAAAAACAAATATTTTATATTTATGCATATATGTTGGATTTAGAAAAATTGTATAGATAATTGCTTTTACAAAGCAGAAATAGAGACACAAATGTAAAGACCAAATTTATGGGTACTAAGAGGGAAAGTGGAGAAGGCAATGGCACCCCACTCCAGTACTCTTGCCTGGAAAATCCCATGGACGGAGGAGCCTGGAAGGCTGCAGTCCATGGGGTCACTGAGGGTTGGACACGACACAGCAACTTCACTTTCACTTTTCATTTTCATGCACTGGAGAAGGAAATGGCAACCCACTCCAGTATTCTTGCCTGGAGAATCCCAGGGACAGGGGAGCCTGGTGGGCTGCTGTCTATGGGGTCGCACAGAGTCAGACACGACTGAAGTGACTCAGCAGCAGCAACAGGGAAAGGGAGGTGGGAGGAATGGGAGATTGGGATCGACATATATACACTACTGATGTATGTGTACATGCTCAGTCACTCAGTCATGTCCAACTCTTGTGATGCCATGGACTATAGCCCTCCAGGCTCCTCTGTCCATGGGATTTTTCAGGCAAGAATACTGCAGTGAGTGGTCATGTCCTCCTCCAGAGGATCTTCCCAGACCAGGGACCTAACCCACATCCCTTGAGGCTCCTGCATTGGCAGGAAGATTCTTTTCCCACTGAACCACCTGGGAAGCCCAATATTTTAAAAGATAGCAAATGAGATTATACTGCATAGCTCAGGGAACTCTACTTAATAACTCCATTTTAGAGTTTGAGAGCCATAACCCAGTCTCTTCCTTCTTGCCCCAAAGGCATGCAAGTCCTCATCCTCTCTCTCCCATCCAAGACAAAAGAAGGCTGCAAAGGAAGAGAGAAAGCACTCCCCTCACCTCTTCAGGCTCTAAAGCTACAAGTTTGACTAGTAAAAAAGAGAAGGAATTTTCAAAAACAGCATGTTGCTTTAAAAAGAGAAAATGACAGGCATGAATTCCAGTTGAGACTGTGCTAATAACTGAAAGTAACCAGAAAGTTGAAAAATCTCCTTAAGATGTTATTAAGGGATGGGGGGTGGGGGATATGCAACCCAGCACAGCTGGGAGCAGAGAGTAGAGAAAAAGAAAACTAGCTTATGTTTATACCCCACTGAGCTGAGACTGTTCCATAAGCTGGTGATGGTGCTCAGTAAAACGGTTAAATAAAAAGACCTCACTAAGACACGCAATTTAGATTCTCAAGCATTAATACAACTGGGTATTTTTTAGGACTTTAAACACACACTTCCACTTGTGCTGGGAAGTCTATGCAGTCACTCAGCAATAATTCGTTAAGGACTAGTATTTCAATACACATATATCTCACTCCCCGTGATGATTATACTCCAAGTGAAAGTTGAGGACTCGAGTTTTGTTTTGGATAAAGTATTTTTAATGCGGTGGAAGAGCTTGCAACCCTTGGAATACGTGTTTACCTAGAAAATTGTTTACCAGGCAAATAACCTCACTTGGATGGCATCTTTTTTGAAAATGCCAAGTTATGTGGCTTGGGTTCCAGCCAGAGACACAGCTTCATTATATTTTTAAAAAATATTTTTTGATGTTGCCCATTTTAAAGGCTTTATTGAATTTGTCACACTATTGCTTCTGTTTTATATTTTGTTTTTGGCTGCAAGGCAAGTGAGATCTTAGTTCTCCAACCACGGATCAAATCTGCACAGCCTGAATTGGAAGGTGGGTTCTTAACCACTGGACCGCCAGGTAAGTCCACCTTCATGACATTTTTAAGTCAATAAAAAGGTGAAAACAGGAATTTGGGGGTGGTTTACAGAAAGTTTTTACCCACTAATTAGGTATTGAGTAAAATGTGTTTCTTCTAAGTTCCTGCTTAAGTGGATTCATTGTTCTTCATGGGCAGAAAACAAGCTAATTGATAATGTTGAAACTTTGGTAAGTTTTACATGTCCATTCATAAACATCTGGTAAGACCCTCCACGAGTATATTTTTGTTGTTGTTGTTCAGTTGCTAAGTCCTGTGCAACTCTTTGCAACACCATGGACTGCAGCACACCGGGCTCCCCTGTCCTTCACCATCTCCCAGAGTCTGCTCGAGCTCATGTCCTGAGTCAGTGATGCCACCCAACCGTCTCATCCTTATCATCCCCTTCTCCTCCTGCCTTCCATCTTTCCCAGCATCAGGATTTTTTCCAATGAGTCGGTTCTTCGCATTAGCTGGCCAAAGTGTTGGAGCTTCAGCTTCAGCATCAGTCTTTCCAAATGAATATGCAGGGTTGATTTCCTTTAGGATTGACTAGTTTGATCTCCTTGCTGTCCAAGGGACTCTCAAGAGTCTTCTCCAGCACCACAGTTCAAAAGCATCAATTCTTCAGCACTCAGCCTTCTTTATTGTCCAACCCTTCCATCCATACATGGCTAACAGGAGTAATTTCTCTCAGCAGGAGATACTGGTGAGGTCTGAAGACATTTTTCATAGGCACGACTTGGGGAAGGGGTGCTCCAGGCAACTTGTGAGTTGAGGGCAAGGATGCTGCTGCTGTACATCCGACAGGACAAAGGACAGCTTCCCGGGACAAAGAGCTTTCCACACTGTGGTTGAGCAACTCACTCCTGGCACATGATGCCGAGATGAATAAGGCCCTGCCATCAAGGGGCTCCCAACCAAGATAAAATTTTCAAATCACATCTATCCTGTGGAACACACACAGAATCATAGTGGCTATTTCTACCAGTTCCAAATACAGGATGTGTGAAGGACATCTCCAGTCCCCAGCTGTTCACCAATTTCTCCTGTTGTCTTTGGAGATGAGACTGTAGAAAACATGCAAATAAAGAGGGGGAAGACAAGGTCACTTTTTTATTGGCTCTGCAGTGACTGCACTTTGATGGTGGTTTAATCCAAACATTTATAACGTGCTGGAGACTGTTCAAACAGTTAGGCAGCTTGTCAATTTCCTAACGAGTGAAGTGTCATGAATTTGGAAAGTAGAAGTCTAGGTGTTTCAGAGAAGTGCATGCAATACCCCTCCTGGATATTTTAAGGAGATTAGCGGCAGAATGTTTGCTGAGCAACTATAATGGTGCAAGGCAATTTGGGGAGGGGGGATAAAGACATTTAAAAGACAAGGGGAGCGGGACTTCCCGGGTGTTCCAGTGGTTAAGAATCCACCTGCCAGTGCAGGAGACACGGGTTGCACCCCGGTCTGGGAAGATCCCACGTGCCACGGGGCAACTGAGCCCATGCACCACAACTGCTGGGCCTGTGCTCCACAACGAGAGAGGCTACTCTAATGAGAAGTGCACGCACTGCAACTAGAGAGCAGCCCCTGCTCGCTGCAACTAGAGAAAGCCTGAGGGCCACAATGAAGACCGACCACAGCCAAAGATTTACACGGAACTTAAAAGGATAAGGAAGAGAGTGACCCCGTAATGAGACTCAGGGTATAGGTTGAAGAAGGGGAAGGAAGGCTTTCAACTGGGTAAATCAGGAAAGGTTTTCTGAAGGTGGCAGGACTCTCGCAGTCTTTGAGAATGGAAAGGATCTACGGTCAAGTGGGAGGATGTTTAAGAAAAAGGAAAGCACGTGGCAGGTCACACAGGATGCATGAAAAGGAAGTAGAGCTCAGTTATGGGTTGAGAAAGGCAGTGACCAGGGAAGATGAAGCTAGACAGAGTCCTGAATGACAGGTGCAGACACTCTTCTGCAATGTCAATGTTTGCACAAGAGGCACAGGTGTGAACCTGCATTGCATATATCCCGGACCTTCTGAGGGAGCACCTGTGAGCAGCAAACATCACCTCTCCCAATATGGGCATATTAAAAAGCCAAGACATTGCTTTGCTGACAATGGTCCATCTAGTCAAAGCTATGGTTTTTCCAGTAGTCATGTATGGATGTGAGAGTTGGACCATAAAGAAGGCTGAGAGCTGAAGAAATGATGCTTTTGAACTGTGTTGCTGGAGAAGACTCTCAAGAGTCTTGCTCCTGGACAGCAAGGAGATCAAATCAGTCAATCTTAAAGGAAGTCGACCCTGAATAGTCATTGGAAGGCCTGATGCTGAAGCTGAAGCTCCAGTCCTTTGGCCACCTGATGCAAAGAACTGAGTCACTGGAAAACAGCCTCATGCTGGGACAGATTGAGAAAAGAAGGAGAAGAGGGCCACTGAGGATGAGATGGCTGGATGGCATCATCAACTCAATGGACATGAGTTTGAGCAAATTCAAGAGAAAGTGAAGGACAGGGAAGCCTGGTGTGCTACCATCCATGAGGTCACAAGAGTCAGACACGACTTAGCGGCTGAACAACAGCAAAAATGAGATAGTGTGTGTGAAGCATCTAGCCCACGGCTCAAACATAAGTGCTACTTTACTACCGGCAACCACATTCTAAAGTGATGCAGTATGACTGGTGAATACACTGGTAGAACCTCTAGGCTGGTGATTCAACTAAGATAAATTACAACAAAGACTTCCACGACAGTGGTGGGTGTGCTTAGTATTAATACAGAGAAGAGCAAGGGTCCCACCCGTCCTAATCATAATGGTTGATCCCATGTTCAGTTACACAATGATCAGTGGCAGAAACATCAGGGCAAGAGCCACGCCTTTTTAACATGGGAATTAATTCACTGATCAGTGTGAAACTAGATGCTTTACTTAAGCTTTCTGCCAGAAGTTCCATTTCTGTGAGGGGGCTTCTAAGTGATCCTTTGTAGGACATACTGAGCTGCTGGGATAGAGTATGTCCAAAGGAAACTCTGGTCTGTTTCCAGCATAATGCTTCATACAGTCTTCACCCAAGAAGAAACAGTAAAGACTGAGACAAAGAGAGAAGGATGTGCTCTGAAGGATCTGCAATGAAGGATGGGTGAGGTGGGCATTCACTAATGTTCATTTCAAGTCAATGTCACATGTTCACTTCATCTTCTTACCCAATCACATGCCCAAGGGATGAACATTTGGTTATTTTAGTGATGAAAATGGCACCTCCGACTGTTTAATTCCATTTTTTGTCCAGCTTCAAAGATGGAGGTCTTGGTGTCATCTGCACCTCACTTTCAAGCTCTGTATTCAGTGCATCACTAACCCCTCTGATTCTTTCTTCTCTTCCTCCCTCCCCCTTCTATTCCTCCCTTCCTTTTCCCTTGTCATCGGTTCATCAGCTGACACAGGTGTTTCATATTAAACATGAATTTCCTCAAGAACCACCCTCCCTTTCTCACTTAAGTACAAACATCCTTAACTGACTTTCAAAATACCTTTACGGGTAACTTTCAAGATACCTTTTCTTAGGTTCTTTACTGGCAGTCTGGTTATTTAACCTTAGTTAAATATTAACCTACTTATGTAATCCCCCAGGCAATTTGTGATTCCTGCATAGGTAACATTTAATTTTATAAGCCACCCCCATATCTTCCCATCAGCTAAATTAATAAAAAACAGCTTTATCCAGAGTCATTCTCCTTGTGCCAAGCTGAGACATATTTTGTAGTCTTTTAACTGTCCTATTTCATTGACTAAAGTTGATGGCTTCATAAATATTCTTTTTCAAAAATCCTCCAAATATGATGCAATTATGCATTTTCTTATGAATGGCCAGGCTGGGTCAAAATTAATCCAAGACAGGAAGGTGGTTTACTATCAATATTAACAAGTATCATCTCTGGAAATACGGCATATCCTATCATGTCTGGATTAATAACATTTTGCTTTGTGATCTCTTCTTTGGGGGCGGGGCAGAGGTTTATCTTCGTGGGGGACATAGAGAATGTTCATCCTCATTTTTCAGGCACACACAGTATAGATCCCCTGAGCACCATTAAAATGTACTGCATAATCTTTGGGGATTGATTCAAAGAAAACAGATGCCATTTTTTCTAGATGCAAGGGCGTTTTTACTCCGCTGACATCTCCTTCCATCTTCACTAGAAAACAAATATTTGGCTTTGTAGAAGCTGGTCGGTAACCTTGGTGAGAATGTAGGAGCTGAACTCTTAATTCCTGGGCTTAGATGTCCAAGAGTCCAACAGAGGGACCGTTCTCCTTCCAGTAACTAATTTAAGACCAAGACACAGGATGAAAATGGGCAAGACATAAGGATTGATTCTCCAAATTCCAATCTCAACCCCTCCACTTTCAGACAACAGGAAGACTCCTCATTATTTAGTTTTAAGGATAGTAATTTTCAAGGAGATAAAGATGATTGATATTTAAGAAAGACTAAATTCAAGCTTCAAAAACTAGGATACATCTGTGTGTGTACACGTGTGTGTGTGTACACGCGTGTGTGTGTGTGCATGTGCACACGCGCCCATGAGGTTTATCCAAAGAAGGCTATAATTGGCCAGAAAATTTCCTTAGCTCCTAAGTTCCCCTTGGAAACACAATATGGCCTTAACATGCATGGTTGCTGGTGTTACAGATAAAGAAGAAAGAATGGAAGGAGCAGAGGAGAGAGAAGGAGGGAAGGGGGAGGGAGGAAGAAAGAGAGAGAGAAAAAAAGGAACAAAGAAAGGAAGGAAGGAAGAGAGTGAGGAGGAAAGGGGGAAAGAGGAAAGAAGAGAAAGAGGAAGAGAGGAAGGGAAGAGAAGGAAGGAAACGTTTAAACTTAAACTAGGAGGAGAGATGTAATTAATAGTGGAAAGTCTGAGAGAGATGTCTCAGGCTTGAGAAATTAACACATTGTTGTTCAGTCACTGAGTTGTGTCAGACTCTGCATGAACAGCAGCACTCCAGCTTCCCTGTCCTTCATTATCTCCCAAAGCTGCTCAAACTCAAGTCATTGAGTCTAAGATGCCATCCAATCATCTCGTTCTCTGTCGCCCCCATCCCCTCCTGCCCTCAATTCATTCTTTAAAATGCACATACACCTCTTCCTTGACCAGTAAGTGACATTAACACGGCCTGTAAGTTTCCCTGAGGTGATTTCTACTTGCTATAATGTTACCAATATTCTATTCTTAGATATTTTTGTCTCTATTTATTCACAATTACTGAAAAACACCACACTGAACAGCTAGGATACCCATGTTCCCCACCGGCCTGATTGTTGCCTTACAAAGTCTCTATTCCCCAAAGTGGAATGACTAGGTTAAAGGATCTAAACCTGGTGAAAAGGTTTTGATAGAAATTGACAAATCACCCTTCTAAAAGTGTATGCCAGCTGACACCTCTCTAGTGGCTGTAGAATTACTTTTCCCTTACAATCTTATTAACCCTGGGTATCCATGGCTATTTTATTGAGATTTAAAAATTATTTTTCTGAGCAGTATCTGTCTGCTTTCTGTTGATAATAGGATTCCAATTTCCTCTGGGGGAATCCCCGCTGCCCTGCTGAACAGAGGGCAGCAGGAGCGTTAATCAGATGTCTCAGTCTCCCCAAATCAAAGGGCAGGCATGTGACCCAATGTAGGTTACTCAGAGGCTGAAAATTAATGGAGTTCACTCTTCGCTCTGATGGTGTCAAGACAGAACTCAGCAGGGCTCCTGCCACCGAGGCCCCTGGAACTGCCCTGGTCCCTGCTTTCTTCAAGCCCAGTCTCCACCTTCCCCTTCAATCCACAGGGGTCTGTATATCCTTTTTACTTAAGTGACTCAAGCCACTCTTTCTTGCTTATACCCAAATAGGTCTACAGATATAGCAGACTGGTTGAGCAATTCCACTGCAGAATTTTCACCAGGTGTCCATAGACTGTGTATTAGCTGTGTTGGGTGTGCTCAGCCTCTCAGTCGTGTCCCACTGTTTGCCACTCCATGGACTGCAGCCCACCAGGCTCCTCTGTCCATGGGATTCTCCAGGCAAGAATACTGGAGTATTGGAGTTGGGTTGCCAATACTGGAGTGGGTTGCCATTTCCTCCTCCAGGGATCAAACCTGCATCTCTTGCGTCTCCTGCATGGAACACAGATTCTTCCCAGGGCAGGGGTTATTCATCCCACTCGAGGGATCGGTGACAGAGACAGCTCCCTCCCTTCTTGGCAGCAGAGATGCTTGGCTGGTTTGGCAAATCAAGTTTTATACTTTAAACCTGCATACAGCATGCAGTAGCTTCTCACCCAGAAGGGAGAAAGTAGTTAGAATAAGGCTGGGGTCCCCAACGTCCAGGATTGGATGCCTGATGATTTGATTCATATTAGGAAAAAAGTGCACAATAAATGAAATGAGTTTACATCACCCCCAACCCATTCCCTTCTTCCCAGTTTGAGGAAAACTTGTCTATCATGAAATCAGTCTCTGGTACCAAAAAGGTTGGGGACCACTGGAATAAAGCATCTATCTTCTCACAGTCCTTGAGAGCCCTCTGAGAAAAGAGTTTCCCCTTAATTTTCCTGCCCTTCTAGGAGGTAGGCCAGGGACAAAAACCTAAGTTTGTGTGAGCTTCAACTCTGGCCAAATGGCATCCTTGCTTCTGCTGGTTTCAGGGAAGAAGGAGGCACAAGTTCTGCTACTTCTGCAAATTGTATAAATGCAAACTCTACACATATACATAACAGTGCACGTGTGTGTGTGTGTGTGTGTGTGTGCGCGCGCACGCACTACTGTTGTTGTTCCATCACTCAGCTATGTCTGATTCTTTGTGACCCCATGGACTGCAGCACACCAGGCTTCCCTGTCCTTCACTATCCCCTGGAATTTGCTTAAAACTCACATCCATTGAGTTGATGATGCCATTCAACCATCATATACTCTGCCACCCCCCTCTCCTCCTGCCCTCAATCGTTCCCAGCACCAGGGTCTTTTCCAATGAGTTGGCTTTTCACATCAGGTGAATACACATGTACACATATACCTGGGCTTCCCTAGTGGCTCAGACAGTAAAGAATTTGCCTGCAATGTGGGAGATGAGGATTCGATCCCTGGGTCAGGAAGACCCCTTGGAGAAGGAAATGGCTCCCACTTCAGTATTCTTGCCTGGAGAATTCCACAGACAGAGGAGCCATGGGGTTCCTCAGAGTCGGACACAACTGATCGACTAACGTGTGTACACACACACACACACACACACACACTGGTAGGATATACATTCCAAAGGGCAGGGGCTCTAGACAACCTGAGGCAAGACTAGAGCAGCATCAGTGAGACCCAAGAGCAAGAGGCAATGGGACTGGGCTGAATTCCATCTCCCTGATGGATGGTCCAGGATGTCTGAACATTTTTGAGAAGAAGCAAAGTAGCAAATGGAGCATGACTGAATCTGAGTCAGGTCTCTGGGACCCTGAGGAAACTGTCTAAAATCACTGAGCCTCATTGTCCCCATCTATAAAATGGAAACAAATTAGTTTAAATAATACAGATAATCACCTGGCCCAATGCTGGTTCTCTGCTCCTTTCTGAATGACTCCCTCAGCTGATGCCCTACTGAAGGGTGGGGACTAAACGGTGAACCCATCAGCTTTCTTGTTCCTCAGCTATGTAATCTGCAATGATTTTGTTTTGTTCTCCTGAAGCCAGATAAAGATCTTAACCACCGTTTCCTTCTAAAACTGTGCTTGGCATTTGGACCACACAACCCTCAATTTAATCAAGACACATCAAATACCAACCATATGGCTGACTATCAATCTCACTCTCACAGACATCCTAACAGACAAATCCATCTTTCCATCCACCACAGGAACAGCAACATTCCAGGAAAGAAAAGAGACCTTAGGAATATCTCCGATTTGAATTGGTCCAACAGACACAAAAATGAACTCACCGAAATCAGTGAGGCGTCAAGGACATCGCATTTCAACCTGGTGGGTCTCATTTCTTCTAAATGTAAAACGGTCCTCATCACCATTATCATCAACATCATCATCAATGTTAGGGCCTGAGATCCTACAGGAAAGTATTTCCTGTGCAAATCATGGTCATGTACTTCAAAAAAAAAAAAAATTGGAAACTAAAGCGATCACCAATGAAAACAAGCTAAAATTTTAGTCCTTGAAAAGAAAACATTGTGGGCTTAAAGGGATGTGGCAGAAGGTGAGCAGGATAATTTGAAAGTCAAGTCCATTATGGCTGAAGACAGGCTTTGGAGCTTGTAGGGGATAAAAAAGTGGTTGCTGTATTTCGGCAACAGAGCCCTGTTCAGTTTTGTTTTGTTTTGTTTTTGAGTCACAAGTCTGAAAGGCCCAGGGCAAGCACTCTCTGAAACATAAAGCATTTCTAAACTCTCCTTGAACATAAATCCTCAAATCCCCTCCTACTTCAGCAGTGAAGGCATGAGAGCAAAGGCTGCTGAAAAGAAGCCAGCCAGGATTGGGGTGATGATATTGTCAGAAGTAAGAGCTCTTCGCTTCTCTGTCCAGCTGGGAAAGGAGAAAAAGAGGCTTGAGGGAGTAATTAACTGTCATGCATAAGATTAATTGACGACCCTCCAGTTTTGCCCTAAACACAGATGTATGGGGATCAGGACGCAACCTTGAATGCTAAAGGTGAAGGGAGAATAGTTATTTCTGGATGAGGGCAAACTGAATATGCAGAAATGCGGGCAGTGTCAACACGCATGCGGTGGAGCTGGGGAGGCCATACATCATCACGCCCTCCGTGAAGTGGCTTGTCAGAAACTAGCCAAGGACTTCAATTAGGAGCTGGCTCATGCCAGCAAGTTTCTTGCTAAGAACTGCTCCACAATGAGCCGGTGATCTCGTCACACGGCTTTGGAGTGGACATTTCTGTGTCACTATCTGGATAAACGGACTAAAAGGAGTATTTCTCATGCCAGTATCTCAGGAGCAGGAAAAGATTCTTAGAGCTCTAGATGAAGTCTGGTCCTCTCTCTCTGACCCCAAAGGATGTTCTGTGCTGGAAGAGGGTATTTTCACTAGAAGATCTCGATATGCAAAGATCAGGGTTCTTTCTCAGATACAGCATCCCTATGTTAGCCACCATTTTCTTGCCTTCCTATGACCACACGATTCTGTGGAGGAAAAGTTTTCTCTTAAACATGGGAGGGGGTACTACATATATAATACTAAAAAATGCATTTCTAATCAAAATGATCCAATTTCAGGGGATGAGAATGGAGAAAAGAAGAATTTTCGTTTTGCTCCCAAATGACTGGTGGTGAGTGATCAACATCATTACAACAAACAGGCTGTCTTCCAGAGCCTTTTTTAGTGAAAAGGTATCTTTTTCAATTCCATGAAAGCATTGGATTTTATTTAGGAACTGGGCACTGTGCAGTGTTTGGGTGCTAAAAATGAATAAGCTTCGTACTTGAGAATCTCTTACTCTGAAACTATAGACTCTTAAACACATACACCCAAAATAATCGTAACAACAGCAGCAGGTATTGTTTGATGAGTGCTGTTAAGTGTTCTACAATCACTGTTGTATTATCTTCGTAACTATATGACGTCAGTCTGAAGCCTACGTCTATTTCAAAGATGAGGAAACCGAGGCTTACTACTGCTTACTTACACCCACTTGGTACCAGGCAGAGCTGAAATTTGAAGCCTGGAAGTTTACATAGACAACTCAGGTGTTCCTGTAGAGGTTTATGAAAAGATTGCATAAACTCATTTTATTTGTGAGAATGAAGGAACATTTTGCAGAGCCGACATTTGAGCTAAGTATCAAAAGAGAGTGAATTTGTCCAAGTAAAGCCTGGGATGGAAGGCGAGCGGCTTTGAGTTGCTGAAGGAGGCATTCCAGATCATGAAAACAGGACATACGAGTACACTGAAGACAACGCTAGTTGAGTATTATGACTGCGTGATCTAGAAAGGAATGGCACTAGTGGCAAAGAACTCGCCTGCCAGTGCAGAAGTAAGAGATTCAGGTTCCATCCTTGGGTCTGGAAGATCCCCTGGAGAAGAAAATGGCAACCCACTCTAGTATTCTTGCCTGGAGAATCCCAGGGACAGAGGAGCCTGGCGGGCTACAGTCCACAGGGGCTCAAAGGTTCAGACATGAATGAAGCAACTTAGCACACACCGATGCATTTGATCTTCCACCCTGTTCCTGGCACAGAGGTGCCTAAATTCCTAAAACACTTGGAATTTCCTGTCATAGGAGCAATAAAGGTATCTTTTGTGACGTTAGTGAGGTGACTTCTGGAAAGCCTTTAGGGAATCTAAGAATGGGAACAGGCTGTCAGGGAAACCCAACACCTGATGAGAGGGTTGGAACTTGGGGTACCTCAACTCCCCACCTCCAGGGAGGGAAGAGGGCTGGAGATTGAATCAACTGCCAATAACCAATGATTTAATCCATCAGGACTATGCCATGTGTTGTTGTTTAGTCTGTAAGTTGTGTCTGACTCTCTGTAATCCCATAAACTGTAGCCTGCCAGGCTCCTCTTTCTTCCACCATCTTTGCTCAAATTCTCGTCCATTTAGTCGGTGATGCTATCTAACCCTCTCCTCTTCTGCCACCCTCTTCTCTGGCCTTTAATCCTTTCCAGCATCAGGGTATTTTCCAATGAGTTGGCTCTTTGTATCACGTAGCCAAAGTACCGAAGCTTCAGCTTCAGGAACACTCCTTCCAATGAGTATTCGGGGTTGATTTTCTTTAGGATTGACTTGTTTGATCTCCTCGCAGTCCAAGGAACTCTCAAAAGTCTTCTCCACTACCAGAATTCGAAAGCATCAGTTCTTTGGCACTCAGCCTCCTGTATAACCCAACTCTCATATAATATAGAATAGGAAATGGCAACCAACTCCAGTATTCTTGCCTTGAAATTTCCATGGACAGAAGAGCCTGGAGGGCTACAGTCCATGGGGTTGCAAAGAGTCGGACATGACTGAGCAACTGAGCAGACATACTCCTATAATAAGCCTCCATAAAATGCCAAAGGACAAGGTTCAGAGAACTTCCTCATTGTTGAACATGTGGAAAGCGGGGAGTGTGGCACCCGGAGGGGGCAGGTAAGCCCCAGATCCTTCCCCCCACCTTGCCCCGTGCCCCTCTCCCAGCTGGCTCTTCCTGAGTTACATCCTTTTACAAAGCAGCGATCCAGGAAGTAAAATGTTTCTGAGTCCTGTGAGCTGCTCTAGCAAGTTAATCAAGGTCACAGGTACTTCTGATTTATAGCCAGTGTATCATGTGACAGACTTGGACTTGAGATGGGCATTTAAGTTTGTGTAGTGGGGGTGTGGTCTGTGGGACTGAGCCCTTCACCTGTGGAATCTGATGCTATCTCCAGGGAGGCAGAGTCAGAATTGAGTTGAATTTTGGACACTCACCCAGTGTCTGAGAGTTGCTTGGTGGCATGTGGGATGCCCTCGCCCCACCCGACCCCCCCACACACACACACGGAGCAGGGGAGGTTTTCAGAAATGTGATGAGAAGGCAGGTGGATTAAGGAGATGATGTGGTCTCAATCCTGTAGGCATGGGGAGTCCTAGATATTGTTGTACAGCAGAAAGTAACACAACATTGTAAAGCAATTAACCTCCCCCAAAAATCATAATGGATGCTTTTGTTGAAGAAATGCACAGGTGAGCAGCTCTGTTCTCTTTGGCTGGTGAAGAAAAGTCTTTGGAGAAGACTTGGTCATTGTGAAATGGGATCATAAGCCCATGGACTTCACGGGATGGACTCTTCCAGAAAGAGCTCAGTAGACTCTCTGGTTTCCTGCAGAATCAAGATATTTTCAATAAAAACATTCTGACTTCGAGTCCAGACACTTCTATACAGAGAAAAGCCACGGGCAGAATTTGAATCATCACCTGTGGACAATGGCCTCTCAAAAAATTTTTCTGTCATGATGTCCTATGGTGTATGTTACTGATGCATTCTACCTGCAAATTACCAAGGCTTCCACCTTTAATAAAGCTAAAGGTTTCTTTCTTCACCAGGGAGTCAGTCAATATTAAAATTCTCTCTTTGGTGCTGGTTCTCACCAGGACAAATATCTCCAAGGACTATTCACAATGGACTCAATTTGACAATAATTATTCTCAGCAATGCTAGTTGGTCATTTCCATGGGCTCCTTGCCTCTGCAGGCATGAACACTCATTTTGATTCCAAAACTGTATGTTTCTAAATTCCCCCACATCAGCTCAGTGCTCAGGAAGACAGAAGGAAAATTTCCAGGTCTTTTTTTTTTTTGATAAGATGTTCTCCATCTACCAAGAAGGATGTATTTCATCCTGATGATAGGCATTTAGAAAAGCACAGGGTGAACTTTAAAAAAAAAAAAAAAAACAAAGTTGCATAGGGGAAGCCACATGGAATCAGGTTATACTGGCCTATCTCTCTCTTCTTCTTGAAAAGCCCTTGAGGGCCTGGTACTGAAAACTTCAAAATCAGAGTCTGCTCTCCTTCCTTCAACTTTCTCTTTGTCAGTCTCATGGGTACCTGGAACATTGACCGCTGTAACATTCAATCCACTGTAACACCAGCAAGAGTTCTGAACTTTGCCTCCAGCATCTACTCATGGCTAGGGCAAGAGGGGAAGGGGGTGAAAGAAGATGAGATGGTTGGATGGCATCACCAACTCCATGGACCTGAGCAAACTCTGGGAGATAGTGAAGGATGAGGAAGCCTGGTGGGCTGCAGACCAAGGAGTTGCCAAGAGTCAGACAGGGCTTAGCAACTGAACAAAAACTCATTTCCTCTAACCTCTGGGATCCCAGCTGCCTTTAACTTAGACAGTGCTTTACAAAAATCTACGCTTCAACTTCATCTTGCAGCTTGTGACAGGGTGGAAGAAAAGCAGCACATGTAAGGGCTCAGAGGACTCTCTGATTTTTACACCCCAAACTATCATCAGTCAGCAACCAGTGAGCATTAAAAAGGACATGTCTTGATTTTTGTTTCTTTTTTTTTTTGCACATGCAAAGCTTTTCAAGGGTGCCATGCTACTTAACAAATGACAGAAACCTTGAGCATCCCTGCCAGGTACTGGCAATGAATTGGTTTTCTTTTCTTTTTTTTTCATAGGCTGGGACAAAGAAGCAGAGATTTCTCTGGGCTCACATTTGGAGTTTCTCCAACCTTTAAACTTTATTGCCCAACAGAGTATCCAACTGGGTTTGTGGGAGGGATCGAGACCATTAAAATTCATTTGGTACCACGTCTCTGGAGGAACCCGCGAGCTTTCATCCTGACTGACTTCTGCATCACATGAAATGCAATAGACTCTGATTTCTTAGGGAGTCAGTGAACCAATGAATGATAATAGCATGCTGTCATCTGAGCCTGCTGTCCCTCACCTGGTCCCCTCTGTGACCAAAAGCACGAGTTTCTTAGGAAAGAGGATCAGGCAGGTCAGGGACTCTGCGTGTTGTCCAGAACAAGAGCTGACTTGCATGAGGAAAGCGGGAGTCAGCTTCTGTGGCATGGCATGTGACCTTCCATGAACAAAAGCCGTTCAAATCTCAAAAACACTTCAACTTGAAGTTCCTGAAAAGCCGCTTTCAGATCTGCCTGCAGAATCCAATGATGGTTCCATTACGGTTGTTCAATGCCAACCACATGAGACCAAGGGGCTAATAAAAAACAAACCTTTATAATGAGAATGAGAACGCATGCGTTTCCACGTTCCTCTTCTCTGAAGTATGACAATCTCTAGGTCCTTTCATTATGCTAAGTTGCTTCAGTCGTGTCCAACTCTTTGCAACCTTATGGACTGTAGCCCGCCAGGCTCCTCTGTCCAGGGGATTTTCCAGGCAAATGGAAAGTGGGTTGCCATGCCTTCCCCTCCAGAGGATCTTCCCGACCCAGGGATCGAATCCACATCTCATTACATCTCCTATATTGGCAGGCAGGTTCCTTACCACTAGCACCTCCTGGGAAGCCTTTCATTATGGAGTCTTGCTAAGAGTGCATAGAGAAATAGGGAGTCAGAGTCAGAAGCTTTCTGTAACTGGGAGTATCCCCAGGAAAATTACAATCACACGTCTGCTTCCAGCATAGGAACAAGGGAGTCCCCAGCACACATAGCCAATTGTCTGAAGCTGGCTAGCCATCATCCATGCCATTTCTCCCTCACCATCAGAGCCCCATTTCCTTGAATTCAGCTTTTACTAAATCTTAAGTACGCTGGACAGCCCCAATGAAATCTTTTACCAGACCATGTGATTTCACTGGAAGACTTTCTCTATATAAATATCTTGGAAACCTTCAAACACAAACAACATCTCTGTCACATTTTTGGAAGAAAATCAGTCGTTTCTCAAGGTCAATGATAGATGTTAAAAATCTCATCCAAAAGGATGGTGCCATTTGGAATGCCATTCAAGTAAAATCTTGCAAAAGGGAAACTCTACACTCCTTAGTAACGAGAAAGTGAGAAGTGAGGCATCTCAAATTAATAATATTAATGATAACAACCATGATCAGCATCTTTATTCTTCTTCTCCTCTTCTCCCCCCTCCTCCTCCTTATTGACAAATGTTTCTTTAAATCGAATTTGCACCTTCAAGTGTAGTAAACATTCAGTCTGTGAATCTAGTGAAAGAGTGCATGGTTTTGAAGAATGAATGAATGCAAAGTGTGCTAGTGACCTGGACACATTTTAAGATGAATAAGAAAGAGACAAGTGCTAGAGCAGGGTGAAGGAGAAACAGACCGCAAAGAAAGAGGTCTTTGAGGTAGGCAGGCAGGGACCAGATGTTCTGAAAGCCTATGGACCACAGTCATTTTTGCTTTGGTTTGGTCTGGATTGTTTTTGTTGTTTTTCTAAGCATAACAGGACAACACTGAAGAAGGGGAATAACTGAATTGATCTACGGAATTTTTGGAAGATTTTTTTTCTTATTGTGGTTTAAGTACATGTTTTTAATACATACACATGCTGTTGTTGTTCAGTCACTAAGTTGCAACCGACTCTGCGACCCCATGGACTGCAGCAGGCTTCCCTCTCCTTCATTATGTCCCAGAGTTTGCACAAATTCATGCCATTGAGTCAGTGATGCCAAGTAACCAACTCATCCTCTGTTGTCCCCTTTCCTCTTGCTCTCAATCTTTCCCAGCTTCAATGTCTTTTCCAATGAGTCATCTCTTTGCATCAGGTGGCCAAAGTCCTGGTGCTTCAGCTTCAGCATCAGTCCTTCCAATGAATGTTCAGGGTTGATTTCTGATATATATCTCAACCCTTCTTAATCACTTTTAAGTGTATGGTTCAGTTCTCTTAAGCCTATCTACATGGTTGCCAAACAGATCTCCAGAACTTGTCCATCTTGCAAAACTGAAGTCCCACACCAAGTACATAAAAATATCCCTTTCTCTCTTTCCCCAGCCTCTGCTAACCACCATTCTCCTTCCTATTTTTATAAACCTGATAACTCTTAATAATTTGTCTAAGTGGATTACTGTGGTATTTGTCTTTTTTTGTGACCGGCTTATTTCACTTAATATAAGATCCTCAAGGTTTATTTCTGTTGTAGCCTATGGAAAGATTTCCTTCCTTTTTGAGGCTGAGTAGTACTCCACTGCACGTGGAGACCACATTTTGTCTGTCCATTCATCCACCGATGGACTGTGGATAGTGCTCTTATGAACACAGGTGTGTAATGCATTTATGTTTTAAATAATGCTGGCTATTACATGGATAATGGCTTGGAGGAGGGCAAACACAGATCCTGAAGAGTCCAGGAGGGGGGCTGTTACAGTCGCAAAGGTGGCAACAAGGGTGGTTGGGACTAGGCTGTGGCAGTGGAAACAGCAGGGGAGGGACAGCCGTGTAC
>NW_011494716.1:3597241-3607782 GCF_000754665.1 Bison bison bison | reverse complement strand
CAGCCGTGTACCTTGGAGGTCGGGGCTAAATGACATGTGGACAGTTGCACAGGAACAGACGAAAGAACGAAAAGATTCAAGTATGATGCCTATGAAACAATGAGCCCAGTGCTTGACTTCCCTTCCCAGAGCAACCCTTCAGTAGAGATCAGCTGTGTACTGCCTTCTGTTATCGTTCAGTCCCTAAGTCCTGTCCAACTCTTTGCAACCTTATGGACTGTAACATGCCAGGCTTCCCTGTCCTTCACTATCTCACGGAGTTTTCTCAGACTCATGTCCATTGAGTCAGTGATGCTATCCACCTATCCCTTTCTCTGCCACCTCCTTATACTTTTGCCTTCAATCTTCCCCAGCATCAGGGTCTTTCCCAATGAGCTGGCTCTTTGCATCAGGTGATCAAAGTATTGGAGCTTCAGCTTCAGCATCAGTGCTTCCAAAGAATATTCAGGGTGGATTTTCTTTAGGATTGACTGGTTTGATCTCTTTGCAGTCCAAGGAAATCTCAAGAGTCTTCTCTAGCACCAGAGTTCAAAAGCGTCAATTCTTCTGGTACCCTTTCTTTAGAACGTTTATCTTAGACGATAATTACAGTTTTTGTATTGTGGTTATTTGATGCCCCCCCCATCTAACTTCCTTTCTTAACCCCACCACACTGTACATTTCAGGGTTACAGATTCCTTGCTGGTTTTCACTCAACATTTTTAACACCAACACCAATACTTACTAGGGTCTTGATATATTTGAAACAAATGAAAAAGCGAGTTAGCAGGACTATTCATCTCCAGGAATTATTTTTCTGTGCCTTAAATAAAGGATCCTTTCAGAAAGCCATATTTTCCTAGTCATCAATTTGTGTATTTTTAGAATCTTTTTATAAACCGAGCTCAATTGAGTTATGCATGTCAGAGTGAGAATGAGTATCTGCAAGCTTCACAAGTCTGCTATTGATGGTGACATACTGAAAGTGACAACTATATAAAAGTGATTGACAGTCAACAGCTTAAAAGAATACTTCAGACCCATCCACCGAGCAGGAAGCCTCAACACCAGGGCAGAATCCCCAAGTCCAGTGAAGAGAAAAACAATCTGAGTGGACTTTGCTTTTCAAATAGAAATACCGACTTGACACACTTCCTTCTGCTTTTGGACAATAAAGTTTGTGAGTCTGCAATCAAATGCACATGAATGGAGTTTTCAGAAAACTGACGTGGTCGCGGGAGAATGCAGCCTTGGGACGTCTCACAGTCATTCGTCTACTAATGGGAGCTTTCAAAGCTCAGTGTATCTAAAAAGTGGGTAAGGCAGGTCTCAGGCTTATGTCTTCCTGCCTGTCTTCTTGAGCCCTCTGCACTTTTAATTGAGCACCATTTAGTTTATCATTAAAGAAGAAACCACAGAACATCCCTTATTCTACCACAGCTCTCATAATCTATGCCTCCACCAGCAGGTGGAAGCATAAACTGGTGCCCACAGGACCAGGAAAACTAATGTATGAGGTTCTCAAGTGATCTCTAAAACAAACCAGCTGATGTGTAAGGACAGAGGACTGTGAAGTTGAAGCTGGAGGCACCAGCATCCTTGATCCAAAGCAAACAGATTCCCAATGGGAGGGCTATGAGGAAGCTCAGAATTAGACACACTTGTCAGAACACCGTTGGCGTAGGCTCCATCAGGCAGGTGTGCACAGCTCCCCCGAGATATGCGGGCTCTTATCTTGAGGATGCGCAGTGTCACTAGAGGCATGTGACTACCCTCCCTCTGGGCTGACATTACACTTGAAAGAAAAAAAAACTCTTTCAGCATCACTGCTTAAACTTTGAAAGATAAGGAGGATGATCAGGTATAAAGTAAATAGAAGGCTGCACTTATGAAAGGAGAGACTACAGGCTTGGACTTAATGAAGTGAAGTGAAAGTGAAAATCGCTCAGTCCTGTCCGATTCTTTGTGACCCCATGGACTAAACAGTCCATGAAATTCTCCAGGCCAGAATACTGGAGTGGGTAGCCTTTCCTTCTCCAGGAGATCTTCGCAACCCAGGGATCGAACCCAGGTCTCCCACACTTTAGGCGGATTCTTTACCAGCTGAGTCACAAGGGAAGGCCAAGAATACTACAATGGGTAGCCTATCCCGTCTCCAGCAGATTTTCCCCACTCAGGAATTGAGCCTGGGCCTCCTGCATTGCAAGCACACTCTTTACCAGCTGAATTACTAGGGAAGCCCTTATTATCAGGGAAGTCCCTTATCATTGAACTTAATGGTAAAGGATAATTTTAGGAGAACTTCCCAGGTGTCTCAGTGGTAAAGAATTTGCCTGCCAACTTAGGAGACCTGGGTTCGATCCCTGGCTCAGGAAGATCCCCTGGAGAAGGCAAGGGCAACCGACTCCAGTACTCTTGCCTGGAGAATTCCATGGGCAGAGCAGCCTGGTGGGCTACAGTCCACAGGGTCGCAAAGAGTCTGACACGACTGAAAGACTAAACAACAACAACAATTTTCGCTGTAAGACCTAGCTTATGGAAAAACCTCCTCATAGGATATCATTCCCTTCAGTGAATGATTTGCTTCCAAGAGAGATGAAGCGGATTGCAAATATGGCCACAAATTTACCTCAGCCCTGTTTGCACACCCCTTTCCAAAGACAGCTCTTGGTTTCTTCCCCACTATCTGTCTCTCTATTCCTTGACTCTGAGGTTGGCTTGACTCGCTGTTAGTGAATATAATGCAAGCAGAGGCTGGAAACTGCTTCTGAGTTAAGCTTTGCCTTCTTACTGCACTTGGAACTGAGGTGGATGAATCTAGAGTCTATCATACAAAGTGAAGGAAGTGAAAAACAAATATCATACATTAATGCATACACATGGAATCTAGAAAGATGGTGCTGATGAACCTATTTAGATAGGGCAGGAATGGAGACACGGACATAAGAGAATGGAGTGTGGACTCAATGGGGGAAGGAGAGGGTGAGACGAACTGAGGGAGTAGCAGTGACATATACACACTGCTGCTGCTGCTGAGTTGCATCAGTCACATCCGACTCTGTGCGACCCCACAGACGGCAGCCCACCAGGCTCCCCCGTCCCTGGGATTCTCCAGGCAAGAACACTTGAGTGGGTTGCCATTTCCTTCTCCAAAATATACACACTGTCTTGCATGAAATAGATGGTTAGTGGGAAGTTGCTGAATAGCACAAGGAGCTCAGCTGGTTGCTCTGTGATGAACTAGAGGGGTGGGATGGGGTGGGGTGTGGGATGGGAGGCTCTAGAGGGAGGGGATTTGTGTATACTTATGACTGATTCACTCTGTTGATCAGCAGAAACTAACACAACTATGTAAAGCAATTACACTCCAATTAAAGGGAAACTTGTTCAAGGTTCTCAGTGGTGGAGTTAAGATCTGAGCTTCTTATTATGCCTCTGTTTCAGAAGCCTCTTAGGCTTCTGCTAGAACTTCCCTGGTGGCTCACATGATAAAGACTCTACCTGCAATGGGGGAGACCGGGTTCAATCCCTGAGTCAGGAAGATTTCCCTGGGGAAGGGCATGGGAATCCATCCCAGTGTTCTTGCCTGGAGAATCCCATGGACAGAGGACCTTGGTAGACTACAGTCTACGGGGTCTCAAAGAGTCAGACACAACTGAAGCAACTGAGCACACACACAGAACTTCACAGGGCTGGGGTTATAAGCTGTGAAGAGGAATGGTGGGCAGGACAGGGATTCTGATGTCAACTTTCTCTGGGGTCACAGTTGATCTGGGTCCCAGTAGGTACATATGCACAACATCCCATGGATTAGAAACATCCAGTAGAAGCATTTGATCTTCCCGTGTCCTCTCACCACCGGAGGTCAGTGCCTAAAGAACAAGCAAGGTCATACTTAAGCTCTAATAGGTAATATCCTGTTAAGGAGAGAATAATCCCACCCATTTTCAGGAATCAAGAGAACCAGGGCTCCATCCCTCTGAGCCCTCAAGGTCAAGGACGCACCTTCCCTCAGCTAGAAGGGAAATTCCTCTGTCTTGTTCACCATTATCTCTGCAGCATCTACAGGGAGCTACAGATTCATCTTTAGTGAATCGATGAGTGAGTCAATCTAGCACTCAGTCATCTCCAACTCTCTGCGACCCCATGGACTGTAGCCCTCCAGGCTCCTCTGTCCATGGGATTCTCCAGGCAAGAATACTGCAGTGGGTAGCCATTCATTTCTCCAGGGGATCTTTCCAACCCAGGGATTGAACCTGGGTCTCCTGCATTGGCAGAGAGGTTCTTTACAACTGAGCCACCAGGGGATTGAATTCAGAGGAGAAGGCAAGTCCGAAGAGGGCTGGGAAACTCAAGAAGAACTCATTGTATCAATAAAGAGCCTCAGAGGAAGAACCACTTGATTTAGCAGCTTAGGAAGGTATATGGCTCTTTCCCTGATGGTCCAGTGGCTAAGATCTGCACTCCCAATGCAGGGGGCCCGGCTTCCAACCCTGGCCAGGGAACTAGATCTCACATGCTGCAACTAAGAGTTTGTACATACCACAGCTAAAGACCCTTCCTGCTGCAACCAAGATCCCAAATGCCGCAAGGAAGATTAAAGAACCTGTGTGCCACAACTGAGACCCAGCACAACCACATAAATAAATAAATATACTTTCAAAAAGAATATGAAAAGGGGTACCTGGCACCCAGAATAGAACCCAGTAAATGCCTATTAAGTGAATGTATGTCCTAGAATGAGATTCAGGGACTTTGATAAATGGAGCTCTTAAGAACTTTTTAAGATTTTTTTTTTTTTTTAATGTGGACCTGTTTTAAACGTCTTCAGGCCTTCCAAGATGACTCTAGTGGTAAAGAACCCACATGCCAAAGCAGGAAACATGGGTTCAGTCCCTGGGTGGGAAGGATCCCCTGCAGGAGGGCATGGCAACCCACTCCAGTATTCTTGCCTGGAGAGCCCCATGGACACAGGAGCCTGGCGGGCTTCAGTCCATAAAGTCACACAGAGCTGGACATGACTGAAGGGGCTTAGCATGCAGACTTGCTATGGATGCTATACGATGACTTAAAACTATCATATAAGTAGTCATCAATTACCCTCCAGTGAAAGGAGCTTTGAGTGTGTGTGTGTGTGTGCGTATGCACTCTGAAATCAGAGGGTAATCTTCTTACAGGAAGTTTCACTAAGTTCCTAACTATTTTGCCAACCAGGAAAAGGATGCAAGACTCTGGTTTTATAGGCTAGGAGTGACAATCAGAGAAATTCTGTTCTTCAATCAGACGATTTAAGAAGACTTGATGTGACTCAACGAGTTCTAGAAAATGTGCCAGAACAGACTTTCAAGGAAGACTCTCGCCCCTTGTTTTAAAAGGAGGATGCCATCATCCGTAAGATGCGCGAGAAGCGATGGAGCGCCGCTCTAAGTTGGTGGTGGGGCTTTTCTGTAAGAGGCGTCCTGAGAAAAGGTGGAAGTCCTCCCAGTGGCGGCGGACGCACACCCAGGAAGCCCTCCGCCAAGCCTAGCTCTCGCTCCTGCAAGGTCCTTGCCCTCACCGCCTCCTTTCCCCCCCGCGCCTTTGTAATCAAAGCGGGTGACAACTTCATTCAGCTCTTAGCAACAACAGGAGGGATCGATTCCCCGAGAATGCCCTAATGACTGGAGGCTGGGACACAAACCATAAATGGGGACTTTCTGATTCCAAGTGAAATTATAGTTTGCCCTGTGAGATTGCACAATAAATCAGGGGAAAAACCAGCCAACATAGGACTCTAGGGTCACTGAAGTGATGTTGACACATTACAATAATGAGAACTTGAAACACCTCCTGCCCTATTGATTTTTAACCTGCATCGTTCCCACTGCAGAAGATTACAAGTCTCTGTCTTCGGAATCATGGCTCACGCGGGAGATGCTGATGAAAAATACACCCAATCCAATCAAAATGAAAAGCTTTACTTGCACTTATTACAAATCTAATACCATTGTCCCTTGGCTGCATGATAGGCACTTAACCTACAATGGGAAAAAAAAAAACAAAAACATTTTTTTCTTTTAATTAAAATTTTTCATACCTTTTTTTTTTTTTAATACACACAGCTCTTTGCTATGACTGTACAGGAAAAAGGAACCAAAGAAAACAGGCACAATAGCTCAATTAGCACATAAAGGGCAATTTCTTTATGCTTTTCTAATTCCAGGGTAGCTTTCAAATTCCCTGCATCACCATATCATTTGGGAGAATGGAAAATCATGTCCTAACAACCAACTTATTTCCTCGTCAATAGGAAAAGATGTATTCCACCCGCATTTAGCATCCACAGTAAACAAAGACTGCCTTGCTGATCTTTCCTTTTTCCCTGAAAAGTGCTCCATGGAGCTGAATAAACACAGTTGTGGGAGGCCAACTGGTGACATAAGTTAATTACTAACCTGTCACACAATCGGAGAATGGTAATAATTTATTTTCACTGTTGCATTAACCGTGGGCTGCGTTTTGCCAATGGAGAGCGCTGGGGAAAAGGAGTCTGGAACATTGCTGCCGCCATAAACCCTATATGAGGTTGTGACAATATTTTAGAGGGTGGCTAGATACGACGGTGTCACTGCTCTTCCTAGGCATAACTCAGAAAATAATTACCCACGTTTCTCGGCTTTAGGAGAGAAGAAACTGGTGAGTAGGAATAACACACTTTCCTCTAATAGGGTTCTGAAAGCATCATCCAGTTATTAGATAAAATTATGACTTGGGTTTACCAGGATGCAACAGATAATAAATATTCTGGCATAATCCAGTAGGATCATACATTCTCTGAAAACATTTATCGAGGTCCTAACATGGCCCAGGCATTGTGTTAGCGATTAATTACACATTGTTCACCTGTTCTCTGTCTCCATGAAGTTTATAGCCCATCATTATCATCTGATTGTCGAGACGGAAACCCACAGGCAAAACCCATGGGTCTAAAAGGGATTCTTATAGAAGAAACCCTCATGTCCCACTGAGAGAGTTGACTGAAATAAATGAATAGTGTTTAGAAGCTAACTGGTCTTTTCTCTCAGCTACCCTGATTGTTTTTCTTCACTTGATCTGATGAGAAATCTTGCTCTTTTGGAAAATATATATCCCTGCTTACAGATGAATCTATTTGCAGGGCAGGAAAAGAAAAGCAGGCATACAGAACAGAGATGTGGACACAGGGGAGGAAGTGGGGGGTTTGACAAATTGGGAGAACAGGATTGACATATATATGCTACCAGGGGTGAAACAGATAGTTAGTGGGCTTCCCTGGTGGCTCAGATGGTAAAGAATCTGCCTGTGATGCAGGAGACCTGGGTCTGATCCCTGGGTGGGGAAGATCCCCTGGAGAAGGGAATGGCTAACCCACTTCAGTATTCTTCCCTGGAGAATTCCATGGAAAGCGGAGCCTGGCGAGCTACAGTCCATGGGGTCCCAAAGAGTCAGACATGACTGCACGACTCTCTCTCTCTCTCTCTCTCTCTCTCACACACACACACACACGGGGAAGCTGCTGTGTAGCCCAGGGAGCTCAGATCAGTGCTCTGTGATGACCTATAGGAGTGGGATTGGAAGGGGATTGGAAGGTTCTAGAGGGAGGGGATATATGCATACATAAAGCCGGTTCACTTCCTTGTACAGCAGAAACTAACACAACACGGAAAGCAATTATACTCCAAGTTTTAAAAATCCCCCTAAATCCTACTATATCATGAATTTTATCAGCCTGGGAGTAACAAACCAGAAACTGTCTTCTTTTGACATGGCTACCGTTGGGACCTAGGTTCTTACATATGCTGTCAATCCATTTATTAATAGGACTGAAAGCAGGTGAATGATCTAAGACACTTTTTCACACGAGTTGGTAGAAAATAGTTCAAAATTGATATAAAAGGAGAGGTCTTGGCAGGTGGGTTGGTGGTTAACCAGTATGATCTTCTTCTGCTGTAGCACTCTCAAGAGCTATTCATCGGTCTTCACATCAAGTTCCTTCTGCAAGCTTCCCCCTGGGGTTCACTGAACTTAACTCACAGAGTTAAAAAGTAGCTGAGAGGGGGCTTCCCTGGTGGCTTGGAGGCAATGCAGGAGACACAGGTTTTATCCCTGATCTAGGAAGATCCCACCTGCCACGGAGAAGCTAAGCCCATGCACCGCAACTACTGAGCCTGTGCTCTAGAGCCCGGGAGCCCCAAGCACTGAGCCCACGTGCTGCAAATACTGAAGCCCTCACGTCTGAGAGCCCGTGCTCTGCAACGAGAGGGGCCACCGAGATGAGAAGCCCATGCCCCGTGACTTGAGAGTAGCCCCTGCTCGTCACAACTAGAGAAGAGCCGGCACAGCAAGGAAGACCCGGCACAGCAAGGAAGACCCAACAGAGCCAAAAATAAATAAATAAATTATAAAAAATTCAAAAAGTCACGGAGAGGGGGCTTCCCTAATGGCTCAGTGGTTAAAAAAAAAAAAAAATCTGCCTTTCATTGAAGGAGAGACAGGTTCAATCCCTGATCTGGGACTCCACATGCCTCACAGTAAATCAGCCCGTGAGCCACCACTATCGAGCCTGTGCTCTGCAACAGGAGAAGCTACCACAATGAGAAGCCCATGTACCCCAAGTAGAGAGTAGCCCCCGCTTGCCACAACTAGAGAAAAGCCCACACATCTAGGAAGATCCAAAACAGCCAAAAATAAACATTTTTTTTTTTTAAGTAGCTGAGAGGGACTTCCCTGGCCGTCCAGTGGTTAAGACTCCACACTTTCAATGCAGGCGGTGTGGGTTCCATCGCTGGTTGGGGAACTAAGATCCCACAGGCTGCCTGGTGTGGCAAAAAAAAAGGAAGAAGAAGTAGCTGAGAACTGAAGCTTGCAGAGGCTACGCTGCGACAGTCTGCCCTATTTTGACTGACATGTTCCAGCTGATATCACCATCCGAAGAACTGGTCTGCAAGGCAGTGAACAAGTTTCTCCTATTTTACTAATGTCAGTTATAAGACATAGTGGTGAAGCATCCCGTTTATGGACCAAGCCTGCCCGTGGTCAGATCCAGGGTTTGCCCACCATGAGCTGTGCAACCTTGGGAGAATCACCCTCTTGAAAACGGATCCCTCATCTATGAAATGAAGACACTGAAGGGCCCCGCCAGGGAAGAGGCGTAGGAGGCTGAAATAAACCAGTCAAGGCACAGTGCCCCTTATACGCTTGTCAGATCTGATCCTCACTGCATGTTAGCCATGGTGTTCCCCCCAAGAGCAACGGGCCCCACCTCAGAAACATTCGCTTTGAGTTTTCTGAGCTCAGTTCAGCCAGCGGCATTGGAGTATCACAACAGTTTTAGAGGACTGTGCCGATATCCTCATGTTCAAGTGGGCAGCCACAATGGATCTGCATCTGATTGTTTCTGCATTAGCAAGACCACACCATGTGTATGAGAAGTTAGATCCCTGTGCAGGGGCCATGCTAATCTTCTCTGTATCATTTCAACTGGAAAATCCCATGGGTGGAGGAGCCTGGTAGGCTGCAGTCCATGGGGTCGCTAACAGTCGGACAGGACTGAGCGACTTCACTTTCACTTTTCACATTCATGCATTGGAGAAGGAAATGGCAACCCACTCCAGTGTTCTTGCCTGGAGAATCCCAGGGATGGGGGAGCCTGGTGGGCTGCCATCTATGGGGTCACACAGAATCGGACATGACTGAAGCGACTTAGCAGCAGCAGCAGCAGGGCATATACCCTGAAGAAACCATAATTGAAAAAGACACACGTACCCCCAGTGTCCATTGCAGCACTGTTCACAATGGTCAGGACATGGAAGCAACCTAGATGTTCATTGACAGATGAATAGATAAAGAAGTTCTGCTACATATATTCAATGGAGTACTACTCAGTCTTAAAAAGGAATGCATTTCAGTCAGTTCTAATGAGGTGGATGAACACAGAGCCTATTACAGAGAGTGAGGTAAGTCAGAAAAAACAAATATTGTATATTAACACATATATATGGAATCTAGAAAAATAGTACTGATAAACCCATTTGTAAGAGAAGGAAATGGCAACCCACTCCAGGGTTCTTGCCTGGAGAATCCCAGGGACAGGGGAGCCTGGTGAGCTGCCGTCTATGGGGTCGCACAGAGTCGGACACGACTGAAGAGACTTAGCAGCAGCAGCAGCAGCAGGAATACCAGATGGAGAAGGCAATGGCACCCCACTCCAGTACTCTTGCCTGGAAAATCCCATGGACGGAGGAGCCTGGTAGGTTGCAGTCCATGGGGTCACGAAGAGTCAGACACAACTGAGTGATTTCACTTCACTTACACTTTCACAATGGAGATGCAGATATAGAGAAAAGACTTATGGACACACAGGAGTAGGTAGGAAGGAAAGTGTGTGACCAATTGAGAGAATAGCATTGAAACATACCATAGTCATGTATGGATGTGAGAGTTGGACTTTAAAGAAAGCTGAGTGCTGAAGAATTGATGCTTTTGAACTGTGGTGTTGGAGAGGACTCTTGAGAGTCCCTTGGACTGCAAGGAGATCCAACCAG
>NW_011494716.1:3578012-3597141 GCF_000754665.1 Bison bison bison | reverse complement strand
TGGAAAAGACCCTGATACTGGGAAAGATTGAAAGCAGGAAGAGAAGGGGATGACAGGGGATGAGATGGTTGGATGGCATCACCAACTCAATGGACATGAGTTTGAGTAAACTCTGGGAGCTGGTGATGGACAGGGAGGCCTGGCGTGCTGCAGTCCATGGGGTCACAAAGAGTCGGACATGACTGAGCGACTGAACTGAACTGAACAGATACACATTACCATATGTAAAATAGAGAGCTGGTGGGAATTTGCTGCATGATGCAGGGAGCTCAAATCTGGTGCTCTGTGACAACCTAGAGGGGTGGGATGGGGTGGGAGGTGGGAGGGAGCTTCCAGAGGGAGGGGACATATGTATACGTACAGCTGATTCAAGTTGATGTACAGCAGAAATCAACACAATATTGTAAAGCAATTTTCCTCCAGTTAAAATTTTTTTTTTTTTTAAACAAAAGAAGAAGAAGTTAGGCCTGGAGAAATAGCTGTAACTCTTCTGAAACACAATTTCAGCAACACGCAAGTCTAGCACGCAGCAGGTTCCCAATGCAGTGGCCCAAAGAATAACAAAAAGTCAACACACAAGAGGGAAGAGATGAATGTATACATAGAGCTGTTTCACGTAGTTGTACAGCAGAAACTAACACAATATTGTAACACAACTATCCCCCAGTTTTTAAAAAAGTTAAAACACACGTGGAAAACCAAGATGAAATAAAGATCCAAAAATCAGACGATATCACTACTTCCTCTCAGAGAGGTCCCTGCCGCCATGTACACTGCAGATCCAGTCTAGATTTACAGGCCAGGAGTAAAAGGGCAAGTGTCACCTATAACTGCCTATTTATAAATACCAGTGCCAGGGGCCACGCCTCCCCAAATCCCTTGGCCATTTTCGACAAGGCACCCCAGAGTAGCACATAGCTTTCTTGTTAACGTTCCATGGAATCTTTCCCTAAACATACGCTTGTTCTTGCCTTCCACATTTTGCCTTGTCACTGCAACAGATGGCTTTACACTGGAGCATATGAAAATATTAAATACTTTATAAGCCTGGTGGAAATATGAAATGCCTTCAGAGGATGGAAAGCCGCATGATTCATGTAAAGCGGCCACGCGAGATTCTGTTAGAAACAAGTACCTTTAAGTTGTGTTGTCGAGGAGATGTGGGGCCATGAATTCCACATCTTCACTGAAGGGAGACAAATGAGCGGGGGCTCAGCTTTCGGTGAGACAGATCTGGGCCACACGGAGAGGCAGAACATCCCGCCAGTGAGAGCTGTGAAATATCGCAGTGTGTAACCAAGGGAGGATTGTGAAATCGACTTCTTAGAGATCTAAAAGCCAGAAGAAACCTCCATCTGTCTGTCTGAGATGGTCGGATAAAGTGAGCTTAGCTCACAGCAGTGAATTGAGAGGCAGTCAAGTCAGCTAGCCATTGTCCTATACCCACAAATCCACGTATCCTTTCTTTGCAGGGACAGTTTGATAGATGCTGACCCAACCCGACACCACCTCATCCAACCCAGAAGGGCTGACCCACAGATCTGGAAGTGAGGTTCGCATCACAGCTGGTGCTTCAGATGAGGGATTCTCAAGCCAGCCTGCCTAACTCTCAGTGCCACGGATTGTAGCAAAATGGCAAGGGACTGGAGTGCTTTCTGTCTGACTCTTCATCTATAAGTGGGGGTGACAGTGGTACATACCTCCTAAGGATGCTGTGAGGACAAGTGAGTTAGTATACACAACAGGCTTGGTATATAGACTGGCATAAGGTGGATGCTGCATAAATGCTGGATAGTCTCTATATTTAGTCCTCTGCTTATGTAGAAATAAATTCAGATGTGGGTAAGATTTTACATCTTTCCTTTGACTGGTGTGTGACTGGAACTCACTTCCAATAGGGACAGCATGTTAATGTTTTCTGTAATCTGTATGGATGTGAGAGTTGGACCATGAGGAAGGCTGAGATCCAAATAATTGATGGTTTTGAACTGTGGTGCTGGAGAAGACTCCTGAGAGTCTCTTGGACAGCAAGGAGATCAAACCAGTCAATCCTAAAGGAAATCAACCCTGAATATTCGTTGGAAGTACTGAGGCTGAAGTTGAAGTTGTAATACTTTGGCCACCTGATGTGAAGAGCTGACTCATTGGAAAAGACCCTGATGCTGGGAAAGATTGAGGGCAGGAGGACAATGGGGCG
The DNA here is from genome assembly GCF_000754665.1 of Bison bison bison. Classification (NCBI taxonomy): domain Eukaryota; kingdom Metazoa; phylum Chordata; class Mammalia; order Artiodactyla; family Bovidae; genus Bison; species Bison bison. The sequence goes on along the minus strand of NW_011494716.1, from coordinate 3,594,944 downwards.
ACAGAGGATGATATGGTTGGATGGCATCACAGACTCAATGGACATGAGTTTGAACAAACTCTGAGAGTTGGTGAAGGACAGGGAAGCCTGGAGTGCTGCAATCCATGGGGTCACAAAGAGTCAGACAGCACTGAGCATTTGAATAAATAATGTGTATGAATTAAAAATTGCCAAAGCCTTCTTCCTGGTATTTGTCCCAGAGCAGTGAGACCCATACTCACACTAAAACGTGCCCAGCAATGTTCACAGCAGCTGTGTTTGTGAGAGCCACACATGGCCCAGATGTCCTTCAACAGGTGAGTGGTTAAACAGACCATGGCACTTAGCAGGTACAGTGGGGTATTACTGAGCAGTGAAAAAGAACAAATGATTGATGGGCTCAGTCATTCAGATAAAACTCCAGGGAATGATGGTGCTGGAGTTAGCCAACCCCCAAAAGTCAAACATGATACATACATGCAATGGAATATTACACAGCCATTAAAAAGAATGGACTAATTTGATCTGCAGCAACAGGGATAAACCTAGAGATTGTCATACTGGGTGCATTAAGCCATAAGAGAAAGAGAAATATTGTATGATGCTACTTACATGTGGAATTCAAAAAGAAATGAGACAAATGAACTTATTTACAAAACAGACTCACAGACTTAGAGAACAAACTTATGGTTGCTGGGAGAAAATGATGGGGAAAGGATAATCAGGGAGTTTGGGATGGACAGGTACCCACTGCTATATTTAAATGGATAACCAGCACAGACCTACAGTATAGCACAGGCAACTCTGCTCAGTGTTATGTGACAGTCTGGATGGGAGGGGCATTTGGGGGAGAATGCTGCTAAGTCTCGTCAGTCATGTCCGACTCTGTGCGACCCTACAGACGGCAGCCCAACAGGCTCCTCTGTTCCTGGGATTCTCCAGGCAAGAACACTGGAGTGGGTTGCCATTTCCTTCTCCAATGCATGAAAGTGAAAAGTGAAAGTGAAGTCGCTCAGTCGTGTGCGACTCTTAGCGACCCCATGGACTGCAGCCTACCTGGCTCCCCCGTCCATGGGATTCTCCAGGCAAGAGTACCGGAGTGGGGTGCCATCGCCTTCTCCTTGGGGGAGAATGGATGCAGGTATATGTATGGGTGAGTCACTTTGCTATTCACCTGAAACTGTCACAACATTGTTAATCGGCTATATTCCAATGTAAAATAAAAAGTTGAAAAAATACATTTGTGTGATTTCACTTCCATAATGTGTTTGAAATGACAGGGTTTTAGAAGTGGAGGACAGAGCAGTGTGGACAGAGGCTAGGAACGGGAGCGGGTGCTGGTGAGTGGAGGTGGATGTTATTATCAACAGGAATCTTAGGACAGACATGCTCAGTATCTCATCTGTGGCGGTGGATCCCCAAACCTATGCCCACAATAAATTTGTGTATGATGAAGTGCACACATACAAATGAGCACAAGGCAATCTGGGAAAATCCGAGCAGTATCAGTGGGTTGCACTGCGGCAACATCAGTATCTCAGGTGAGACGTGATACATAGTTTTGCAAAATATTCCCATGGCAGGGGAGAAACAGGGTAAAGCCTACAAGAGATCTCTCTGTATTATTTCTCCCAACTGCATGTGAATCTAGTAAATCAGAGTCTACTAAACAAAAGTTTCAAAGCTAAAGCCTAAACGAAGGTGAAGAGTCAAGATTTTCAGTACACGGGGGTGATGGCCACCCTCCTCTCTCTATTTCCCAGAATGAAGGAAACACTGCACAGTGAGCTGCCCTGCATCTCTGTGGACGCAATGCAAAAGTACTTAATAAATACAAAGATTTCTTTTTCCTATTTAATGATGCCAACATTGCAGTGCTTAGCTCTAGGTTTTGTGTATTCAGTCGGCACCTTTAAAAGGCATGGAGGTCCACCGAGTGGAGTGCCCGGGTTTCTGAACCAATCTGAACAGCGCCAGCTTTTCTCTGAAGTGTTTTATTATTCCAAGTCGGGCCTACTGCATCTCCCAAGGTATGAAGTTCAGTTCGAGATAAAAATATTTTATCTGCCCTTACAGCAAATTGAAAGGCTTTAGAAAGGGTTTTGTTATTGCAGTGTTTTCATAAATATATAGTAAACATCTTTCACAGTGGGAAATTCAGCACAAAATACAATTTTCATACACAGTCATTCATGCGGCTGGCACAGGAAGATGAAATGACCCAGAGATGAATAAAAAAATAATAGTATACAACTTTGAGCGGCCCACAGTCCCCGACAGACACACACAGCCGGGAGGATAAAGATCATGATTTTGCCGTGCCTCCGATGAATGACAAGGGTCTGCAGCACCCGGGGAATTTCGTTTTCCTCTGTGGCCAAACCATTAGGCTTAAAAAAGTAGCTTTGTCATTTTCAGAAATTTGCCAGCAGCCAACCACCCTATTTCAGAGCACAAAACGACCCCAAATCTTAGCCAGGACATAATTTTTAACTCGAGCGATTTTTAGGCTTACCTGCTTTTAAGTCTCTCTTACACACATTTTCAAAGCAATCTGGGTTGCCTGTGTCCAACACAGGATATCTAGGTTGACATCTAAGTGGATGGACATCAGCTTGGGCGTGAGGGGTCCATCAGAGCTTGTTTGCAAAAATGGAAGCTCTTTTCTGTTTTTTGTTTTCTAACTGAAGTGTATTTAATTATCAAAGCAGAGGATGTTTGTTGAAGATCAAAAGGAATCACAGTATAATCTTTTTAACAGCTTCACTGAGGTACAATTTTTAAATAATTTCATTTATTTATGATTTGTTTTTAGCCGTGCTGGGTCTTCGCTGCTGCGTGGGCTACTCTTAGCAGCACGTTGTGCTGCGGTGTTGTGGTGCGGGGGCTTCTCGATGTGGGGGCTTCTCTTGTTGCGGAGCCTGGGCTCCAGCGTGCACAGGCTTCGCTGCTTGAGGCTCACGGGCTGGGGAGTTGTGGCTCCCGGGCCGTAGGGCACAGACAGGCTCAGTAGTTGTGGCGCATGCGCTTAGCTCTGCAGCATGTGGGGTCTTCCCGGGCCAGGGATGGAACCCGAGTCTCCTGGGTTGGTAGGTGGGTTCTTTACCACTGAGCCACCAGGGAAGCCCTGAGGTACAATTGATAGACAAAAACCCCTGCACATCTCATGGGGACAATGCAATGAGTTTGGATACAGACTCACACAGGTCTATATATCACACACGTGGATGTATGGTGTATCATACATCCACCTGTGTGATACCATCACCACAACCAAGGTAACAGACACACTCATGACCTCCAAAGGCTTCCTAGTGTCCTGTGTGTGTGTGTGTGTGTGTGTGTGTGTTTATATGCAATTATATGAACACTTAACCATGGGCTCCATCTACCCTCTTAACCAGCTGTGAAGAGCACCATAACCACAGGCACGAGGGTGCACGGCAGGTCTCTAGAACGGATCCATCTTGCATAACTTTAAAAGCAAAACTTGGGCTCCTCTCCTGCTCCCTTCTCAGTCAAGCTCCATGGAAACCACAAAGGTCACCCTCCCTCCTTCTCAACCCCTTAGTTATCTGCTGTAATTTCATCCTGTGTAGACAAACACAGTGCGTGTATGTGTGTGTGTGTGTTTTCAAAAATGTATTTATTTATTGGTGTGCTGGGTCTTCACTGCTATGCACAGACTTTCTCGAGTTGCAGCGTGCGGGGCTACCCTCCAGATGCAGTGCTCAGGCTTCTCATTGCGGCGGCTTCTCTTGCTGCAGCAGAGGGGCTCAGTAGCTGTGGGGCACGGGCTGAGTTGCTCTGCAGCATGTGGAATCTTCCCTGATCAGGGACTGAACCCGTGTCCCCTGCATTGGCAGGAGGATTCTTAACCATCAGACCACCAGGACAGTCCCAAGTGTGTTTTCTCACTGAGTTTTCCTAACACAGGTCTGGCTCTTGGGTTCTTCCCCTAGTCCTGCAGACACGGTCTCAGGCCCATGAGGATCCTCTTCACTCCCTGAATGTTTCCTGGCTTCTTACCCTCCATCATTAGGCATTTTTTTTGCTCCAGTTTTTCTTCCTTCTCTGCTCCAGTTGAGCAATTTGCACCTTGGCAAACTTGAAAAGTGAAAGTGAAAATACATAAACCCAAGAGATGGACATGCTGGGCAGATGAATATGCACTTTGTTTTTAAATAAGAATTTCTAAATTGTCTTCCATAGAAAAATGTACCACTCCACACTCTCTCCAACATTCTACAAAATGCCTATGTCATCAAATATGGTGATTTCCAATATGATATGTGAATTGTTGATATATACAGATAAAACTTTCCACATATGTATACAAAGCACACATATATGTATATGTGAACATATTTTCATTTATTTATTGGTATTTATATTTATTGTTATGGATATTTTTTTCCAATCTTCCTTCTGAGTGATTGGTTGGTCAGTCTATGTATCCATCCATCCACCTATCTACCCACCCATCCATCCATCCATCCATCCATCCACCTATCCACCCATCCACCCACCCACACATCTATCCATCCATCCACCCATTCATCCACTTATCCATCTATCCATCCATCTACCTATCCACCCACCCACCCATCTATCCATCCATCCACCTATCCACCCATCCACCCACCCACACATCTATCCATCCATCCACCCATCCACACATCTATCCATCCATCCACCCATCCATCCATCCATCCATCCATCCATCCACCCATCCCACCCACCCACCCATCTATCCATCCATCCACCCATTTATCCACTTATCCATCTGTCCATCCATCCATCCATCCACCCAGCCATTCATCCATCCACATATTCCACTACAATTATAAGCAGGTTAGTCCTAATAAAAGAACTGCAAGGACTCCCTAGGGTTAACCAAATCTGATCTATGTCAGATCAGTTTTCACTAATGTAAGAACAAAGGTCCCTAAGGCTTTGAGTCAAAGGGCCAAAATAGTCTTTGAAGTCATAAGATTTCAAATATGACTACAAATCCAACTCATGGTTGGTAACCCTAGAAAAGTCACATCAAGCCTCAGTCTTTCCTTCTGAAAAATGGGTTTAATAAGAGCTGCTGCTGCTGCTGCTAAGTCGCTTCAGTTGTGCCCGACTCTGTGCAACCCCATAGACAGCAGCCCACCAGGCTCCCCTGTCCCTGGGATTCTCCAGGCAAGAACACTGGAGTGGCTTGCCATTTCCTTCTCCAATGCATGAAAGTGAAAAGTGAAAGTGAAGTCTCTCAGTCGTGTCTGATTCTTTACAACCCCATGGACTGCAGCCCACCAGGCTCCTCCGTCCATGGGATTCTACAGGCAAGAGTACTGGAGTAGGGTGCCATTGCACCTGATTCCTAAAGTTGTTGGGAGTATTCAGTTCAATAATATGTATCCAGGAGATAACACAATGCAAGGCTTACACAAAGGCTCCCCAGGTTGAGCTAGTGGTAAAGAACACATGTGCCAGTGCAGGAGACATAAGAGACGCAGGTTCAATCACTGGGTTGGGAAGACCCTCTGGAGGAAGGCATGGCAACCCACTCCAGTATTCTTGAGTGCAGAATCCCCATGGACATAGGAGCCTGGTGGGCTACAGTCTTTAGGGTCGCAAAAAGTCGGACACAACTGAAGGAACTTGGCATGCATGCACACATGTGGCTTATGCAAACACTCAATACACAGGATCAGTACCCATGACAATAATAAAGAATTTTCTATATATCGAGCAGTTTCCTAGTACATTACAACACAACCTGGCTTCTTTTTCTATTAGCAGTTGAAGCCTGAACCACTTATAACACTGATGATCCTCTATATTTATATTTTTAACGTCTCTGGGCAAACTTTGTAATGGGCTCGGCAGAAACTCATTACCCCTTGTTGGATGCTCTCTTAATGGCATACAAAGTTTACTACCGGCTGTCTTTATTTTTAAAAGCAGATTCACATTAAATGTGGAAATATGTTAGAAACCAATTCCACTGGATATGGAATGAAAATGACTCTTTTAAATCCAATTTCCTATTGTGTGCTTCTTTTAGTCAATTAACCAAGATATATGTATTTTAGCACCATAGACAAAGAGACAACACTTACAGAACCTTATCAGAGAGTCTTAGCTATGGGAGTTTATCCCTGTTTATTCGCTGTTGAACAACAAATTCTGGCTTAATGTCAAACTCTTTCCTGAATCAACACTTTTTTTAGATGGAAAAGGTATTCCATAAAAGCCAAATCGATGAACTGTATTTAAAAAAAAAAAAAAGGAAATGTGACAGTAATGGATGCAACGTGAGTCTTTTGACACTTCTGAAATGGATTCACTTCTTGCCTCTCATGTAAATTTGAGTTCATTGGGCCTGAAATAGACAGGAAGGACTAAAACGGTTTCCGCATCTACCGCAGTTCCTGGAATGTTTCAGCGGTGGCGGAGGGTGGCTCAAGAGCCCCTGTGCATGGTTTTGGTATTTCTGGATGGCCAGGCTAAAGCTGTTCAAGAGCGCTGAGCCTTTCTTCCTCATATTCAGAAATCTGCGCCTTGCCTCATGTAAACTGCAGCCCATTGTCGTGGCTCAGGATCTTCAGGTTTTCCACGGGGTAATGCAGAGTGAGTTATGTTCCACCACCCGAATACTGGGAAGCTTGGCTCAGAAGCCTGAGAAGGCTGCTGGCATAGAACTGTCATCTGTCATCAGCGGTTCCCACGGCCACCACCTCCTCTTCCCCCAGTATTTTCCCGTTCAAGATAGGAGATGCTTCCTTTTAAAGTATACACCCATATATAACCTTGACAAGAGACGTTTTAAAACATAAAGTCTTTCCTCCATGTATTCGTTCATTTATTCAACTGAAATTGATGGAGATTCTCTACTCCCATCTTGTTTTTTCTGAACTCTCTGTGTATTGTATGTTTAATCATAGACTTGCAAGATCATGTCTCTTCTAACGCAGAATAAAGTATGCTAAATTGGCACTTCTATTTAAACATCTACTCAAATTGTTTTTCTCTTCATAGGTTTTACTACATGCTGGAAATTCAACAGAGCAAGAAATGGGCAGGGTCATTCCCACAGTCTAAATGACAAAGGCTGATTGGCTTTAGCAAGATCAAGCTGGGAAACAATGTACCCACATCCACCATATCCCGCTTGGTATGGACCATACGGGATGTCACAGAACACGTTCAAAGGGCCAGGAAACCAAAATGTAAAGTTTCTTGAGGGGATCAGTCATCCTGTAAGTTATGGCCTATGAGTACTATGTTTTCAGTAGTATAAATAAATAATGAAGAGAACCCACAAGTCCTTGTGACACTGGAAAACCGCACATTTGGAAGTATCTAAATAGTGAAAAATAAAACTATACACATTACCACTCACTCTCATTCAGAAACGGTTATTTGTTTGCCTAACCAATCTGAAATGAAACTTAAAAAATATCTTCTGTTTCAAAACTCATGAAGATGCTACCAAAACAGCTGTGCTTCTACCCATTTAAAAGCTCAAATTCTTTTTTTTAATATAAATTTATTTATTTTAATTGGAGGCTAATTACTTTATGATATTGTATTGGTTTTGCCATACATTGACATGCATCCACCACGGGTGTACACGTGTTCCCCATCCTGAACCCCCCTCCCACCTCCCTCCCCATCCCATCCCTCTGGGTCATCCCAGTGCACCAGCCCCGAGCATCCTGTATCATGCATCGAACCTGGACTGGTGATTCATTTCACATATGATATTATACATGTTTCAATGCCATTCTCCCAAATCATCCCACCCTCGCCCTCTCCCACGGAGTCCAAAAGACTGTTCTATACATCTGTGTCTCTTTTGCTGTCTCGCATACAGGGTTATCATTACCATCTTTATAAATTCCATATATATGATTAGTATACTGTTTTGGTGTTTTTCTTTCTGGCTTACTTCACTCTGTATAATAGGCTCCAGGTTCATCCACCTCATTAGAACTGATTCAAATGTATTCTTTTTAATGGCTGAGTAATACTCCATTGTGTGTATGTACCACAGCTTTCTTATCCATTCGTCTGCTGATGGACATCTAGGTTGCTTCCATGTCCTGGCTATTATAAATAGTACTGCGATGAACATTGGGGTACACGTGTCTCTTTCAATTCTGGTTTCCTTGGTGTGTATGCCCAGCAGTGGGATAGCTGGGTCATAAGGCAGTTCTATCTCCAGTATTCTATGGAATCTCCACACTGTTCTCCACAGTGGCTGTACTAGTTTGCATTCCCACCAATAGTGTAAGAGGGTTCCCTTTTCTCCACACCCTCTCCAGCATTTATTGTAAAAGTTCAAATTCTTAAAGGGCTTGGCAAAGCGGTTAAGAGCAGAGACGGTGGAGTATAACTCCTAGCCCTGTAACTTACAACCTGTGTGACCTTGAGCAAATTACTCAGCTTCTCTGGATCTTGGTTTTCTCCTCTATAATAAGTTGTTGTTGTTTATTTGCTAAGTGTTGTGTGACTCTTTTGTGACCCCATGGACTGCAGCTCATCAGGCTCCTCTGTCCATGGGATTTCCCAGGCAAGAATACTGGAGTGGGTTGCCATTTCCTTCTCCAGAGGCTCTTCGCAACCTAGGAATCGAATCCACATCTTCTTCTTAGAAGACAGGTTCTTTACCACTGAGCCACCAGGGAGACTCATCTATAAAAAGTAGATAATAATAATAATATGAAACATGCGGGCTTGTCTTCAGAATTAAGTGAATCAATATTTTAAAGCATTTATAATAGTACCACTGCTGCTGCTGCTGCTAAGTCACTTAAGTGGTGTCCGACTCTGTGCTGCTGCTGCTACTGCTAAGTTGCTTCAGTCGTGTCTGACTGTGCAGTCCCACAGACATCAGCCCACCAGGCTCCCCCGTCCCCGGGATTCTCCAGGCAAGAACACTAGAGTGGGTTGCCATTTCCTTCTCCAATGCATGAAAGTGAAAGTGAAGTCGCTCAGTCGTGTCCGACTCTTAGCGACCCCATGGACTGCAGCCTACCAGGCTCCTCTGTCCATGGGATTTTCCAGGCAAGAGTACTGGAGTGGGGTGCCATTGCTTTCATGCAAAACACAGTTAAAGTGTTTATTAAATAAATAAGCAAATAAACCTACGTGCCACACTTAAAGATAAGGAGAAAATAACCATGCTTGAATGCCAAGGGGAAGCAGGAAGGTTCTTAGAATTACTGTTGCATGACTCATTTAGTGATGCTGCCTTTCTCTTCTCTTGACATCAGCACTGGAGAAAGAAATCTCATTTCAGAGCCGTTGTTGGAGGTAACGCTGAGCACATGGGGGAAAATCAGGTACTTCAATCACAATGACCTGTGTCATCTTTATAAAGGAAAGATGCTTGGAATAGGCAGCTATAAAATTTTAAAGTCAAATTGTAAGAAAATACAGACCTTCTGACTTTGCATCGTGATCTTATTCACAGTGTCCAACCGGAGATTCAAAAAGTTTAATAACTGAAATTCACTTATCTACTGTCTTGAAAAATCAGGCCATGTGTATATTAGTCATAGCATCACTGATATTGCCAAGGGCAGGATTTCTCGGCCTCCCCACTGCTGGCATTATGGTCCAGATAATTTTTTGTTGTTTCAGGGAGGGGGAAGACACTATCCTGTGTATTCTAGAATGTTTAGCATCATCCCTGGGATGTTTAGCAACATCTATTCTCTACAAAACAGATATCAGTAGCAGCCCTCACCCAAACGCAACTACCAAAACTCTTTCCAGTGTGCGGCCAAATGTTGGGTCATATGGTAGCTCTATTTTTAGTTGTTTGAGGAGCCTCCCTACCGTTCTCCATAGTGGCTGCACCAACTTACATTCCTACCAACAGTGCAGGAGGGTTTCCTTTTCTTCATACCCTCTCCAGCATTTGTAGATTTTTTTTTTTTTTGATGATGGCCATTCTGACCCATGAGAGGTGACAGATACCTCATTGGAGTTTTGATCTGAATTTCTCTAATAATTACTGATGTTGAGCATCTTTTCATGTATCTGTTGGCCATCTGTATGCCTTCTTTGGAGAAACATCTATTTAAGTCTTCCGCCCAGTTTTTTTTTTTTTTTCATTTTTTTAATTGATCTGCATGAGCTGTTTATATATTTTTATTAATCCCTTGTTGCTTGCTTTATTTGCAAGCATTTTCTCCCATTCTAAGGTCTGTGTTTTTATTTTGTCCTTTGAGGGGATGGGAGTGAAAAAAATTGCTCCTGGTTGAGAACCACTGGCCTAAGGCATTGGCCAAGTACCTGTTTTGTATTTCTTCCTGAATTCAGAGAGTTCATTTCAGGTGTGTCTTGGGATACTGAAGCCAGAAAAATCTGGATTTGAATTGCATGTTCTAATCATGAAAAGTCTTGAACATGGCTTCTCCATATCTACCTTAGGTATAGTCATAACTACCTTGAAGAATGGCAGTAAGGACCAGAAAAGTTACGCTAGAACTCCCAGCCCTGTGCTTGACATGAAGAAGCCATGGGGGTGCAGGGGAGTGGAGCACTGCTAAATTCCTGTAAGGATGGATGTGTTGATACATGGTCCACCCCTCACCCTCCTTATCAGTCAAAAAAGAAGAAGTCTCTATTTATATAGGCAAACAAAATACAATAAATACAACTGGTCCTTCCATCACATTAGCAAAGGAGAAACTGGATTTCCTCACAAGCAGAGATTTCAATAAAACAACAGAGAAATGTATTATGTAGCAACTGCAGACAAATTATCATGAAGCATCACTGCGAACAAAGGTAGTGGAGGTGATGGAATTCCAGCTGAGTTATTTCAAATCCTAAAAGATGATGCTGTGAAAGTGCTGCACTCAATATGCCAGCACATTTGGAAAACTCAGCAGTGGCCACAGGACTGGAAAAGATCAGTTTTCATTCCAATCCCAAAGAAAGGTAATGCCAAAGAATGCTCAAACTACAGCACAATTGCACTCATCTCACACACTAGTAAAGAAATGCTCAAAATTGTCCAAGCCAGGCTTCAAAAGTACATGAACCATGGAGTTCCAGATGTTCAAGCTGGATTTCGAAAAGGCAGAGGAACCAGAGATCAAATTGCCAACATCCATTGTATCATTGAAAAAGCAAAAGAGTTCCAAAAAACATCTACTTCTGCTTTATTGACTATGCTAAAGCCTTTGACTGTGTGGATCACAACAAACTCAGGAAAATTCTCCAACAGATGGGAATGCCAGACCACCTTACATGCTTCCTAAGAAATCTGTATGCAGGTCAAGAAGCAACACTTAGAACCAGACATGGAACAACAAACTGGTTCAAAATTGGGAAAGGAATATGTCAAGGCTGTATATCGTCACTTATATGCAGAGTACATCATGCAAAATGCTGGGCTGGATGAAGCACAAGCTGGAATCAAGATTGCTGGGAGAAATATCAGTAACATCAGATACACAGATGACACTGCCCTTATGGGGGAAAGCAAAGAGGAACTGAAGAGCCTCTTGATGAAAGTGAAAGAGGAGAGTGAAAAAGTTGGCTTAAAACTCAACATTCAGAAAACTAAGATCATGGCATCCGGTCCCATCACTTCATTGCAAATAGATGGGGAAACAATGGAAACAGCAAGAGACTTTATTTGGGTGGGCTCAAAATCACTGCAGATGGTGATTGTAGCCATGAAATTAAAAGACGCTTGCTCCTTGGAAGAAAAGCTATGACCAACCTAGATAGCATATTAAAAAGCAGAGACATTACTTTGTCAACAAAGGTCCATCTAGTCAAAGCAATGGTTTTCCCAGTAGTTATGTATGGACGTGAGAGTTGGACTATAAAGAAAGCTGAGCACCAAAGAAATAATGTTTTAGAACAGTGGTGTTGGAGAAGGCTCTTGAGAGTCCCTTGGACTGCAAGGAGATCCAACTAGTCAATCCTAAAGGAACTCAGTCCTGAATATTCATTGGAAGGACTGATGCTGAAGCTGAAACTCCAATACTTTGTCCACCTGATGTGAAGAACTGACTCATTGGAAAAAACCTTGATGCTGGGCAAGATTGAAGGCGGGCAGGATGAAAAGGGGATGAGGATGAGATGGTTGGATGGCATCACTGACTCGATGGATAAGAGTTGGAGTAAGCTTAAGGAGTTTCTGAGGGACAGGGAAGCCTGGTGTGCTGCAGTCCATGGGGTTGCAAAGAGTCGGACATGGCTGAGTGACTGAACTGAACCCCATTCTGCATCCTGTCTTCCCGAATGCCTCAGTGGTCAAGAATCTGCCTGCAATGCAGGAGATGCAGGAAACATTGGTTCGATCCCTGGATTGGAAAGATCTCCTGGAAAAAAGGCATGGAAACCCACTCCAGTATTCTTGCCTGGAGAATCCCATTGACAGAGGAGCCTGGTGGGCTACCGTCCAGAGGGTCGCAAACATTCGGACACAACTGAAGCAACTGAACATACACACCATAACCCCAAACTGCAGGGAATTCAGGGTGGCTAATTGTGACCACTAATCCATCAGTAAAAAAAAAAAAAAGGGCCCATTTTAAAGAACAATGAGCTTTGGTAATCAGATAAACAAGAATCCAGAATTCTAGATTCACGCCTATAAAACTAGAGAAAAAGGAATAAGTGCGCCCACCATTGCAGAGGGAAAGAAGCATCTCACTGTCAACCTTAGCACGTGGATGCACTATTTTTGCTACAATTATATCACTTCTCAAAAAGCCTTCTCTGGCCTGCCTGACGTTTGAACCAGCTGAAAGATCATTCCCCACCGATTACTGTGAGGGAACTAATAACTGTTCTTGCTTTCCTTTAAACCCAACTGAAATTTTCTGAGAAGTTGCAAATAGAAAATTGTGTTAAGAACATGCCATTGATCCTATTTACATTCGCTACATCAAAGCATCAAGACATCACAAGCCAATGTGAAACAGGGACCTTTCAATACCCTACAGGTTATGCAAACACCTAACCGGAAAGAACACTTTGAAATTTTTATGGAGCAGGAAAAATTGGAAGTGTATTAATCTAGGCAGTGAAATTGGGCTTTTTGTCATTTTTAATTGCTTGAATTCATAACCTAGTTTTGCTGAATCAAAAGCGAGTTGCTATAGCTGACACAAGCTGTTTCAGCTTTTTGGGCACACGCGCACGCACACACACACACACACACGCACACATGCAAGCCCCACAAGTTTTCATATAAACTTTGTATCTATTAATAAAAAAAAAAAACTACTGGAAATTGTTTGGAATATTATAGTAACTGAATAATTAACAATAAAGATTTCTAAGTAGAGTGCTGTGTGTTAAAAGCTGACTTTTAAAGATTTCTTTCTTTCTGTATCATGCAAACGGGGGAGGGGGGAGAACAGGGATGCCAAGCCATCAGGATTGTGATTTTGTTGCATATGATTTAATTCAAATGCATAATTTAAAAGCTCTTCATGCCTTTATCTGCTCCTGTTTGCTATTGCTCATAATGTATGTAAACACTCAATTCTGGGAGAAAATGAAGGAAAATAAACGGAAGGACAGAGGCGTCCACCCACAAATATATACAAAGATCAAATGTGTCACAACCTCCTGAAGGTTTCAGACCCACAACCCAAAGTGTGCAAGTGCAAAACTCTTGAAGGGTCCATGGTTTTCTTCCCTATTTGTTTTTGTGTTTGTCAGAAAAATCAACACAGGATGGGGATCAAAGTCTCATAAAAGGCCTTTCATTTTAATTCCATTAGAATTACTCTCGGAGAACTTAACTGTGATCACTTAAGAGACTAACTCATGTGACATTTTAAAAACAGAGCTAAAATGAAGTGTAAACAAAGGCTTAATTAATACTAACAAGGTTTCATCATTATTTCATAAATGTCCTACCTCGTTTGGACTATGCTCCATTTCTCTGGTTCTGCAACTCTGCCCAAAATCTAACAGAAAATTTGTAAGTCTAGCCAGGAAAAAAAAAAAAGACCAAACTGTCTCACACTAAACACTGTAATAGTTATTTGGCTCCAGACTGACCTACCCAACCAGATTCTCTGTAGAGAAAATGGTAAGGATTGCATACTCTGATTTTCATGTCATGCTCTCAAAATACAGCTATATATTCTCAACGTCTCACAACTATAATTTATAGGAAGGCAATTGTCGCCAAATGCCCTTTGACCTAAAATCTACTTCGACTTTTGTGTCATACTTATGGGAGAGATCATGGGAAAAAGAAAAAAAAATTGGAAAAAAGAATGACACTATTTTTGTGATACTTTAAAAAGCTGGCACGTAAGTCAAGGCTCATGACTATTTCTACTAAGTTCAAGTAAATACAGATTAAAATGAATCCAGATTCTAAACTTTGGTGAGGTTGTAGAGAAAACAGAAGTTTGAGGGGCAAGTTTAAAAGAGACAAATGTAAAAATATGCTTACCCCAATAAAGTTAGGTGGCAAAGTGCAGGGTTGTAAAAATCTATCCTTCGATGATAACAGAGACAAGATTAAGCTCTGTTCATGTAAAGTAAAGGCCTTCTCCAAGTGTTTAACTGGTTAAAATGAAATGACAAGAAAAGTTTGAATATTCACTTTCTAAATATGTGGACTGTCTGATATTAATTAATCCTTGCACAGGAGCAGAGAATACAGATAAAGAAAAATCAGGTGCTGGTGATGATCCTTCAGGGTGCAAAACATTGGTTAAGATAAAAATGTAGTGGGAGAAGATAAAGGAAAATTTGTTCTGTTTTCCAGGTATGAAACTTAAGAAAAGGTAGATGAAAAGAAATACAGGTGGATGGGGAGGGAAAAACAGGAGTGGAGAGAAAGAAAGGTGGACCGGAGGGAGGGAGGGAGAGAGGAAAGAAGGAAAAAGAAGGATGAATCAGACAGGGCGAGAGGAAAGCTTCCCCCATTGGTGATACTTCCTCCGACTCTTCAGAGAAGCAATTTTCTCTTCCTAATAATCTGCGAATATTCTAATACAGAAGGAAGCACCAGCGTGTGTAGAGAGTGTGAGTGGGCAGACAAAAGTTGAAATATCCTGCTTCTTTTAAGAAAATCATGACTGCTGCCCGCACTGCCTGGGAACATCAGTGGTAAACAGCTGTCAGCGGCTGACGTGAGTTTTCTTACTTCACAAACAACCCTCTGGAAACTTAATCACAGCAAACCACAAAGGCAAGTTACTCCATATCGCAAACACATCTACACTCACGCCCTTCGGATTTTTGAAGATACGTTCAGATCAAAATTATGAAACTCGGTTGAGAAAGATTTTATGGTCTTAAACCAAACATTTACTGCCCAGCTACCCCCCAAAAAGGATTACACAATCATTTTCGACTGCTTTCATTATAAGCCACATTCATTTCCCTGTGACCAAAATTAAAACCGCATAAACAATGAGTAAATTATGAGCTATGGAAAGATACTCACAAAGTGACTGGTTTCACAGATAATTTAATGAACACTTCACTAAGATGAGGCTGCCAGCATAACTTTTGGATTCAGAATTCCCCTTGGGCCCCTCTTGAGAGGGAGGGGGGCTTAGCTCTTTTGTTAACAGAAATAAATAACACCAGTTTCATTCTAATCTGAAAATAAATGGCCAGAGAGATTGGCTGAGCCCTAGGATTCTAGGTGATCCTACCAGGATGACAAATATCAGATTCAACACTTGGCGTGTTTTTTTGTTTTTTTTTTTTAATGCTTGACAGTAAATTCCATCACTTTGGAAGGCAAGGTACATTTCCCCCATTTGATCTCTCAAGAAGGATGACTCTCGTTTCATTTAATAAAACGGTCCAGAGCCTACTTCTTCAGTCCAAGCCTTTTTGGTATTGTCAATTTACTCCCTCTTCCCTGGGAATCCGGAAAGGCAGAGAGGAGAGAGTACCCAGTGTAGACATGTCTGCACAAACGTGAAATTCATCCCCCTCCCCCCACCACATACACACATGCCCCCTCGGATCGTGAGCGCGCCAACTTTCCCAAGGCACGGCCCATCTGGCCAGTCATTTCAGAAACCTCACATTTGAAGAAGCGCGCAGCTCCTGCAAAACCCCTGCTAGCCTATTGGGACTTACACACCTTCTCTTATAAACGCTTATTCATCTCTGGAAATAAAGTTAAACGGAGCCAATGAGCATGGGCAACGAAGTTCCCCCGCTAACTTCTACTCCGTCCAGAAAATCCATTCATCTCGGGGCTCCCCGGGTCGCTCCGAACGCCCCTCGCCCCCTCCAGGCGATTGGCGCCCCTGGGTGCGCCCCGGGACGCACCCAAGCCCAGCCTCCCGGGTCCTCCGGCTGGCGTTACCTACCGGGTCTCATTCACGCACGGCGAAGGCATCCACAGCCTTCCATCTCGGCTCCGGTGTGCCCGGCTTCCCTCCGCCGCCGGGTCCCTATTCTAAATCGGCAGCCCCGGGGGCGCACACGCCGCCACCCTCTCTGCACGAACGTTGGACAGCGGCTGACGGCGGCTCCCCTGCCACAGGCAGCCCAAAATGTCAATTTGCACACTCCTCCCCCCTGTCGCCCGCCCCCGGTCCCCGTCCCTCTTCCACCCCCGCCCACAAGTCAGTGGGCTTCGGGAAGCCTCGGTAGACAGCGCCTCCTCTCCATGCAGCTTGCCCTGGTCTCCCGCTATCCTCGCGTCCCCGCCAGCGTTCAGAGCCTTCTTCGCTCGCCTTACCTGAAGGGCATCTCCCACGACTGCAATTAGCTGCCAAGATTTCATTGTCGGCTGCAAAGTGTCTCCTGCTTCCTCCCCGGGAGAACGCACGGGAAAAGTCCGAGGCGACAGCAAGCGGCACCCACGTGCTAGCAATGTAAATGACTCCAGTCATCTGTCGTGCGCGCCCGAGCCTCCGCGCTTGCTCGCCCAGGCCGCCTGGCAGCCTGACACCGCCGCCAGCAGGTGCAGAGCGCGCCGGGAGC
>NW_011494716.1:3572104-3577912 GCF_000754665.1 Bison bison bison | reverse complement strand
GCCGGGAGCGAGCAGCCCGAGCGAGGAGGCAATCAACGCAGGGGACGCACACAAAAGGGAGGCCACCGAGGTGCCGGGGATGCTGCCAGCGCCCCAGCCCAGCTGCCCGCGCGTCCTCGGCCTCGGCGCCAAAAAAAACCCTGGCCAAATTGGACGCCCCGATGGTTCTGCAAAGTCTCGCAGCCCCGGGGATGGAGGCTGCGTGGGTCCCGCCTCCGCGCCTCCCCGAGCTGGCGGCCTCCCCGAGCTGGCGGCGGTCCCTCGCTTCTCTCCCTCCCTCCCGCTCCCCTGCACGTGTCCCTTCCCTTGTTCTTTCAAGCATTAAATATGTACCACATGACAGACTAGGGCACCTTGCAGGGTCCTCCGAGTCCACCCTTGACAACCAATTTTAACTCACGAGCGGAGAAATGTCTAAAGGCAGGATATAAGCACTTCCAATTACTTACACTAACTCCTCCATTATTCAGAACGTCCACGGGACAGTATTCATGACTGCCGATGTGCTACTTCATGTATAAACACTAACAAAACCTGGAAATCTCACCGCTCCCTACCCCCAGCGCTGCTGATGAACTTTTCCTCCGTGTTTCCTCCCAGAAGTGAGTGGTTGTCCTTTTTTTTTTTTTTTTAGTGGTAGTAGTTACAGCTTTGCAATCTCCAGTCTTACACATTATGTAGTAAATGAAGATGCTCTGAAGTTCGAGCCTGCTTTGAAATGGAAAATACATATTAAGTCCTGTTGAACTTCATCGACCACCTTCTAAAATATATTGACCTTGGAAAATAGTGGAATGAAAGCAAATTTCCTCTTTTTTGTTTTCAAAAGCCTTCATAGGTATATGATTTTTTTTTCTTATTAAATGAAATGAGTTGCAAGAGCTTCTAACTACCCCCAGCTCAGCTATTCCCAGTCTAAGCCATAGCTTTGGGTAGAGACTAAACCATCCATTGATAGGGGAAGTGAGTTTTGTTTCTTCATTTACTTCACAATCAGAATGGCCAGCTACATGCACTAAGATGGACTTGCTTCTCTTCAAAGCAACTGTTTCTTGAAGGGGTGGAATCTAAATGAGTTCTAGAGTATCATACAGATATACTACATGTGATTAACGGTGAGATAATCATCAGTTTCCTCTGTCAACTTCTTGGAGAGTTTATTTTCATTAAAGGCCTTGTGCACAACTGAGTAGGATTTTATATACCAGTAAGCAAATTTTAAAATGTTAATAAATCCTTCAAATATTTATTTTCACATTTATCACAGCTCTACAACTAGCGGCAATATTTCCAGGTGTTTTTTTTTTTTAACATGCCAAGTCCTTACATAACCATCATCCATCTCTGTCACACCAGTAACAAAATGAGGAGGGTTTTTTTTTTTTCCTTCTTATGCATTAAGGGTGTTTTTAATATTGCATTCATGTAGTGTTTAACTTGCTCCTTGTGAACTTAAGAGAAGTTTATGTGTGTTTTCTCTGCCTGCTTTTCTTGGAGGCAGTTGCATTGAAAGATGCTAAGATAACATTAAGTAAAACTCTCTTTTACGGTGACAATGCAGTGCAAAATACATACATACCCTGATTATTTGAACAGCTGACTCCTAATATAAGCACATACTATCCTCTGGACATGGTTTTCAATGGAATCAGGTAAAATGGCAAAAGGTTTCTAGACTTCTGTTTAATCAGAACCCTGTGTAGTTGTAGAGATATACAAATATCAAGTATGATTATCACGGAAAAAAACTACCAGTCTCCGTGGAATAATCTGATTCACAAATCAGTTCACAAAAGCAAGGTTATTTGAAGTTACGGATGGTGGGGATGGTGGGTGGAAAGACAGCAAACCCTAATTACAGTCCCATCGTCCCCGTGTTCCCTGGCACATATGGTCATTTAATCACAGAGTGTGACAACCTTGGCAGATGTTGCCCAACCCGGTTATTGATATAAATTGCTATTCTCATGTGTAAGTGCCCCGGTGAAGAGTCAGAACAATATTTGTACGCACCCAAAGGGACTTCAAGGTCCACATGAGCATCTGGGGCAACATGACAAGATGGTCCAGAGCGGACGCTGTTTCCTCACTCTGACTCCACAAGCAATGGAATCTAGACAAATGGCACTGAAGAATTATTTACAGGGCAGCAGTGGAGAAACAGAGATGGAAAATAGACTAAGGGACATGGGGAGAGGGTGAGATGTATGGAAAGAGTAACATGGAAACTTACATTACCATATGTAAAATAGATAGCCAATGGGAATTTGCTGTATGGCTCAGGAAACTCAAACAGGGGCTCTGTATCAACCCAGAGGAGTGGCTGGGGAGGGAGATGGGAGAGAGGCTCAAAAGGGAGGGGATATATGTTCACCTATGGCTGATTCAGGTTGAGGTTTGACAGAAAACAGCAAAATTCTGTAAAGCAATTATCCTCCAATAAAAAAATAAATTAATTTAAAAAAAAAACGGTGATAACAAAGCCCGTCCCCCGCACCCCCCCCCGCCCAGATCAAGAATGAGGGGACACCTCCCTGGGGGAAGGGTACATTGGTATCATCCCTCTGGAAACTTATTTACTAGTGTCTAATAAAATAATACTTAATGTTTTGCCATTTCACCTGATGCTGTTGAAAACCATGTCCAGAGAATAATATGTGCTTACATTGGAAATTAACTGTTAAAGTAATCAGGGAGTGTAGGGCTCTTCCAATAGTCATGTATGGAAGTGAGAGTTGGATCATAAAAAAGGCTGAGCATTGAAGAATTGATGCTTTCGAACTGTGGTGCTGGAGAAGACTCTTGACAGGCCCTTGGATGGCAAGGAGATAAAACCAGTCAATCCTAAAGGAAATCAACCCTGAATATTCATTGGAGGGACTGAAGCTAAAATTTCAATACTTTAGCCACCTGATGCAAAGAGACAACTCATTGGAAAAGACCCTGATGCTGGGAAACATTGAGGACAAGAGGAGAAGGGGGTGACAGAGGATGAGATGGTTGGATGGCATCACTGACTCAATGGACATGAGTTTGAGCAAGCTCCAGGAGATAGTGAAGGACAGGGAAGCCTGTGCTGAAGTCTAGGGGGTTGCAAAGAGTCGGACACAACTTAGTGACTGCACAAGAACAATTAAAATGGAAAAGGTGCACTCCCCATAACCAAGCAATTTTGTTCCTAATGCCCGCCCTGACAAATACATGCATAAGTGTGTACGGATATAACCACACTACTATTTGTAATAGGAAAGAAATGATCAACTAAATGCCCACTGGCATCAAATACATGATATATCCTGTGATGGAGTACTATGTAGCAGTGAAAAGAAATAACTAAGAAAAGAAATAACAGTTATTTAGGAATAATCTATAGCTAGGCAGACACAGGTATGTGTACATGTATATAAGGAATCTATACATACTACATAATACAACACATATATATATATATTCTTTAGTAAAAACTTTGCTGAGTTAAAAATACACCTTTTAGATGATTCATACAGTACAATACCATTCATAAAAGAAAACGCACAAATGAAATAATATTACAGATTATTATCTGGAGATACAGAAATGTCTGTGGAGATATAAAAGAAGAACCAGAAGCTGGGTTACTGATCACTGTTTTTGTACAGCCTACCAACTGAGAATGGTTTTTATATTTTAAAGTTTAGAAAAATTGAGACAAACATTTTAAAAAATAGGAAAAGTAGGAAATTCAACGTCCATGAGTGATATTTTATTGGAACATGGCTGCGTCCATTTGCTGACACCCTGACTATGATTGTTTCTGTTCTCCAACTGCAGGGCCAGGTGGTTCTAACAGAGACCCAGTGGCCCACAGAGCCTGAAATACTTACTATGGAACCTTTTATAGAAAATTTGCTGTGCTGATCCTTGGCCTAGAAGGGTGGCACCAGATTCATAACTTTAACTATGGGGAAAGGAACTAAATACTCAGGTCAGTGGCTGAAGTTGACAGAATTATAGTTCTCCTTTAAAAGAATATTTACATATTTTGGCTTCATACTTTTATTAAAGGTAATATGTGTTATATATATATGGAAAACTTTTAAAGATATATATGAGTCACTCAGTTTTGTCCAACTCTTTGTGACCCCATGGACTGCTGCCCACCAGGCTCCTCTTTCCATGGGACTTTCCAGGCAAGAATGCTGGAGTGGGTAGCTATTTTCTTCTCCAGGGGATCTTCTGGACCCAGGGATCGAACCCAGATCTCCTGCATCACAGGAAGATTCTTTACCGTATGAGCCACCAGGGAAGCTCCATTATATATATGTGTATATATACACACATATATATATACTTTTTAAAGTAAAGGCTTCCCTTGTAGCTCACTTGGTAAAGAATCTGCCTGCAGTGCAGGAGACCAGGGTTCGATCCCTGGGTTGGGAAGATGCCCTGGAGAAGGAAATGGCAACCCACTCCAGTATCCTTGCCTGGAAAATCTCATGGACAGAGGAGCCTGGTGGGCTGCAGTCCATGGGGTCACAAAGAGTCGGGCACGACTGAGTGACTAACACTTACTTACGTATATATATATATATATATATATAAAACCTTTAAAGATATACATTTCTAGATTTATATACATATTCATGGCTTGTTATTCCATTTTGTGTGTGTGTGTGTGTGTGTGTGTGTGCGTGCGTGTGTGTGTGTGTCTGGGCTTCTCAGGTGGCCCTAGTGGTAAATGACCTGCCTGCCAATGCAGGAGACGTAAGAGATGCAGGTTCAATCCCTGGATTGGGAGGATCCCCCGGAGGAGGGCACGGCAACCCGCTCCAGTATTCATGCCTGGAGAATCCCATGGACAGAGGAGCCTGACAGGCTACAGTCCATGGGGTCGCAAAGAGTCAGACATGACTGAAGTGACCGAGCATACACACGTGTGTTTATCTACATGTGTGTAGATACACATCCTAGGAAAAAGGCTCATTCAAAATGGCAGTTCTTGGTGGTAGAAATACAGGTGCTTATTATATTCTTCTTTGTTGGATCACGTTTTTGTCAGTTTTCCGGGGAGATGTAAATGTAAGAAAACGGCGGACACCTGGCCGTGTGAGAGGTAATGACTGTCATTGTGCCAATATCATTTTCTCACCGAGAAACTGCCTTTTCTCTTCAAATGTTGAATGATGATCTTTTCTTTAAAAAAACCAGGGTTTGGCTTTTATTCTCACCTAACATTTCTGGAAAACTCCAGTATCTAATTGCTTCCTCATAGAAAAAAAAAATTGCTAAGCCTCAACGCACTAAAGATTTTTATAAAAATCAATCTTATCCTTGAAGTAAAATGCGACATAGATTATCCTTTCTGCTAGAAGTTATGGTAATGACCTACTGAGATACGCCTCACAATACAGTAATATTGCTTCTTTACTGGTTTGAAAATATTTTCCCATAGGAAGGCATAAAGCAGGTTCTATCTGAAAAAATAAAATAAAATTACATAGCAACCACATTGGTGCTCTGGAGGATTGGAACAGTGGGACCTAATGATTTTCTTCGTCCTGACATCTAATAATCCGTCGCATCAGGAAAGGTGAGCTTAATGAAGCATATTGAGATGGGAGAGCAGGCGATTTATGGTGGACCTGTTGTGGTTATATTCCTAAATGGATCCCATTAGCTCAACACTGGTTGCTGGTGAATGGCCACATTTCCGAATAGACAAATCCATGAATCACTCGGGCATGTTTCAGAAGCCTGCTCTATAGAATGGCTCGCCTTCCACCTTTTCACTAGGGCCAGGTGAACGACCTTTTTTTAATGAGGCTCAGC
>NW_011494716.1:3566986-3572004 GCF_000754665.1 Bison bison bison | reverse complement strand
AGCAACCTTTCTGGGAGCAAGAAACAGAATTATTGCCACTGAACGTGCATTCTTCCTCCTAACACGTACGCAGAACTTCATCCTTGATGTGGCATGCATCAAGCATAGCACTGAATTCTTTAATAGCATTATCACAAACATGTATTGTTTTCAGTGTGTTTTGTAATTAGACCAGAGATCTAAGAGATAGGGGATATGTCTATACACATAGCCAATTCACCTTGCTGTGCAGCAGAAATAATCCAACATTGTAAAGCAATTATATGCCAATAATAAAATCTTTAAAGAGAGCTCAAAAAATAAATAAAACTCCAGTGTGTGTTTATTGTGGAAAGCTGTAAAAAACTGGAAAAGCACAGGGGAAAATGTCACTCATATTTTATCATGGAAAGAGAGCCACATGTAATATTTTGTTACAAATCTGTCCAGTCCATTTTCCACTGCATATGTAACTAAAAAATCATAAGCACACAGGAGACATTGTATCATATAAACTGCCTTATAATAGTTTTGTGCTTTGCAATATATCAAGATTTTCTGCCACTAAAAAAGAATGATAACTTCAATTTTGATATCGCACTGTGATGCAAGATTCCTTTTCACTCTATGTTAAATAACACTGAAGCGAACATCTCTGCCCATAGCTTCATGAACTGCCCCTTGTTCGATATGTCAGGGTAAATATCTTGAAGTGAAATTGATGAGTCAACCAGTGGGCACCATTTCTAGCTTTTCAGGCATAGGAAACCAGGACCCTGACTTTTATACAAATCCACATTCCCAGGAGTGATATAAAAGAGAACCCATCCCATCTTAGGAGGGCTTCCCTGGTGGCTCAGATGGTAAAAAAAAAAAAAAAAAAAAAATCCGCCTGCAATGCAGGAGACACAGGAGACCCGGGTTCGATCCTTGGGTTGGAAAGATCCCCTGGAGAAGGGAATGGCTAACTGCTCCAGAATTCTTGCCTGGAGAATTCTATGGACAGTGGAGCTTGGTGACTACCATCCATGGGGTCACAAAAAGACACAACTGAGTGACTAACACTTTTGCACTTATCTTAGGAACAATTTGGGGCCAGTTTGTTCCTCTTTCAATAATAATGGCTTGGTTCCCTCTTCCATCCACCTGCCCCAACTGGACCACCACATGATTGCATGTTAAATTAGCATAAAAGAGCTCAAACATCACAAACAAAGGTGGTAATGGGGAGCAATTTAAATCTGAGCTTATTTAACCTAAGTGGCTAGTGGCTGCTCATTTTATCTTAATTGCCTTTTAAACTAAAATCAATGTTAAATTACCTGAACAACAGCTTCTGCACAACTGCGAACTGAAAATTCTTTAAGTGCCTCCTCAAAAGCCTTGGCTCTTGTTTGGCCAACTGACAGGAAAAGAGTTCCTTTCTTCACTGGGCTCCAGCCTGGGACTAGCGGATGTGATTCAAAGGTGGGTGCTCCTGGGAGCTATTGGCTCTGCGATGAATTGGTCCTTGACATGAAGCGTCCAGAACGAAATCTGGGTAAGAGTCTGACCTCCGTCATCCCTCCCCACCTTGCTTTCCTTCCTCCTATCGACAAAGGAAGACTGAATATACACGTGGAAAACAGCCAGGCCATGTATATACAAATGGAACTTGGACCCTAAATCTTCTCAGCAGCCAGTCCAGGAAACCAACTCATATCTCCAGCCAACAACCCAGGAAGCCAGGCTGCTAACCACAAATCACACCTGTAGGAAGTCAGACCATCAGCTCTAATAAATCAATTCAGAAAGCCCAACAAGAACCCCTGTAACAATTGTTTCAAAAAACAGCCTAGACTTGATAAGTAATGGGCACCTCTAATATTTGTCCCCATTGTCAACTTCAGGACAACCAGAGAAAGTGAAATATGCACCTTTCACCAGGCATAATAGAGAAGGAAACGGCAACCCACTCCAGTATTCTTGCCTTGAGAATTCCATGGACAGAGGAGCCTGGCGGGCTATAATTCATGGGGTCGAAAGAGTGGGATGTGACTCAGTAATTAAACAACAAAAATGACAACACCAGGCCCAGGAATGGTCCTGCTTCTTACTGTTCCACCTCCAGCTTCCCCAGGACAACCATTTGCCCCCTGCTGATCAGGACATCCCTGGAACCTTCTCATTGTCCCTCGAAAGACCTCTCTCACCCTCTGTCTACCTTTGAGCTTCTGCTAAAACACTAGTGGCCTGATGGTGGCTTACTCCCTTGCGACAGCAAGATTTGAGAAAACTGCCTTTGCTTGTTCTCATTTGGTTGGTCTTGGCTTATTTCTACAATGACTGTTTGTTTTCAATAGTATGTTAGGTAAAAGAGACGGACAGAGTCCTAGCCTTCACCGAGCTTACGTTCCGGGGGGAAGAAAGATGACAAACAAGGGAATGAGACATTGCAACAGATGATTCTATGTAGGAAATGAACCTTGCAATGAAATGAGGAAGCAAGCGGGCAGAAGCCATAGACAAGACTCTTGGGTTCCTAGGGTTTCTTATTACATGGTTCAGCTTCCTGCTTTTGTTTCATTGAAAACCTTATTGAGGACACAGCATCTGATATGCCCTATCAAGCACAAAACTCACCGGCCAAGAACCCCACTCAGAACACAAAGGAGACAGGTAGGTAGAACCAGGACTGAGATTCAGGTTAAGAACTGTGAGAGCTAAGACACTGGAGGGAAATTCTCCTTTCAGATACTACAAGGCCTCCTGGAGCTGAAGATTGAGGGAGGGACTTCCCTGGTGGCTCAGTGGTTAAGACTCTGTGCTCCCAAAGCAGGGGGCCTGGGTTCCCCCCGCCCCTACCACCCCGTTCAAGGAACTAGATCCCACCTGCTGCAACTAAGAGCTGGCATGCCACAGTGAAGACTGGGCACAGCCAAATAAATATTTTTTTTTCTTTTTTGAAGAAGATTGGAGGAGGTAGAAATGGGGCTTAGAATATGCTACTTCAAAAGATGGCATCTTGGCATTTCAAGTATTTTAAACAGAAGGAATTTGAGAAATGGCTGATTTAGGAAGGATTTTCCGTCTGACCTTCTCCTCACCTTACCTCCCCTGAAACAGGTCATGAGCTCTCAGGGGAGAGGTCCTTTTCTTACAAGATGGAGGGGTGGAAGAGCAATCCGAATGAACAAGCTTTGCCAGATTCCCCTGATTGTCACCCTCAGCTCACATCATTTTGTCTGATCATTTTCCCCCCGTGATTGTCCACTCTTTATCAAACCTAACATAAAATGCTCAAGCTTCTTCACATCCTCATTTCCTTAAGAAGGCTCTGGAGCCACACAAAACTTACGTTAAATAAATTCGTACACTGCTCTCTTGTTCATCTGTCTTTCATCAATCTGTTTTATGGGGCCCCTGTCAGAGACCATAAGACAGGTAGGAGGAAAGACTTTTCTTCCCTTACAAGGGGGAGAGGGATATTGTGGGTATTTCTACAGGTTACATCAGCATGGACATAGTGAAGATGGAAGAGGTTTGCTTGGAGATATCCCTAGATGATCATCCTATCTTCTGTAAGATAATTTCCTCTTGAATTGCCTAAACTGGAAATTGGATAAACAGTGTAGAGAACAAAAGGGCATCAAAGAGATTACTGATCACACTTGGCCTCAAATCCTCTCATCCTACAAAGGGAACAGGAGATAGATCAGGACAGCTAATTCCACTGACTTGATTTGGTCTGATCACAGGACAGAACAGTGCTAGAAATCTCACATGCTCGAGGGTGTCCTTCAACTGTAGGATTAGGGAATGGAAAGACTGGTCAAATCAGGGTCTTTCCTAAAAAGCCTTACAGAATTGGGAAAGAGTGGAGCAGTGAACTCCCACAGCTGGATTCAGAAAGCCAGGTAGATTTCATGGTGCAGACCTGCTCAGTTGCTTCAGTCGTGTCGAACTCTCTGCGACCCCATGGACTGTAGCCCATCAGGCTCCTCTGTCCGTAGGATTCTCCAGGCAAGAATACCGGAATGGGTTGCCATGCCCTCCTCCAGGGGATATTCTTGACCCAGGGATTGAACCTGCGTCTCCTGTGTCTAAAGCACTGAAGGCAGATTCTTTGCCCGCTGAGCCACCAGGGAAGAGTCTGATAAGTAGGAAAGAGGAACACTTCATGGAGGGATACGAGAGAGGTGACCTCTAAAAAGAACTAGGAGGAAGGAGGGGAAGACAGATAAACAGAAACAAGAGTCTGTTGGCCCAGAGGAAGACAGAGATGGGGGAGTGGCTGCCGTGGTCACGGAAAGCTTTCTGCCTTTGTTTTCTATTTCTTCCCTTCCCCTCTGTGCTTCTGATGCAACCCGACTCCCCACCAAGTCCCAACCACACCCTCCATCCCTGCTAGCATCTCCAGACACAGTTGGGATTGCACAGGACATGGCCAGCCTGCAAAGGAGTCCCCAGGTCCCTTTGCTTTGCAGAAAAGCAAAATATCCCAATGCTGAGATGAATACGCCTCTTCCCTGAGCCTCATGATCTTTCGTGAAGCATAGCCGGTGGGCCAGGCTGTCAGAAATGCAATTTAAACACTGAGTGCTAAAATAAATATGAATTCTCTGACACTAGAGGCTTGGTTAGTTTAAATTTTTTTCTTTCCAATTGCAAGCATAAAGATGTCTTCGTATCTAAGAATAACATCAAAAATGTAACTGATTGACTCATTCTTCTAACATTACATACGTGACTGCCCACTGAATTCTATATGTGAATTGTAAAGTCTTTGTCAGTCCTGGAGAGACAAAGCTAAATAAGTGTATTGAGGAAGACAGATACAAACAAATGTTATCATGTAAAACAGTATATAATTACTGGAATAAGTGAGACAGAGTACAGCGTGCTGTGTCTCTGCTGAGTAGAGGAAGCTTCTTTCTCTGCCTAAAGGCAGAAGGCAGGTTTGAGAGAATCCACTAAGATGGAGATTCTTAGGTTGGGTTTTGAAGGATGCAGAGGAGTCTGTTCAACATAGTCATGGGGGGGAGGCATTTTAACCAGAG
>NW_011494716.1:3520363-3566886 GCF_000754665.1 Bison bison bison | reverse complement strand
GAGGGGGGGGCAGAGGGGGGAATGTCCAGGCTGGAAAAGCAGGAACAGGTCAGATAACAAAGGGTCTGTTTGCAATTCTAAGTGGTTTAGACTCCATTTTTTCTATAATAAAGTGGAACAGAAAAGCCATTCCATTGGGAATATGGAAAAGGACCACAGGAAGCAGGGAGATCCATTAGAGACTCTTGTTCTATTTCAGACCGAAAGATGACGAGGGTTTGTGCAAAAGAAGACGTGGCAACAAGGACATGATGGAAAGCAAGAATTTGGTAAATGTTTGATAAATAGAACTGACAGGACTTGTCGAATGACTGGAAAATACATGCATGTATAGTGGTGACTTACAAAAAGGAATTGAAAGAGGCCAAAAAGTCAAGACCAATTCATGGATCTGTTACAAGTTATTGACTGACCAGTGCCGCCCATCACTAAGTTCAGAAGAATTACAAAAAGATTTGGGAAAGATAAGAGGCCCATTTTTGGATGAATAGGTCTAAAACCGGAGAGTCTGAGGACCATCTGGAAGCCATGAGCACAGAGAGATGATGCCATAGACATGGACGATCTTGGAAGAATAGATAGACTCTGATATTTGGTACTTTAACGTCTAAGGTAACACACTAGGATACAGTTGCTAAACCCTAAAATGTGTTTCATTTTAAACCCTAAAATGAGTTTGAATAAATATATAGAAGACGGGATTGTGCCTTATCTGTGATTTCCTGTAACAACATGGGGCACACGTACATGCTCAGTCATGTTTGCGACCCTTTGGACTCTTGCCCGCCAGGCTGCTCTGTCCATGGGATTTCCCAGGCAAGAATACTGGAGTGGGGTGCCATTCCCTTCTCCAGGGGATCTTCTCAACCCAGGGCTGGAACCCACGTCTCCTGCATTGCAAGGCAGATTCTTTACTGCTGTGCCACCCGGGAAGCCCTGTAACAACACAGTCATGAATTTAATATTTTTGACTAGTTTACAACCAGTAAGATGAACTGTGGTGACTGGATCCAAGTACTGACAAACTGTTACTATCACCATCTGGATCAAACGTTACCTTTTGAACAAACTCACTCTTCTACAACCACTGAACGTCCAATGAGATACGGCCTCTAAAGCACTCAGCCCTACCCGGATGCAGGAATTTCAGCTGTAGACAGTGTTTAAATCAGGTTTCTACATAGGGACATCTAGAATGAATGATAATAGAATAATAAAGCATTCACTAAACAGATGTCTGTTTGCCAGGCACAAAGTAAATGCTTAATGAGTGTTTGCTAACTACAGGGCTTACTGTGTGCCAAGTGTGAGGAAGAAATGGAGCATTCTATGGTTAACTGGGCTGTTTAGGCTCCCCTGGTGGCTCAAAGGTGAAGAATCTTCTTGCAATGCAGGAGATCACCTGCAGTGCAGGAGACAAGGGTTCGATCTCTGAGTCTGGAAGATCCCCTGGAGAAGGAAATGGCAACCCACTCCAGTAGTCTTGCCTGGGACATCCCATAGACAGTGGAGCCTGATGGGCTAGAGTCCATGGGGTTGTGAGGGTCTGACATGACTTAGTGACTAAACCACCACTAAACCACTGCTGTCTAGACTCCCAGTAGATACCAGAAACCCTTTGTCACTCGTAAGATGGAGGTCATTCACCCGCCCACAGCTGAGTCCTCCTGAGACACAGTCCAGGATTATGAGGGTCTCCTCTGCTACTCTAGGTCTTGATGGACCGGTGGAGAGTTTCCTACTCCCACCCAGGGAGCCTGGGATAAAAGGGTACTTGCGGACGTGGGCGTGATTCTTCCCACAGGAAGCTCAGAACTCCAGTTCTAAAGAGTCACACTGGAATCTCACTCGAAGGTTTTCCATTCAACTGAAATGTGGGAAGGTAAGAAAACAAACTTACTTTGTGCAGAAGCCATGAAGTTAAAAAGATGTTGGCTCCTTGGAAAAAAAACTATGACACACCTAGACAGCATATTAAAAAGCAGAGGCATTAATTTGCCAACAAAGGTCAGTCTATTCAAAACTATAGTTTTTCCAGTAGTCATCTATGGATATGAGAAGTGGACCATAAACAAAGCTGAGCACCAAAGAATTGATGCTTTTTAACTGTGGTGCTGGAGATTTGAGAGTCCCTTGGACTGCAAGATGATCCAACCAGTCCATCCTAAAGAAAATCAGTCCTAAATGTTCATTGGAAAGACTGATGCTGAAGCTGAAACTCCAATACTGTGGCCACCTGATGTGAAGAACTGACTCATTAGAAAAGACCCTGATGCTAGGAGGGATTGGAGGCAGGAGGAGAAGGGGATGACAGAGGATGAGATGGTTGGATGGCATCACCAACTCTTGGACATGAGTTTGAGTAAACTCTGGGAGTTGGTGATGGACAGGGAGGCCTGGCGTGCTGCAGTCCATGGGGTTGCAAAGAGTCAGACACAACTGCGTAACTGAACTGAACTGAACTGAAGGAAAAAAAGAAAGAGAAATCCATATGAAAACTGCCCACATTCCACAGGTGTCCAAGGCAGCGCTCATCTGCTGGTGAGGGAGCCTGAAACAGCAGATGGGAACTGGCCATCCCCTGGTCCTCAGGGCTCTCCCCTCGGAGCACACGCCACCCTTCTCCCCCAGCACCCATCTCTGTCTTAAAGCTCCACTCTCGTTCTTAAAGCTAGGTCTTTTCCACAGAGCATGACCTCTAAAAGCAAACCATCTCATCTGTCACTTAATCAAAGAAGGAAAACCATTTCAGACCTAGAGAAAATCTTGACTGTGTTGGTCTCCTGAAGAGGCAATAAGATACACACTACTATATATACAATAGATGACTAATAAGGACCTACTGTATAGCACAGGGAACTCTACACAGCACTCTGTAATGGCCTATATGGGAAAAAAATCTGAAAAAGACTGATGTGTGTGTGTGTGTAAATCTGATTCTCTTTGCTGTACACCTGAAATCAACACAGCATTATAAATCGACTGTGTTGCTGCTTTGCCACTAAGTCATGTCCTATCTACCAGGTTCCTCTGCCCGTGTCACGGGATTTTTTCAGGCAAGAATGCTGGAGCAGGTTGCCATTTCCTACTCCAGGGGATCTTCTGATTCAGGGATCAAACTCACATCTCCTGCTTGGCAGGAGGGTTCTTTACCGTATGAGCCATGAGAACAACCCAAGTGTCCACTGGTGGATGAAGGGATGAAGAAGTTTTACATATGTTTTACATATACATAAGTTTTACATATGCATGTATACACACACACACAATGGATTATTATTCAGCCATAAAAAATGAGGAAGTCCTACTACTTGTGACAGCACGGATGAATCTTGAGGGCATTATGCTAAGCAAAAAGAATCAGAGAGAATCACTGCATGATCTTGCTTATATGTTGAATCTTTAAAAAGAGAGAGAGAAGTCTTTTTCTCATAGAAAAAGAGATGAGGCTTGAGGTTTACAGAGGGGAAGGGGAGGGGAGGGGGAGTTAGAGGGATGTGTTCAAATGACACAAACTTCCAGTTAGGAGGCAAACAAGTACTCAGGATATGACATACACCATGTTGTTAAGTATAGCCAACACCGCTGTGTGATACATAGGAAAGCTGTTAAGAGAGTAAATCCTAAGAGCTCTCATCACAAGGCAAAGCTGTTTCCTTTTTTTCTTTCTTTTCTGTTTTATTCTATCCAGAAGAGAAGATGGATGCTACCTAATTCACTGTAGGGGTCATTTCACAATATATACGCATCAAATCACCAGTCTGTACACCTCAAACTTCCACAGTGACGTCTGTCAGTTGCTTCCCAATAAACCGGAGAAAAATACCTTAGACGGGTAATCAAAAGGATGGAACTCAGACTCGAGCCTCTTGGGTGCGCATTTGGCCCAGTGTGTATCCCTGTGACCCCCCACGAGAGATTCCTCTGGTGGAATTGGAACAGGAGAAGAGGAGAGATGCCATATCCAGTCATCTCACAGCCCCACAGCTGTCGGCTTGAATTCAGACACAACTGAGTTTGAAATCTGGCTCTGGGGAGTTCTAAGAAATTTGGCAAGTTTATTTAAAAATCTTCCCAAACACCTGCTTCCTCACCTCAAAAACGGGTTTAATACCAACCCATTGAGATGGTTGCTGGGAGGATTGTAAAGTTAAATAACATATGTTAAGGTACCAAGCAGAAAAACTAGGGTAGAGTAGGCATTTTTAGATATTTGAAAAATAAGCTAATGATGTTAAGATATTCTCAAGATAATAGACACTGATGGTGCTGAATTTTTTTAGATCCTTTTCTGGTTGAGCTAAGGATTTGCTAGAAAGTTTAAAGGATATATATATGTATATATATATATACACACACACACACATATCCTAATTCACCCACAAATATATATACATATATAATTTGAAATATACATAAAATTTGAAATATATCTATATTTATATAATAAGGACTTATTTCTAACTTCAGTCTAAATCTGGAATCAGCAAACTTTTTTTGGTAAAGGTCTAGATAGTAAATATTTTCTGCTTTGTGGGCCATCTGGATTTTGATGCAAACTACTCAGAGCTATCTTCTCAGCACAAAATAACCACAGACAATATGGAAACATCTGAGCATGGCTGCACGCCAATACTATCACTTAAGGACATATATTTATTTCCAGGAGTGAGAAGGCTCTGGTCTAAATATACATTAAAAGCACAAGTGAGGTGGCTACCTTTTTACTTCCTATGTAAACTTTGAAATTGAGTCCTATGAACTCAAGGACTGAGTCCAACCACCAAATTCATTCAGTACAGAAAAGAAAATGAAAGGGATCCAAGAATTAAATCCACTGGATTATCGTGACCCTTACAAGCTCATCTATATAGTCAAAATAAAGAATATTTATGCACAGAAGATTCAGGGAGGAAAAAACCTTCGCCCTTCCCCCCATCAAAGAAAACAACTAAATAGCCAACAACATAACTCACTCCACCACTTTTTGTTTTCCCAAATAACCTACTGAGCCTCATTCTGCAAACATATAAGGTATAAGACAACTGCTTTGTTTGGGTAAAAATTTACTTGTAAAAAATTGCGAGGAAAGGGATTAAAAGTAATCATAAAAGGTAATTGCATGGAAGCAGCATTGTGCATGGAGAAGGAACTGACACCCTACTCCAGTGTTTTTGCCTAGAGAATCCTGTGGACAGAGGAGCCTGGTGGGCTGCTGTCCATAGGGTTGCATAGAGTTGGACACAACTGCAGCAACTTAGCATGCATGCATGCATTGGAGAAGGAAATGGCAAGCCACTCCAGTGTTCTCGCCTGGAGAAACCCAGGGACGGAGGAGCATGGTGGGCTGCCGTCTATGGAGTCGCACAGAGTCGGACACGACTGAAGCGACTTAGCGGCAGCACTGTACAAGTGACCAGGGTTTTAGAGTTTATAGAACACTTTACATATACTCTCTAGTGTTTACTGTTTATGACAGTCAGGCTGTCTGTGACAGACTATGATTACTGCACACATCTTACAAAACATACGGACTTGCCTGGAGGTAACACAGCTAATGAATGATGCTGTCAGAACTGACCCCAGAATCTTTGTCTTGGAGGCTAAGTTCTTCTGCCATACAGAACTGCCTCTTTTTAATGCAATGCTATCCAGTGGACGTGGCTTAAACAAACATTGCAGGAAGGAGAAAAGGTGAAATATATTCAGTGAAGTGATTAATGCTGATGCAGAGTAATTAATGTTTTGAATATGATCTGTAATCCATATGGAAGGTGTAATCAAAACACGAGAGAGGTGACCTACCCACTCTAGGGTGAACCTTCATAAAATACTAACCATCGCAGGGATTTTTAGGGCCAGCTCTATGTGGCGGGGCTGTTCTCTTTACATTAGAAAAATTGGGATGTGGGTGGTTAGAATGGATAATTGACCTTCCTTTAAATGTCAGGCCAATACTTGGCTAGACAGCAATTTTATAATCAGTCCACTTCTAATACATATTAAATTTGGAATACGAATTGGACATTATAAATAATGCTTTATGCACTGATCTGGCTATTTTCAAAAATAAATCAACTGAAATATGTGTTCTATAGAATTAATTTATAAGAGGTACTGCTGTGTTGGATAAACATACACACACACAGACATATATATATATATATATATATTCAAAGGTTATACCAAATTACATTCCTACCATCCGTATATGAGGATTTCATTACCTCAAAGTCATGCCAATTTTGGCTACCAGTGATCCTGTTAATCTTTGCCAACTTAAGATGTAAAAATAGTATCTCACTGCTATTTTAACGGCATTTCTCTGGACACCAACATTCAGGAGCAGCAATTAAAGCCATTGGATAAGAGTAACCTCCACCCCACTGGTTAGAATTTGATCAAAGGCTGGTGACAATGACAAGAAAGCAGAAGCGTGGATGCCACTTAAGGACTAAATGATTTCCAGAAAGAATGTGGTGGTTTGAGTTGCAGTGCATCAGGTGTAGTAAACACCACTAGTTCTGAATTATCAAGAGGTCATCCCCCTTCCTTCCGGTAACAGGTTTTATTTATTTATTTTTCTTAAAGTCCTTCTCTTGGGGATGACGAACCCTCAGTCCGCATGGTTCCTGTACAGCCGTCATCCCCACCCTGGCTCACCATGGGCACGCCGGTGAGCCTAGCTCCAGAGGAACTCACATTCCATGACAACGAGGATGGCTCTGAGTGATGGGCATCAACCCATCGTTTCACACTGAGGCTGTTCAGAGAAAAGAAAGCTGGGGCAGTTAGCAAGCATCTTCACCCTTGGTAATGGCGGAGCCAACCTAAACTTGGCGACGACAGAGGTCAGTGACAGAGTAAGATCTGGTCCTGGTGACACCATCTGACCTTCTGCATCCAGTAGACCTTAACGATTCCTCGAGTTCTCAGTTCGGAAGGTTCATATTCTTCCTTTCTGCTTAGATCAGCTTGTGTAGGGTTTCTGCTGCTTATATCCAACAGAAAACTAGCTAGTACAACAGTTCAGAAGGTTCTGACCCCAAGTGTTACCTGAGCAAAACTTAAAGTAGGGATTCTCGTCATTCTTATGCTATTTCACAACATCACACCAAGGCTGAAGGGCCTCAGTGAGCAAAACTCTAACACACAACAGGAAACAGTGGAATGAAACAAACTACAAGTGCAGAAATGGGACGTGTGTGTGTTACACACACACACACACACACACACACACACACACACAAGGTGGTAGTGGATTAGTTGTTAAGTTGTGTCCAACTCTCGTGACTCCATGGACGGTAGCCAGGCAGGTTCCTCTGTCCATGGGATTTCCCAGGCAAGAATACTGGAGTGGGTTGCCATTTCCTTCTCCAGGGGATCTTCCCCACCCAGGGATCAAACCTGCATGTCCTACATTATGGGCAGATTCTTTACCACTGAGCCACCAGGGAGGCCTGTGTATATCTATACACATATGTATTAGATTGGCCAAAAACTCTGTTTGGGTTTTTCCATAACATCTTATGGAAAACACACACACACACACACATACATATTTGTGGAAAGAGCAGAACAGTAAATAAATGGTGTTGAGTCCATTGAATATCATTTTACAAGAAAAACAATGCATGCTAGATCTCATATTCAATTTGGAAAAAGTAAATTCCAGGTGAGTTTTAAAAATTTAAAGACAAAGCAAAAAATATCAATTATTATAAGAAAATAGAAGTGGCTCTTCTTATAAGAGCTAGATGGGGAGGAAGAGCTCCGGTGTCAAGAATAAAAGTGATGACTCAGAGATTACCTTTTTATGAGGCATAAGATCCTGCAGATAAAGTCAAAAAGGCAATTGACAGCCTGTGTTTATAACACAGGTGTACCTGGCGAAGGTGAACAGACATAGCGTACCAAGAATTCCTACAATTTAATAAGAGAAAAGATAAACTGATTGAAAATGGAAAGACTGTGCATCAGTGATTTGCACAGGAGGAAAGATACCTCCTATTACGAGCAGTCAGGAAAATGTAAATTAAAGCAGCAATATAACCACGTGCCATGCTGGCCTTCAATGAGCTTTAAAAGCTTGCAGATATCCAATGTTAGCCAGGTAGTTTACAGTGTTGGGAAGACTGAAAATTGGTCCAATGCTTAGGGGTTAAAAAGTTGATAATATTTGGGTTGAATTTAAAAATCTGTGCAACTTTCACTAATTATTTCCTTTCTGGGAACTTATCCAACAAAAGAAAAAGTACCAGAAGTAAAGAAATAGATAAAAGTGTTCATCACTGCAATGCTTACTTTACTCAGAGACAAAACAAACAAATCCAAAGTAAAAATAATCTAAATGCTATCAACGAGGGCAAGGAGGAACGAACTGTGATGTGCCTGCATTGTGAAGTATTATGCAGCTGTTACAAAGGGTGAGATAAATTTTTAATACGATTACGAAGGAGGAAATCACGCCACGTGAGAAAGTCAACTTACTCAATAAAATGTAGAATATGAGTCCATCCTTAAAACACACACATATGAACTGGAGTATTTGTGGTAACAAAGGAGAGGAAAACGGAAAGCACAAACCAGCATGTAAGTGGGAACCCCCTCGCGCCAAGGGGGACGGCAGAGGACTGAAGCCGCAGACAGAGAGGGGCCACCTATTCATTTTACTTGATGTAGTTCTGTGTTGCGTTAATAGTTTTAAAAGCCATGTATATTAACCTTTTTTCCTTCAAAGGAACTAAAATAAAGATTTTTTTTTTTAAGGATAAAATTGTCTCTGGAACTTCTAATTAAAAACATTTTTAAAAAGGAAGCAGACAGGAAAGGTAGTCAGTCTTGGAACCCTTCTGTGCAATTTTCATTTGCTCTCTGCCTCTAGGAAAATGCATCGTGTGGAACATTAAATATACAAGTCTCTTGGCATTCATCCAGTTGGAGCTTGCCCCACTGAAACTTAATATAGGCGCTTCCATAATTAAATGCACCGAACAACTAAAATATCCATATAATTACCACAAAGCTGATATAATTGCATACAGCCTTTTATTAGATAATAGTATTGTCCCTACATGAACACCAAGATAGCTCCCACAGAACAGTCCTCATAGCTCTTTGATTTACCTAAAATTATCCAATTAATCTGCAGATTGCCACTAGGAAAAAATAATCTTCTAATAAATATCTTTGTCAAAACAGAATCAAGTTATTAGATTTCCATGTAGAGACATTTCTTACTTTGAGAAAAGAAAAAAATAAAATTTCAAATTGCAAAAAAAAACAAACTTTCTCTTTGATCTAGCAGGCAACTGTTCTGGGTGCATTATATGTGAAAAGATTGGTTTTATTTGGTTCTAGACTTTACTTTTTTGGACTTTCCTGGTTGCTTTTTTTTTTTTTTTTGGACTTCCCTGGTGGCTCAGACGGTAAAGCATTTGCCTATAATGAGGGAGACCTGGGTTCATTTCCTGGGTGGGGAAGGCCCTTTGGAGAAGGAAATGGCACCCACTCCAGTACTCTTGCCTGGAAAATCCCATGGATGGAGGAGCCTGGCACGCTATAGTCCATGGGGTCCCAAAGAGTCAGACAAGACTGATCGACTTCACTTACTTTTGTAGAGCAGTTTTCGGTTTAAAGCAGAGAGTAAGGTGCGGAGATTTCCCATTTACTCCTCGGCCCCTACAGGTCTAGTCTTTCCTACCATCAGCACCCACTCCAAAGTGGGGTATTTGTAACCACTGGTGAACCCAGACAAATAATTATCACCCAAAGTCTGTAACTTACACGAGGTTCAATTTCCGTGTACATTCTATGGGTCTGGACAAATGTATGGATAAGGATACATATCCTTCACTACAGAGAGAAGTTACGCTGTACTAACGATGCCCTGTTCCCCCACCTATTCCTCCTCCCCACTCTAAATCCCTGGCAATCCCTAGCCTCTTATTGTCTCCAAAGTTTTGCCTTTCCCAGACACCGCTGGAATCATATCACGCATAACCTTTTCACACTAATGTTCCTCCACTTAGTAATATGCATTTTCATTTCTCACATGTCTGTTCATGACTTGATAGCTTATTTTATTTCTCTTTTTTAGGATTTTTTTTAATGTGGACCATTTTTAAAATCTTTATTGAGCTTCTTACAATATTATTTTTGTTTTGTTTTGGTTTTTTGATTGTGAGGCATATGGGGTCTTAGCTCCCTGACCAAGCATTGAACCCATACCCCACTGCACTGGAAGGGGAAGTCTTCATCAGTGGACTGCCAGGGAAGGCCCTGCTCATTTTATTTCAATGCTGAGTAATATTCCATGATCTGGATGTACCACTGCTTATTGATCCATCACCCTACTGAAGGATATCTTGGTTGTTCCCAAGTTTGGTGACTACGAATAAAAGCTGTTCTAAATACTCATGTGCAAGGTTTAGAGGAAGAAAGCTTTCAGCCCTTTTCAGTAAATACCTAGGACCAGGACTGGCAGATCAGATGGTTAGATCTTTTGGTTTGTAAGAAAACACCAAACTACCTGTCAAAGTGCATGCGTGATAAGTCGCTTAAGTCACGTCCAACTCTTTGTGATACTATGGACTGTAGCCGCCAGGCTCCTCTGTCCATGGGGATTCTCTAGGCAAGAACACTGGAGTGGGTCACCATGCCCTCCTTCAGGGGGTCTGCCCAACTCAGAGATCAAACCTGCATCTCTTACATTTCCTGCATTGGCAGGCGGGTTCTTTACCACTAGCGCCACCTAGGAAGCCCTATCTGTCAAAGTAGGTGAACCATTTTGCATTCCCACCAGCAAATTGTGACAGCTTCCTTTTGCTCCACATCTTTGTCAGCATTTGGGGTTGTCATTGTTCCAGATTTTGGCCATTTTAATACGTATACAGTGGTATTTCACAGTTGTTTCAATTTCCATTTACAAGTGTTGTTTATTTTTTTTCTGAAAACAAAATGAGACAAAACACCAAACCTCAAATAAAAACAGCTTGAAAGATCATTGATGGGAAGGCAGTTAAATTACAGTGACAGATGTTATAGGCAAAATTGTGCCCACCACGTTCATATGTTGAGTTCCTAACCCCACACTATTGAAGAATATGACTGTATTTGGAGATAAAGGCTTCAAATTGAAATGAGGTCCTGTGGATGGACCCTAATCCAATATGACTGTGTCCTTATGAGAAGAGGGCACTAGAGCATGGACACCCACAAAGGGATGCCCACATGACGACTCAGGGAGAAGACAGCCATCTAGAAGTCAAGGAGAATCCAATGCTCCTGGCACCTTGATCTTGGACTGTCAGCCTCCAGAACTATGGGAAAATAAATTTCTGTTATTTAAGCCACTCAGTCTGTGGTACTTGGCTGTGGGAGCCCCAGAAAAGTAACACAATGTACATTATAGAGTACTCCACAGCCACTAACAAGAAGCAGCAGGACTGCAATGTACAGGTCCTGAGAATATTCTCTACACATTGCTGGGACCGACGAATATACTGTCAAAGTCAAAGATATAAGCAGCGTTGGATAAAGGAGACGTACTGCCAATGAAAATCGTTTGGACAAGACTTGTGGGTCAGTAGTTTATCAGTCACAAAATAATTTTCTTTCTCAGGTGTCCTCCATTTCAAATAGCTTATGTTAATTTTGAAACGTGCTAAAATCCTTGATGTACCTACATTAATATTTAGGGGTTGGAGGGAGAAGACAAAAAAATTAAAACTGTTTTGAAAGAATGACATTGTAAATTAAGTGTTTATCCTGAATTTAAAAAGTGTGATGATATCTAAACTCCAATCTCAAAAACACAAAATTTCTAGTGGAACCTCAGGAAGGCACAAGGAGTATTTATCATTTCTGGTCTTGGGAATGGGGCGGGTGGACTTTGAGCATCGCCACAGTCCTCTAATCACCACCTCTTGGGGAGGAATGCAGCTATCCACAGAGGAGAGTGACTTAACTCCCAGGAATTCTGGGGGACACAGCCAGAACCAGGTCTCGCAAGGGCAAAAGGGCATTTGGCAATATGTGTCTTGTCTTACAAATCCATATTCATTTTACATTCACCTCCACATTACATCTGAGCTGGCTTTAATGTAAAAGAGTGTTTACAATTCTTTCATTTCTCTCTTCTAGGTCAAACGAGTGCTCTAAGACATGCACTTGGGTTTTTCTGTGGTTGAGGAGCCTTGATGCACATTGCTATGTGGTCATGATCATCTGGCAAACTCAGAAGGTGATTGTTGTTGTTCAGTGGCTAAGTCGTGTCTGACTCTTTGCAACCTCATGGACTGCAACACACCAGGCCTCCCTGTCCCTCACTATTGACAGCCGGTCAATAGCAGATGTCAATTCTCGTCTTACTCTGAAATACCAATGGTCCATGCTTGATTCTCCTGACCAGTGGAGCTCACCACGATTGTGAGAATCATGGCTAATGTATCTGGGCACTCAGGACATCCCTGGTGTCATGCCACGCCCTTTTCATGCATCTTCTCACTCAATCCTTCTAACAAGTTGGTGAGTCTAGCACCATGACCACCCACATTTTGAAGATAGGGACATGTATCTATTCTCCAAGATCAAACCAGTGATAAAGACACTGTAATAAATAGTGTTTGGCTATCAAAAAAAAAAAGAAAAGAAAGAAACACAAGCAAAAAAACACAGCTCTAAGGAATTATACCAAGGGATGTTTTTTGGTTTCGGTTTAGAGGAAACCATTCTGTCTTTATGTGTGCTCATGTACATGGCCATGCACTTCACCCCTGAGAGGGCATCCAGGCTTCCCCTCACTTTGCTCCAGAGTCATCTATAATCTGCATTGCAGGGGAGACTCTTACACCCACTTTTTTTAAGGAGCTGAATTTACAACTCCATTTGTAACACCTACCTGCACACAACAATTGGCTAATTACACTCTGGTCATTAAAGCAGATCAAACGATGAAGGACAGCAAATCACTGGGGTCCACATTATCATTCATCCTAGCAGAGAGCAGCCCCTACTCTGGGGCCTCAAATGAGACAATCATTTCCTGGAACTTGGACTGTGCGCATAAAATGGTCCTTAATTGTAGCCCTTCGAATACCCCCAGCGATTTAATGAGTCCTGGGGCACTGCAGGAACCGGGAAAAGAACTAGAGCTCAGATGATTAAAGTTACAGCTGAGACTCCAGAGAAGCAGTTAGCAATTCACAATGTATCACTGAAGACACATTTCTCTCCACATCAAACCAATGCTATGGCAGGATGACTTTCAGAAATCCAAGGTCACCCGAAAACAGTGCGGGACTCCAGAGAGGAGCCCTGGGTTCTTACCTTGCTTCACAATGAGTTTTTCCAGACTCCATCACCTTCCATCAGCAAGGGACTCCATGGTAGCCTAACACTGGCAGCATCACGTTCTCCTTCATGCACAGCCGTTTTTGTTTTTGTTTTTACTTTCATGACACCCCAATTCCCTGTCGCTTCAGTGGGTGCTTTTTTAATGGAGCAGAGCCCTCTGGGCCTTCGCAAGACAGACCCCTTCCCATGTCCTCCATCTGCCTTTTGTCTATAGAAAACCTTTAGCCAAAGAATCCATTTAATCAGAGAAGTGAAAGCATGAGACCACCTTCTCTGGAGGATTGCTGCATTCCCCAATCAAGCTGTCTTTCCTTTTACTCAAACTTTTCAGTGCTGGATTCTTGAGCAATGCACAGCGGAACCTGAGTTTAGTAACACTTTGACTTCTTTATGGATTCTTTCTCCTCTGGGAATCTTCCCAATGTTTGGATTCAAAGAGGTCTTGAGTCCTCTTTCCTTTTCACTCCAAACTCTACCTAGATGACCCTGTCAATTCCCACAGCTTAAACATCACTTGTATTCCAAGACTTCCAAACACAGCACGAGTCACTTCTCAGGGTCAGGTTCATATACCCAAATGCCTACTTCACATTTATCATCACCTACGTGACTGCAAGGAGATCCAACCAGTCCATTCTGAAGGAGATCAGCCCTGGGATTTCCTTGGAAGGAATGATGCTAAAGCTGAAACTCCAGTACTTTGGCCACCTCATGGAAAGAATTGACTCATTGGAAAAGACTCTGATGCTGGGAGGGATTGGGGGCAGGAGGAGAAGGGGAAGACGGAGGATGAGATGGCTGGATGGCATCACTGACTCGATGGACGTGAGTCTGAGTGAACTCCGGGAGTTGGTGATGGACAGGGAGGCCTGGCGTGCTGCGATTCATGGGGTCACAAAGAGTCGGACACGACTGAGCGACTGAACTGCCTGACTGACTGACATGACTTCAAACATCGCACCTACAACTTAGCCATCTTTTCCCTTAGACCTAATATCGATTCCTCTTCTATTTCTGCCATCTCAATAAATGCTACCTGCATCTGCCTAGAACATTCCAGAATGAAACAAGAGCATCCACGTGGCTTCCTTTCACATGTTCACCCATCATTAACAATTAATCCACAAGTCACATTGAATCTCCCACCTCGTATCTCATAGATCAGTTCAGTTCCCTTCACCCCAACAGCCATTATGCTCACCCAAAGGCTCCATCATTTCTCACCTGCAACAGCCCCCTAACTGATGATCCTCTCCCGTCTCCTTCCACCGCAATCCATTCTCCACACTGCAGGGAGAGTTATCTTTCTAAATGGAAAATTTGATCCACTTCAATGGTTCCCAATTGTCCTTAGAGTAAAAGCTGAACTCCTTAACTGGCCTTAACAGAGCCCTAAGTTATCTGGTCCTCACTTATCTCTAGGTTCACTGACTGTGGCTTTTTCCCATCATCATCGATAAACTCAAACAGGGATGCACACACACACACTCATGCACACACACACATATACACACACTGATCCACTTTCTGTTCTAAGATAATTCCCTTCATCTCTAGTCCTTTGACATGCCATTTTCTCTACTTGTGGGAACACGGTCTTAATCACATTTCTATCTTCCTTCCTACTCCTTGGCATCTATCAAAAGCCCAGCAGCAAAGTAGGTGCCAAATAAATTACTGTTAAAGGAATATTGGGTT
Organism: Bison bison bison; assembly: GCF_000754665.1. Classification (NCBI taxonomy): domain Eukaryota; kingdom Metazoa; phylum Chordata; class Mammalia; order Artiodactyla; family Bovidae; genus Bison; species Bison bison. Next base: position 3,551,832 of record NW_011494716.1, on the reverse strand, counting down.
TCCCAGGTGACTCAGTGGGTAAAGAATTCACCTGCAATACACAAATTATGAGAGATGCAGGTTCGACCCCTGGGTTGGAAAGAGCCCCAAGAGGAGGAAATGGCAACCCACTCCAGTATTCTTGCCTGAAACGTCCCATGGACAAAGCATCCTGGTGGGCTACAGTACAAAGGGTTGCAAAGAGTCAGACATGCCTGAGCGACTAAACACACAAAGGAATACAGCAAGACATGCAGCTCCCTGGCTTGTTTCCTTCCTGCCCTCTTTCTTTCCATTTTGCCAAAATTCTTAGATATAACAATATAAGCTTTGTACTCAATTTCAGGGTCTGGCTTTAGCCTAAGATTGTTAGTAGATCTGAATAATTTTTAGCCTCCACCCTCTTCTTGCTGGCATTCTCCCCTCATCCTTTCATGATTACATGCACATGTATTCTTTTGTCTTAATCATCTTATGGTGTATTGAATCTGTGCTTTTATTCTAAGCCACCCCAAACCCATTTTGATCTAGAGACGGAGAAAAGGCAACCATAAAATTAAAACAAATATGGCCATAAACAGCTATGGCCACTGCCCCCTCCCCACCCCACTGCAGCCTTTCATGCTTTCTGAAATGCTGAAGACCACTAACACTTGATTAAAAAGTCATCGTGTATTTATGGCAATACAAGTTACCTGTCTATACGATAAACCTGGGACAGGAAGGCCTTGTGGTAATATTGATCTAGGTGAGTAAGAGAAGCATGTCATGGTTTTATGGTAATAGTTTACAGCAGCCTCATAGTGATTAATAATTGCATTCAGAGAACTCCTGCCCTCTAGAGATAGGTCTTGTTTACATCCTGCCTGCCACTCATCGGGAGGCCAAGGGGCTTTGCTGAAGGTCAAGGTTGACCGTAAACTTGCTCTGTGCAGCCTTTCCCATCACTGCCAAGCAGAAAGTGTACCTCCCTCCTTGGGCTAGATATTTCATCTTTTCCTCCTCCTATCACTACATTCTTGCTATTACAATGTACTTTGATTTTTAAAGTCCATATGTTTCCCACAGAGTTAGGAATCCATAAGGATAGATACATTTTTCTCTAAAAAGATCTTGAGGGACTTCCCTGAGAGTCCAGTGGGTAAGACTCTGTGCTTCTATTGCAAGGGGCAAGGGTTTGATCCCTGGTCAGGGAACTAAGGTACCATATGCCACACGGTGTGGCCAAACAATAATAATAATAATAATATTTTTAAAAGAACATGGTATGTAAGGAAGGAAAGAGTCTGAGTGATCAGTAAAGAAGAACAGAGAACATTGGGGAGGGCAGGAAAGGGAAAGCAAGGTGGAGAGAAAACAGAAGAGGCAGGGAGGTCTATGTCCCTCCTCACTGAAGTTCATTCCTGAATGGCACACAGAAACACTCTCCCAAGCACGCAGTGTAAACACCTCCAAGGCAGAATCACAAAAGTGAGAGTTGCTCAGTCATGTCCGACTCTTTGTGATCCTGTGGACTATACAGTCCATTTGTGACCCTGTGGACTATACAGTCCATGGGATTCTCCAGGATTCTCCAGAATACTGGAGTGGGTAGCCGTTCCCTTCTCCAGGGGATATTCCCAACCCAGGGATTCTACCCAGGTATCCCGCATTGCAAGTGGATTCTTTACTAGCTGAGACACAAGGGAAGCCCAAGAATACTGGAGTGGGTAGCCTATCCCTTCTCCAGCAGATCTTCCTGTCCCAGGAATCAAAGCGGGGTCTCCTACATTGCAGGCAGATTCACCAGCTGAGCTATGAGGGAAGCCCTGGAATCATGAAAACTTTAGGTCAAACGATGGTGTTAAGAAGCATGTTACTGGGGGACTTCCTTGGTGGTCCAGTGATTGAGAATCTGCCTTCCAATGCAGGAGACACAGGTTCGATTCCTGCTGGGGAAACGAAGATCCCACATGCTTTGAGACAACTTAGCACACACATTGCAACTAGACAAAGCCCGTGTGCTGCAAGGAAGACCCAGTGCAGCCAAAAGTTATAAAAAGAAGTACGTTATCAGCATTCTTACAAAATACTGACGTTTATTTGTGTACGTTTTTATTGTCCCTCTTCTCCACCAGATCATCACGGCCCAAAAGAACATTTGATGATGGGCAGGTACTACCCATCTGCGCCGCCCAAAACAGTAGCCTCCAGTCACAAGTGACTAGTAACACTAGAAACACGGCTTGTCTGACTGAGGCAGTGAATTTTCAATTTCATCTCATTCTAACTCATTTACATGTAATTTAAATAGCCACCCGGGCCTCGTGGCAGCCACCTCTGTCAGCACAGGTAGAGATTAGAAAAATCCTTGAAAGATAAGGATTTTGTCCACTTTCTACCATAAACGTCTGTGGAAGGAGAGGAGAGAATAAGAATGAAAGAAGTAACGGAACTGGCTGGAGTGTTTCCCCATAAAGCAATACTGAACGTGACTACACAAGTTAGAATAATCACGGAGAATGGTTAACTAACATGTCACGAGTGTGTTCTGCGTGCAAGCCCTACTCTAACACCACCTTGGATCAACTCAGGAACCCCGTGAGGGAGACAGAAGTACTTCCTCCCTTCATAGATGTGCAACTGGGGCACAGAGAGGTTTATAACTCACTCAAGGGTCACACAGCTAGTGAGACAGGACAGGAGAATCTACATTCAACCAAGCTACCTGCAGGGCCTAACGCTCTAAACCCCTGTAGCCAAGGTTTGCTCTGGCATTGTTTGATAATCTTGAGGTCCCTGGTGGACGCTTCTCAGAGGGTCTTCTTTACCCTCCAAGAGCTGGAACCTACAAACAATGGTGCTGGAAGCAGGGAGTTAATGGCAGGAAGAGTGCAAAGGGCCAAAGGTCCGTCAAAATCCTGCCTGTGGTGCTATGGGCTGAGAAGCACGGGATGGGGCACCTAACCCTGTCAGTGGTGGGCGGGGAAGGTTTCCCAACCAGAAAATTCCAGAAAGCTAAATCTAGAAAGATGATCAGGAAATCTATCTAGTTTGGTGGGTCAGGAAATCTTTCCAGGTGAAGGGGATCCACAGGTAGAAAGGTCTAGCAGCCTCGTGGGGAGTCATGCCACACCTGGAGGCTGAGAGGCGGCAGCAAGCATGAAGCAAGGGGCCTGGACTTCCCTGGTGGCTCGGGGGTCAGGAATTTCATCCGTCAATGCAGGGGACACGGGTTGGATCCCTGGTCCGGGAAGATCCCACATGCTGGCAGGCAACTAAGCCTGTGTACCACAACTACTGGTGCCTGTGTGATCTAAATCTCAAGCTCTGTAACAAGAGAAGCCACTGCAGGGAGAAACTTGAGCATTGCAACCAAGAGTGGCCCCTGCTCACTGCAGCCAGAGAAAGCCCACGTGTAGCAGCAAACACCCAGCACAGCCAAAAATAAAGAAATATATATATATATTTTTTAAAGCTCTGTTTCCATATCCTCACTGATACCAGTACCTGACTATGAAGAATGCAGGTAAAGCATGAAACACCAATAAGCAGAACATAACTATACTACATCCATCTCAGCCACAGTTATCCATAATGTTGATGATCATTAGAATCAATAATTATTGCACATCCACAGAACGCTTTCTGTGAGATACATGTTTTAGGCTACTTTGTAACATATTCTTCGGCTTCAAAAAAAAATTACAGGTAGCATTTGAGCCAGGTTTGCACAGATGTACCTTAGGTGAAGAAGGAGCTGTGTTGAATCTGGAGATGCGCACTTGAGAGATGAAGCTTCAAGATGGGGTGACTGAGAGGCTCAGCGGTGAAGAAAGGAGAGCCAGGGGAGTGCCTCAGGAGAGTGGAGAATATCCAGCCAGCTCTAGCACTTTCCGCCACTCCCGACTGCCTTACACTGGGCCCAGGTTTCTCGTCCACATTATCTGTATGGGTATTTGGGCCCATCGTTTAGGGGGTGTAAAGAATGAGACCAGATAAATATTTCGGGGGTTACATTTATTTCTAGGCCCATTTATTCCTCCTCCCCTTGCTTCCTTGGGTCCAGGAAGGATTAAATGGCCTCCCATTGATATACACAATACAGCAAGTTAAAACAGATTTATTTATCTTGTTGGGTGCATGCGTGCTAAGCCACTTCAGTCACATCCAACCCCATGGACTGTAGCCTGCCAGGCTCCTCTGTCCATGAGATTCTCCAGGCCAGAATACTGGAGTGGGTTGCCATGCCCTCCTCCGGGGGATCTTCCCCACCCAGGGATGGAACCCGGGTCTCTAGGATTTCAGGTGGATTCTTTACCATCTGAGTCACCAGGGAAGCTCCATTTATCTTGTTAATAGGTGATAAAAAGGGAAGAAATTGAGTTAATACTGACACACAGAGCCCTCCCTCTTTGCTCACAGGCATAAACATTCGTTTGGATTTTCCTACTAATCAGGAGTAAGGTGCCTATATTGAGAAAGTAAAGCAATGACTCAATTTTGTAAGATTGTTCCTCCATGTAGAAGCAAAAGGAAGTTTTGCTGAGTAACAAGCATGCCCCTCAGGGTTTGCTGAGCACTCAGGCCACACCTCCTTACACTGTGGGGTATCCAGTAAGCCTCTTGACACCATGAGGCAGACACCGACAGCCATGTCCCTCACATCATAGAAAACAGATGCTTACATGAGTCGCTGCAGGTAACATAGAGTCAGGATTTGGACCCGGGCAGTCTGAGAGTCCCAGGGACAGGGATCCTGGTGGGCTGTCGTCTATGGGGTCACACAGAGTCAGATACGACTGAAGTGACTTAGCAGTAGCAGCAGCATACATCTTTTCGGAGAAGGCAATGGTACCCCACTTCAGTACTCTTGCCTGGAAAATCCCATGGGCGGAGGAGCCTGGTGGGCTGCAGTCCATGGGGTCACTAGGAGTCAGACACGATTGAGCAACTTCACTTTCACTTTTCACTTTCATGCATTGGAGAAGGAACTGGCAACCCACTCCAGTATTCTTGCCTGGAGAGTCCCAGGGACGGGGGAGCCTGGTGGGCTGCCGTCTATGGGGTTGCACAGAGTCGGACACGACTGAAGCGACTTGGCAGCAGCAGCAGTCAGATAATGTAGCAATGTCTGTGTTTTTACCCAGTGTGCAAACAGCCTGCAATGTAAATATTCAGGGAACATCGCATCACCAGCACAGAGGACATTCACGTCTCTTGCTGTATCCTTGTATACGGCTTTCTGGTATTACAGCAACCTGCAATCTAATAAAAGCAATTCCAGGAGGGAACTCATATAAGCCACTCCACAGCACACACTCCTCACTAGTCTGGCACCCCCAGCCTTAACTTCTGCAGTAGTTGGAGGTAAGGAGGGAAAAGATCCTTCTCAAAACCTCCCCTTAGTACTGTTTTTCTCACTCACTTTCTCACTGATTCAAGGGGTCACTGAGGTCAAGCCACCTTCATTAACAAGACCCTGATCAGATGCTTACATGATCTGGCTAATTACATATGGGCCGCCACGCAGCCTTTTGTTCGCCTGTGCTTGAATTTTAAAGAACATAAAACCACTCTTAAATGACCCTGGAATGCTTCATTAGAAATTTAACCCAGCGTTAAGGTGAGACAACAAAAGAAAGGATGCCTCCTCTTTCTCACGCTACTCTCTCCATGTACCCATCACAGCCCAAGGCACTGTACGTGCCGGAAATGGGGGATGAATGCTCTGATGCGGCTGAGAAGAATCAGCTATTTACAGGAAAAATGTAATCACTCAGCTCTTAGCCACCATCAGTAGAAAACAAACTCATACACAGAGCATCTGGGAACACCTAATCAGGTGCCTGCTTCCAGAGAAACTCAGAATGTTCTACCCCAAAACAAGAACACTGCAACTCCTGCAAAATAATCCCCTGGGTCAGGAAGATCCCCCAGAAGAGGGCATGGCAACCCACTCCAGTATTCTTGCCTGGAGAATCCCATGGACAGAGGAGCCTGGCAGGCTACAGTCCACAGTGTCATAAAGAGTCGGACATGACTGAAGTGACTTGGCATGCAGGCATGCGCGTCACAATCGTTACATCAAGGCTTTGAAGCATCCAGATGCCTCTCAGAAGGCAGTGGGGATAGGCATGAGAAATGAACATTTTTTTTCCCATGAATGAATTGATGCAATAATAATTTAATTCTGAGACTTTAATGGAGAACCATTGCGTAAAGCTATTGTATTTTACATGCTGTACTTCACCTCTGTCCAAATCCTTTTCTTCCCTGATGACGTTAGTGAAGAGTTGTGAGACAGTTGACACTTCTGATTCTGGATGTGTACAATACACTGAATACTTGTAACGACAGAAAGCTAGGACTTTCCATCTTTCTGTCCTAAGGATAAACTCTACTTTCTCTTTCAATGTTTTTAAATTAAAAACTAATGTTTTTAGTTATGGAAACCATCCATACATCTGCTTAAATTAGTGTATGAAAATGCATGTCTTTTTGTCTTCTCTTCCCATTAAAGCTTTATCAGATTGAAAATGATGGCAAATGGCTGTTTTCTCTCAATCCAAAATGAAATATGTTGCATAGAACTGGGGCTATACATGTATTTTGCATTTGGGCAACACTTAATAGGAGAAGAAGGTGGCTGGCACCAAAAAAAGGCACAGAATGAATCCAATATAGGTGTATATGCTTCCAGTGTATTTTCAATCAGCAACCTGAAAGATGGCCCTGCAAATATACAGCAGGGCCTCTCAATTAGGGTGACTTTGTCCTCCAAGTGACAGGCGGCTGGTTGGAGGGAATGCTACTGGCAGGTAAAGTCCAGGGATGCTGTGAAACCCTGTGGGTCCACAGGAACACCCCCACCCTATCATAATATCATCAGGACCAAGATGTGACAGGTACCCCAGATGAGAAACCCTGGCCAGGTATGCCTTGCATTTAAAAAAAGAAACAAACATGAATCATTCAGAGAAACATTATTGAATTAAGGAAACTTTCTGCAACCAGAATACAATCTTACTCCAACTACTGCACTTAAATTTGTCATGAATGAGAGGTGGGGGTATCCACTCTTGTCAGAGAAAATGCGTTATCGTAACATAGGTATAACCCACCCGCCGATGGGAGGCTGACCGAAATGCGTGAGGCTCTTGAATGAGTCCTAACCCTTGTGTGAGTGGATGGTTGGATGGCTGCCTCTTCCCTTCCTGAAATGAAAAAGAACAGATGTTCTCATCTTTTACCGTCGTCTTTCAGAATGATGAATAAAAGGTTTCATTTACTGACTGCTAAAAATAAAAGCCTTCCCATAACTCTTGAAGTCTTTCTGTGTAGCGTAAAGGCTGGCCTAAATATCTGGATGAGGAATGCTAATTTTTTTAAACACTTGGTATTAGCAAACTTTAAGTGTAAATAAATATGTGATTTGTCCATGCATGTAGGGATACACAATACACGTGCATATTCACATAGCTGTGCACAGAATTAACACGCGGTGCAACGACGGGCACTTCTGTACCGACAGACAAAGTTGCAAAGATGCTGGTGACTACAATCTGCATGTTAAAATGCTTAAACGTCAATACCAGGTTTCAGAAGGTGCTGTCAATCCATTCAACACCTACCAAATTTTTTATAACGTATAATTCAAATAATTCATTCTACATAGTTCAGTTAACTTCAAACAGGTATATAATTGCTGGTCTTGAGGCATTGACGGGGCCATTATTACTAAATTATCCACTAGATTGCAAGATGGCATTTCCAGATCCACTTCACTTATGGCCACAGGTTCCAAACGAGGTCTTTCTGGCAGACTCTATAACTCTACTGTACACGAAATCTGTCAGAAAATCTGTCACATAACCATAGATGGGAAATGTACATAATGCAATGCTTGAAGGGAAAAAAGTCCAATAGACCATGAACTTTTAATGAATGAATTTTAACAGTTTGCAATCTGGTGTGCAGTTTGCGAAGTTTGCCTGCTGAAAAAGAATGTGACTCTCGCTTTATGCTTTCTGAGACTTGATTTAATTAAAATGACAAAGAGTGAAAATATATCTTTCACTCCTGCAAAAAGGGAAAAAAAAACCCCACAGGCCCATCCTTATTAGTATTCTAGACAGGGGCTGTTTTCCTCCCAGTTTGGCATTGGTTTGGAAAATCAGGGTACCCACTAAACCCCTGTCTAGCTTGTGCCTTGTCACTAAAGAGCCAAGGTAATGTAAACATAATCCCATCACAATGCCTGTCTCTGGTTTTCTTTCTGCCCTTACTATATTCCAGGTTTTAAATAAAAATAATTATCTATTAACTATTCTTTTAATTTATTTGACTTGGCTGCTCCAGGTCTTAGTGGCTGAGACCTTCAGCCTTCGTCGCAGCATGCAAATGACGTGAACACTAAGTTGTCGCATTGGCTCTAGTGTCCTAAGCAAGGATGGAACCTGTACCCCCTGCAGTGGGAACTCAGAGTCTTAGCCACTGGACCACCAGAGAAGTCCAACTATAATTATTTAGAATATTATATACAGTAACTATAACTGATTCCGTTAGTCATGTACAGACGTGAGAGTTGGACCACAAAGAAGGCTGAGCTCTGAAGAATTGATGCTTTTGAAGTACGGTTCTGGAGAAGACTCTTGAGAGTCCCCTTGGACTGCAAGGAGATCAAACCAGTCCATCCTAAAGGAACTTAAACCTGAATATTCATTGGAAGTACTGATGAGCCCAAGCTGAAGCTCCAATACTTTGGCCACCTGAGGTGAAGAGCTGACTCACTGGAAAAGATCCTAATGCTGGGATAGATTGAGGGCGGGAGGAAAATTGGGCAGGCAGAAGGCTGAGATGGTTGGATGGCATTTACTGAGCATGGCCCCCCTTATTAGAACAAGACCCAGTTTCCCCCTCAGTCAGTCTCTACCAGCAAGAAGCTTCCAGAAGCCTCTTATCCTTCTCCATCGGAGGGCTGCTAAGTCGCTTCAGTCGTGTCCAACTCTGTGTGACCCCACAGACTGCAGCCCTCCAGGCTCCCCCATCCCTGGGATTCTCCAGGCAAGAACACTGGAGTGGGTTGCCATTTCCTTCTCCAATGTGTGAAAGTGAAGTCGCTCAGTCGTGTCCGACCCTCAGCGACCCCATGGACTGCAGCCTACCAGGCTCCTCCATCCATGGGATTTTCCAGGCAAGAGTACTGGAGTGGGGTGCCATTGCCTTCTCCAGAGGGCAGACAGACTGAAAACCACAATCACAGAAAACTAACCAATCTGATCATATGGACCACAGCCTTGTCTAACTCAGTGAAACTAAGCCATGCCATGTAGAGCCACTCAAGATGGATGGGTCATGGTGGAGAGTTCTGACAAAACGCGGTCCATTGGAGAAGGGAATGGCAAACCACTTCAGTATTCTTGCCTTGAGAACCCCATGAACAGTATGAAAAGGCAAAAAGATATGACACTGAAGGATGAACTCCCCAGGTCAGTAGGTGCCCAATATGCAACTGGAGGTCAGTGCAGAAATAATTCCAGAAGGAATGAAGCAATGGAGCCAAAGCAAAAACAACACCTAGTTGTAGACGTGACTGGTGATGGAAGCAAGGTCCAATGCTGTAAAGAGCAATATTGCATAGGAACCTGGAGTGTTAGGTCCATGAATCAAGGCAAATTGGAAGTGGTCAAACAGAAGATGGCAAGAGTGAATGTCGACATTCTAGGAATCAGAGAACTAAAATCGACTGGAATGGGTGAATTTAATTCAGATGACCATTATATCTACTACTGTGGGCAAGAACCCCTTAGAAGAAATGGAGTAGCCATCATGGTCAACAAAAGAGTCCGAAATGCAATACTTGGATGCAGTCTCAAAAACGACAGAATGATCTCTGTTCCTTTCCAAGGCAAACCATTCAATATCACAGTAATCCAAGTCTATGCCCTGACCAGTAATGCTGAAGAAGCTGAAGTTGAACGGTTCTATGAAGACCTATATGACCTTTTAGAACTAACGCCCAAAAAAGATGTCTTTTTCATTATAGGGGACTGGAATGCAAAAATAGGAAGTCCAGAAACATCTGGAGTAACAGGCAAATTTGGCCTTGCATCCCCATTGTACAGATAAGGAAACTGAGGCTCATTAAGCTTAAGTAATCAGCCATCAGTCCTTCCCAGCTCTCCGTCCACCCTGTCACCCCAAGCTGGAAATCTGGAGGTCACTCTGAATTGCACAGATCTCACATGCAGTCAGCAAGCCTTGGTGAGTATCTCACACACACTTTCCGGCTCCACCTCACCCTCATCAGAATCTTATCTTCTGCCTGGAATCCATACAACAGCCTCCTAACTAGTTCCTTCACCCTCGACTCCACTGTCCACTCAGCCTGGAGGAACATGTGCAAAAGCCATCCCCCATCCTTCAAGTCTTGTTATGACCCCTATGCTTGCAAAGGACAACGTCCCAGCATGTTGGGCCATCCCAATGTTGCATTTTTGGGGTTCTGTGGTCTCTAGCTTGTATTTTTACTCTGTAGGAAAACCAGACTCATTTTGTCCACCACCGCCCCCCCCTTGCCGAGCCTCTCTCCACACCCTTCACTTCTCTATACCACAATCCGTGCCTCTTCATTTCTTGGATGTTTTCCCCTCATCATACCTTCTGCCAGGGACACAGCTTTCTGAGCCCTCGAGCACCCGCACTGGGGAAAGCATGTTGAGTAAGGCAGACGCCACCCCTGCCCTGGTGGACCTCACAACCTGCCCAGGGGAAGCTGACAAAACCAAAAATGCACACTCGATCATCATCGTCATCCACACGAGGACAGAGACTAAAGCGAGTGCAAGGAAGGAGAACAACAACTTCCTCTTTTCACGTGATTCTTCATGGATACGGATGCTATACTAAGGGCCACCGTATCATACACGATCTGTTTATGTATGTCTCCACCTTCCTGAGGGTCACCACTGCTCAAATAATCACTTTGGGGTCAAGCAAGAAACATATGTGGGCACTCAAAAATGTTAATTTAATTGATGGATAGATGGACAGATGGATGGGTGGATGGGTGAGTGAATGGATGGATGGGTGGAAAAATTAAAGAATGAATTCGTAAGTGAAGAAACATGTTCCCCTATCGTTTCAGCTTTATAAATCACTGATTAAAATTGTGTCCTTGGTAACAAGTACATCTTAGAGGCTCTCATATATAAGCTTGTAAGGACCTCCTTTACCTGTGGGAGAAAAGTTCCAGGGAACGCTGGGTGTTTTCAAGCATTGTTAAGGCTCCTGCTGACATCCTTGAGAGATTCTCAGAAAGATCCTTGTGCACTAGAGAGTTGCTAGGGATAAATGCTTCACAAGGAAAAAGTAAAACAATGCAAAACCCTCTTAAGCAAGGCATGCTCAGCCAGGATGGGGGGATGGGAAGAACAACAGCAGAAGGCACCTTTTTACAGAGGAGAACTGTGGTTTATTTCATTCTTGCTGATTGCGGGAGTGGGGAAAAGAGGAGAAGGATGAGGGGGAAAGATGAAGGGGTCCTGCAGGAGGAAAGAAAGGAAAATAGGAGGGGAAAGGGGAGCTCCACACTTCTTAATTGTGCAGGATTTGGCATGAAATGGATATGCCTTTCCTAGAGGTGGACAGAAGAGCCACTATGGCTCACCCGGGTCCACGTGAAGACCAAGCGGCAGCCCTTCGGGACATCCTGGGATTGGACACTGGCTGCCGAATTCTATTCCAATGAAATGTTAAAGCGAGATTCTCCAGTGTGTCCCGCAGAACTCTGGCTCCCAGTGCTGCTTCCTGGAAGCCACTCCCTTCTGAATCGGAATCTCTGAGGACAGGACTCAGCAGCACCCCCTGCTATCAGATTCCAGAGTTGGAGGACCCCTCAGTTAAAAGACCCCCTCCCCGCCTCATCTGCCTGGTGCAAGAAGGCAGGAGAGAAGGAAGGCATGGGGTATGTGAAACCACATCATGGAAACAAAACCTGGCTTTGGGGAAATCACAGAGACAAAAGGCTGATGTCACAGAAGACACAGTATCCATGACTTTTGCACACCCGAGGGGAGGACACGCTGAGGAGATTTTCAGAGAAAGGACAGAAGAGTATTCATGTCTAATCAGAAATACAAATATCCCAGCACAGGGAGTTTCCTGGTGGTCCAGTGGTGAAGACTCTGAGCTCCCAATGCAGGGGGGCCTGGTTCCATCCCTGGTCAGGGAACTGGATTCCACAAGCCACAGCAGAAGATCTCGCATGCTGCAACTGAAGACCTGGTGCAGCCAGATAAATTAATCAATTAAAAAAATAATTAAAAAAAATAAAAAATATTCCAGTGTATTCAAGAATGCTTCTTCCTTTAAGGACCAAAGGACCACCTCAAAAAAACCTACTGGGAGGGTACTACTAAGTTTAGCCCTGTCCCCCTGATCCTCTACCCAGATGGTTCAGGGCTAGACAGCATTAACCGTTTCTGTCACCTGGAAGCTTCCATGAGAAGCTTGGCCAACCATCAGCGTTAGGGGTCAGAGAGCTTCGGAACCAAGCCTGTGAGTTCCTTGGCCAAGCACTGGAAAGTTACTCTGGCATGATGTGAAACCGTCAGCCTACACTGCTTTCTAGGAACTGAGCCTGCATGCAGAGTCACCCAATCGGTGACACACAACCCACCCCTGCCCACTGGTGACTGGCTCGGGGCTTGCATCTGACTCAGGAGAGCAAGGACTCCCTTCCCCAGATGGGGGTGAGGGAAAGCGTTCAGTCCATCCTTCTCCAGGGGCTAAAGCTATGAGTAAAACCTGGGCCATGTGCCTGGGATGTGAAGACAGCCCATCAGAAACAAGAGAGAATAAAGCTGGCAGCAGAGAACTGGAGAGAGGGCGCCCAAGGCGGGGCAGCAGGGGAGGGGACCTGCGGGTCCTCTGAATGCCCCATCCCGCTTACAGCACGCCCCTTCCTCCGTAAGAACCTGGCTTATCTGGCAGCAGCAGCATCAGACTCTATTACACCTACCCTGAGCTGTGGCTGGCACTCTCTCCATCCCGACACCCCCACCACAAACAACACCAGCAGCCCGCTCAGCGCCTCCGCTCACCGTGTGTCTGGGCGGCACCCCACACTCGGGGCTCCGAGTCCGCCTCGTCACCCATTCTGACAGCATTGTCTCCTACTCCACTCGGCTGCCTACTCCATGGACCCCTCCTCCACCTTCTCACCAGCTCTGAAATCCCAAGCATCCCGTTTCCTGAGCACCACCTGTGTCTCTCAAGCTCATCCCCTCTGGTCACGACCACACAAGACCCACCTTTTGGACATTTCCAGTCCCTGAATCCCCAACCCCCAACTCTACTGCCCTCCGTGTACCTTCTCTTTCCTAACTTCTCAGCCTGAATGCCACAGACCAGGGCACAAACCATTCCCTGGCCCTTGCAGTCCACTTCCTCATCCCTCTCAAGTTCTCATGGACAAACTGCTGGTGCAGGTCAGCCCAGCTACCCTTTAAGCATGAAGTGCCCACTCCTTCCCATCTCCTCCATCTCCAAGACCTCTCATCTCCTTTCTCTCCAACTTCCAAGCTCTTATTTTGTGCTGAGGACCAGTTTTCTTGGCCTACTCATCAACTTGCCGAATTTGAAAACGAGCACGTGAGTCTCAAATCTAACAATGCTTTTAGTTCTTAATTTGTTTTTAGTTGGAGGAAAATTGTTTTACAATGTTGTGTTGGTTTCTGCCATACAACAACATGAAGCAACCATAATTATAAATGTATATATATATATTCCCTCCCTCTTGAGCCTCCCTTCCCTCCCCACATCCCACCCCTCTAGGTCATCATAGAGTACCAGGCTAAGCAACTTCCCACTAGCTATCTATTTAACACATGGTACTATATATATGTCAATACTACGATCTTCATTCTGCAAAATGTTTTGATTTAAAACCTTCTGAACATTGGTCTTGTCTTTGCACTGCACAGTCTGAAAGGGACTCAGATTGGGCCAGTGGTCGGGGCCACATGCCCACCATGGTCCATTCGGCTGAGCTTGCAAGAGGGCAGGCGAGAGCTTGGGAAGGGCCAGCACCAGGAGAAGGGGAGGCTGGGCAGGTACTCAAGCCACATGCCTGCACGTCTATGAAGTACCGTGGGCTCGAGCTGCTTGTGGGTTGCTTAGCAACCGGAAGTAGTTCAGAGTCACATGCAAGAGAATAGAGGTTTGGGGAAACAATTTGTCAATGAATCAGGGATAGACCACCACCTTGAGCTTTTCAGTCAACACCTTCCCTTTTCCCAGATGGCAGGCCGGATGACCTGGCCACCTGAGAGGTGTGGGGGCCGGGGTTGAAGGGGGTGAGGCCATTCACGGCTGTCATTCCCCAGCAAGCCCATCCTTCGCCCAGGTGTCTCACCAGGGCCTGAGCAGAGGTGCAGTCTAAGGTAAGAGCCACAGTGATTTCAGCCGAGCTTGCAGCATGTTAATCACGCCTGTCAGGCTCCCGGGAAAGGAAAGGTTGGCTGTCCTGACAATCTACATTAACGTGGGTGGATGGTGTCTGATTATACCTTCATGACGGCCGTTTCCATTTGCATCTTTCATCAGAGGCTGAAGGATGTGCTATCTGCCATGACTGTCCTGTAGTCACATCCTCCCTGCTGGTTCGCGATTGCCCTCGCTGAGAACATGGCTTGCAGATGGCAGGGAACCATCAGTGGGCATCGGGGGGACCCAGTTGCCCTTGAGTGCACTGGTTTTTACAACAGCATCATCCAATAAAAATGACTGGATTAATGTTCATCTGGGGTCAGTTTCCAGGGAACCTCTCAAACCCACAGAAGCTCAGACTACTCTAGGAGTGCGGAATTGAAGCCATAGACAGCAAAAAGGCAGAAGGAAGATGCCCTCCATTGATAGCCATCTGCTGACCACATTATCCTTTGTAAACCTCAGCAAATATTTACAGATGACCAGCCCAGCACCGTGCACAATGCTAAGAACTTCAGATACAATGGAGAGCGTGAAAGAAATATTTATGATGCTTGGGGTCCTTGATCATACAGACTATGTCTCAGTTGCCACTGCAATGCTTATACTAAAGATAAAGCTCTTACATGGCACTCAGTAAATGTCAGCTGAATGCTTAAACATGTGCTCCTTGATTTGGTCTTCCTCAAAAGTGACCAAATGACACCAACTCCAACTCGGAGGGTTCTAAGAAGTGAGAGCAGTAATTCGATATGTTTGTCCTGAGGTTACTTAAAACAGTGAATAAAGTTACCTCCCAAGGATCCCGGTCCACCATCAAACCTCCATGGTCCAAAATCCTTGTCTGAAGTGAATGATGAAACTTCATACAGCGTTCTGGTCATAAGCCTGAAGCTGAGAGGCAGTAGGTGGTAGAGAAGATCAGGACAGGAGGACTGCCTGACTCCACCCTTTACTAGGCGAGTGGCTGAACCAGACTGTTTACCCTCCCTGAGCCTCACTCTCCCCATCTTTCAAATGGGTATGGCGCTGCATATCTCACAAAGATTTGGCTCCAAATCAAATTCAGATAATGCCCAAGAAGCACTTTGCACAGTACCTATTATTTATTGCTCCTAAGTCACTTCAGTCATTTCCAATTCTTTGAGACCCCAGGGACTATAGCCCACCAGGCTCCTCTGTCCATGGGATTCTCCAAGCAAGAATACTGAAGTGGTTTGTCATTTCCTCCTCCAGGGGATCTTCCCTATTATTTATTACATGCTAGCTATTAGATAACCAGAAATCCTGAGATGTGGAGTCTTTTTTTTTTTTTCTAATTTTATTTTATTTTTAAACTTTACATAATTGTATTAGTTTTGCCAAATATCAAAATGAATCCGCCACAGGTATACATGTGTTTTTAAAAATTGTCTCCAGCTTGGGTTTATCAAAGACATCGACGTGGAATTCTCAGATGGCACGGCTTTTGATGAGACATCGGGACTAACACAAACTCTTTTAAAGCAGGGCTCACCCAGGGTGAACAGCGTAGGAATCACACCCAGCTGATGTTTCCAAACACAAGAGTCAAGATCAGGATGCTGTCAGCTTCCTGGTTCTGTCGGAAGTGCCTCATTTCCACGTCACCTCCAGAGATTCCTGGCGTGTGACTCCAGGAGAAGACAGCTCCGGGAAAACCTAATAGACGGGGCTGAAGCAGCAACAATGAATTCTGAACCTTTTAAAGTGATCAAGTCAGGTGCAGAGGACACGGACCAACGAAGACTCACAGCTAAGCAAAACCAAAACAAAATTTGGAAGCTGAAGACGAAATGAGTCAAACAGAAATATGTTCTGGGTGCTTCGTTCTGCAGAGACACTCTTAGAAAAGAAAATTCATTTGGCTTATGAATAAATAAATGAAAATGAATAAACCTAAATAAAGTCAGCGTGGGTCAGCAGAGAATACTGGAACATGGGTGATCGTTCCTGTTACGAGAGTGAAAACACTCTGTCCCTTGGCTAACGCAGCCCGGGTGATGTATCTCCTCCCAAAATAATGTCTGTGTAAGTGATGAGAGCAAACGGTCGCCTATTAATTTGGCTTTTAAGTCCAGATGAAGATCCATGAAAATAGCCAAAGAGCCAAAAATACTGAGCAACTCCACATTTTGGGTGACTGTTTCTTCTCTATATATAGAGACTCAAAAATAGACATCTCTGATTCTGGGCTCGCAGGACTGAAGGATGGTGATCACCATCGCCTGGAGAGAAAATGCAGAAAAAATCCCCACCCCATTGACTGTTTGCTGAGAAGGCATCATCTCTGCTAAATTCCTCAACAAACGTGACCCTTTCCGGGATCCTCACCTGTCCAATATGTATGTGCAGTCCAGTGTCTTTTTCCTTTGTCCAATAAATATTCATCGAGCTGTAGTTTTATCTCAGGTACTGGGTTCAAATTCAAGGATATGAATTATTAAGTCTTTCCTCATGTAGCTTACAGTCTACTAGGAGTAATGGCAGAAAAAAAAATCAATTCATAGATTGATTGCAATTATAGGAAGTACAGAGAGGAAACTGGCTTTTGGGGTGGCAATTACTGCCCACTGGTGAGAAAATAATATTCAAACTTGAATCTATTTGGTAAATAGACCTTAGCAATGTTTGCCAAGTGTAAATCACTCCGTCGTGCCTGAGTCTTTGTGACCCTGTGGACTGTAGCCTGCCAGGCTCCTCTGTCTATGGGATTCTGCAGACAAGAATACTGGAGTAGGTAACCATTCCCTTCTCCAGGGGATTTTCTTGACCCAGAGATTGAACCCAGGTCTCCTACATTGCAGGCAGATTCTTTACCATCTGAGCCACCAGGGAAGCCCAAAGTTTACCAAACAAGTAGAAAAAAACGTGAGGGATTTAGAGTACATTTTTAAGTAACTATAACTCTGTGTCATGTGCAAGGGAATTAAATTTCTGTTTTCTTTAGCAAGATGTCAGGGGAAAGAAGTAGACTGCATCTGCCAGAAATTTAGGTGTTAATAGCCATTTTTGATGTGAAATACTCTCATTGAAAGAAGGCTTAGAAAAAGGAAAGTAATTTCACTAGCAAGTCAAGATAATGCATGACCATCCCAGCAGCCACTTTTAATTAGAGTAGCACTTGCATTTCCATGGTCAATACCACTCTTGAAACAGGTATAACATTTACTTAACTTTATTGACCTGCATTTATCTTTCTAACCAGAAGAGAAAGTATTCATTTCTCTTTTAAAGCATTTGCCATATTTTCATGCGTGCCTCATGTATTTCCAAGAGTCAGAAGGAGTTTCTCTCTAGCGCATTGCAAACACAGTCTAAGGGAGAAGAGAGAAAGCAGAATTTACTGTTTCTTATTTGCTTTTGACGTTTTTCCCCCAAGAGAATGACCTCAAAACAACTAAGAAGAGAATGAAAATCATCAAACAGGAAGTGAAGGTGAGGGGTGGGAAGATGGCAGCAAGAGAAGTTGTGTCATAAATAAATCATAAACATACACAGCGCTGGAATTAGATTGATGGCACGTTTGAGATAAGTCCATCTACTATCTGACGACCACTGCCCACTTAGGCACCAGCTCCTACTCTGATTGGAATTAATCATATGGACCCAGATCAATCATGACCCAGATATCATAAAATCTTGCAAGCAGTATGGCTGGAATTAGATACAGCAAACAGTATGTGGAATTAGATACAGTGACTCACAAGCAATTTGTAGATAATAGGAGAGACGGCAAAACACTTAGAAATGGGTAAATAGCCCAATATCCCATGAAGGGGGATGGGTGGATCGAACTCACAATGGAGTGATAAGCATGATGTCATGTGACTGTATACAGGGCTTCCCAGGTAGCTCAGTGGTAAAGAACCCACATGCTAATGCAGGAGACGCAGGGGACTCTGGTTTGATCCCTGAGTTGGGCAGATACGCTGGGATAGGAAATGAGAACCCACTCCAGTATTCCTGCCTGGATAGTTCCATGGACAGAGGAGGCCGGTGGGTCACAAAGAGTTGGACACGACTGAGCGTGCACACACCCATGCCTGTAAACAATAGGCTGCTAATGGATGGCTTGAAACCACCACTGGGAACTAGTAAAGGTGATCCCTAGGAAGGAGCATGTGCTCACCAGGAAAAAACAATGGCAAGTATTTGCTAAGTCGCTTCAGTCATGTCTGACTCTGTGTGACCCCATAGATGGCAGCCCACAAGGCTCCCCCATCCCTGGGATTCTCCAGGCAAGAACACTAGAGTGGGTTGCCCTTTCCTTCTCCAATGCATGAAAGTGAAAAGTGAAAGTGAAGTTGCTCAGTCGTGTCCGACCCTCAGCGACCCCATGGACTGCAGCCTACCAGGCTCCTCCATCCATGGGATTTTCCAGGCAAGAGTACCAGAGTGGGGTGCCATTGCCTTCTCCAAAGGGCAAGTAAATCCCCTTCTATTTCTTTAAGGTCCTAGACTGATGGGCTGAGTCATGCTGTAGACTGAGCGTGGTGCGATGCTGAGTGAGAAATGTGGGCTACGACTTGGACTCATAGCTGATTCATCAATTTCCCCAAAGAGTGTTAACAAATGGAGCAGCTGTGTACATGCATGTTTGTATCATCTGACAAGATACATAAGTTCCTAGGACGCAGGTCTTATGTTTGCAATTTATCATTTAATCTCCTGGGTTTCCTTGAACAAAGCAAGTTAGTAAGTGCCAAACGGGTGGTGGGATCAACAAGCACAAATTGATGGGAGAGGATAATTGATTGGCATACTGTGTATAGACCTTCTCTGAAAAGTAAAAACACTTACACCCAGGTCACGGGCTACTAGAAAACCAAGTCAGAGTCTCTGTCTGGTTGAACATCTTTATCAACAATGGAAAGGGAGACCTGAGAGATGTGTTTATCACATTTACAGATGGCACGGACCTGGAGTCAGCTCGTAAGCAGACTGACAGAGTCATGATTCAAACTGATATTTATAGACTGCAAGAATAGGCTGAGTTCTATTTTAGTAGTTGCTTCCTATGTGCCAGGCATTAAGCTACGTGCATGACTTACATCAGCTAATTCAGTTAAATGAGTTAATGGACAGTTCACATAGAAAGATTTTCAGCTTAAGGCTGGGGAAATCAACACCTAGGAAGTGAAGTTCAGGGTAGGGGAGACAGTGGTAAGAGTCATCCTGGTCTGAGTCATCAATAAATCACAAACTTACATAACATTGGAAGGACGGCTACTGAAGCTGAAACTCCAATACTTTGTTCATTGGAAAAGACCCTGATGCTGGGAAAGATGGAGGGCAAGAGGAGAAGGAGGTGATAGAGGATGAGATGGTTGGATGGCATCACTAATGGACTCAAACTCAATGGACATGAGTTTGAGCAAACTGTGGGGGATAGTGAAGGACAGAGGAGCCATGTGTCTATAGTCCATGGGGCCGCAAAGAGTCAGACATGACAGAGCAATTGAATAACACAAATTGAATAAGGTCCTAATCCCCGCCTCTCCAACATAAGCATGCCCGTCAAACAGTGGGAGGAACCTGCACACCCCTCTTTCCGTAACCTGCACAGAGCAGGCGCACCTACCGAAGCTGAGTGTCCCAGGCAATGCTGTGTGCGCCATGCACGTAAACCAAGTCACGTTCCCAATGCACCGTAATTTAAGAACAGACTTGACTGCTTCCTGAAGGATATTTCGATAAAGCTAACAAATCTCAAAGAAGATAAGCAATTGCACCCTAATTTATCTACTGAATTAATTCAGACCTCAGATTGTCAAACTTAAAACCAGAACATCCTGAATACTATAGAATTAAAAGGACTATATCAAGGAACTATGTATATGAACAGAATTGTTTTAAAATTTCTATACCTCAGTGAACATTTTCCTCACTGTAGATTTCAGGACCTGAGCAGCGTCCAGGTAATAGTAACACTAACAACAATGATGGTGGTGAAGATGGTGGTGGTGGTGGAGATGGTGGTGCTGATACGACCTTTCCGGTGAAGTGTGTATTAATCACTTGACATGCATTAACTCCTGGAACCATCATAACAAACCAATGAAGTACCAGACTTGCTCCCATTTTATAAATGCGAAAACTGAGGCACAGAGAGCATAAGTAACTTATTTAATCACAGAATATGCCTGCTGCTGCTGCTAAGTCACTTCAGTCGTGTCCGACTCTGTGCGACCCCATAGACAGCAGCCCACCAGGCTCCCCCGTCCCTGGGATTCTCCAGGCAAGAACACTAGAGTGGGTTGCCCTTTCCTTCTCCAATACATGAAAGTGAAAAGTGAAAGTGAAGTTGCTCAGTCGTGTCCGACTCTTCACGACCCCATGGACTGCAGCCTACCAGGCTCCTCCGTCCATGGGATTTTCCAGGCAAGAGTACTGGAGTGGGGTGCCATCGCCTAAGAAATGATTATATGAAGGAGCTCTATATATATATATATATATACATACATACACACACATACATATACACACATATATTTATGTACATAGCTCAGTAAATCTTATTTTCACTGGAAATTTCAGGATATAAGCTTCCAAATAATAATAATTCATTGTTCAGTTGCTAAGTCTTGACTCTTTGAGACCCCTTGTACTGCGGAACGCCAGCCTCTGTTCCTCACTATCTCCTAGAGTTCATGTCCCCTGAATCCATGACACCATTCAACCATCTCATCCTCTGCCACCCTCTTCTTCTTTCGCCTTCAATCTTTCCCAGCATCAGAGTCTTTCCCAGTGAGACCCCTTCATGGATCACTGCCTTGTCATGCGAAGGGGCTTGTGAAACCCTATGAAACTGTGAGCCATGCCATGCAGGGCCACCCAAGACAGATGGGTCATGGTGGAGAGTTCTGACAAACCGTGGTCCCCTGGAGGAGGGAATGGCAGACCACTCCAATGTTCCTACAGTGAGAGCCCCATGAACAGTATGAAAATAATTAATGGTGATAATGATAATAGCAAATGTACTGAATACTAATTATGCATCCATCATATTTCTGAGCATGTTCTTACACTACCTCCTGAAATCCTCAAAATAACCCTCTAAATAATCAGCACCACCCCTACTTTCCCAATGAGGTGGATTCACTCCAAGTCATGCTGCCAGGAAAGGGTGGACAAGGGGCCTGCACTCAGGCCCCTTGGCTTTGGGGGCCTTTGCCTTTAATCTGTACATCATCACAGTAAGAAAACTGCTTGCCCACCCTCTCTCAAAAAAAAAAAAACAAAAAACACTTTTCTAGGCAGCTCCACACCCTCCTGAACACTGTTCATTATTTGCAGAAAGCTGTGCAGGTGAATTTGAGACCATTCGGCACAGATTAATGAACTCCCTGTCTGTACTAGAGCCTCTCTATTTGGCCTCCCGCTTCTCCTGACCAGCAGGCTAACTCTTCAGTCAGCTCTTCTCCCTTCTCAGGGTTTGAATCCCATGAAATATTCCACACAAGCCTGTGCTAGGTGTTCAGAGCTACTCCTTGAAATACGCTGCCTGTATTTCAACTATGTGTGAAATATTTCCTACAGATGGGCGTCTGGAGTTCTCAATGACAAGGAGAATAATGTAAGCGTAAGATGATGGTGATAGTGAAGAAATACTCCAGTCGGCTTTGATCACCTGGGGTCCTCAAGAAGCCTGAAGCATATTCTATCAGCGAGGGTCCATTCATCAATGCAGCCAGACACTCACTTTATAAGGTTTAATATGGAAATACTATACTTAAAAAGATTTATAGAAAAGTCTCTTTTCCCATTGTTATCAGGTTCCCATGTCATTCTACAACATATCAACTCTTCCCAAGCTTGCAGTATCAGCAGGGCTAATCTATTCAATATAATAACAAGACTCTCTGAAGTTCACCCCACTGTCTGCACTGGGATCATAGAAACTCGATTATTAAGTCAGGAAAAAAAAAAACTGAAAAGCCAAAATCGTGATGGAGAGTTGGTGCTGGGAGGTCAATGAAAGGACTGTGGAGATTGCAACGGGACCCCCAAACGCTCGGGAGGCTTAGATGCCAGGGGTAGAACCCAGCATTGATGCACCCCAGACTTTGAACAGAGGTCTTCCCCGACCTCTTCTCTTCTCCTTTGTTACCTCTCTGAAATGATCAGGCACATTTAGAATTTCAGAGCAGTTCTTTCAAGTGGGTTCCCAGTCTCAATGGGTATATGGGGGTTGGGGTTTCTCTCCTTTAAAGCCTACCCAGGATTGACTGAAAAAATGCACCACCTCAGAGTTGAGAATAATGTTTTATTTGGTGGGCAAAACTGAGGACTGAAGCCGGGGACTCAGCTTCTCAGTTGGCTTGTTGGACTGTTGTGAAGAGGTCAGGGAGGAGCCAGGATATATAGGAGTCTTTGCAACAAAGACTAGGTGGTTGGAACTTCAAAAGATTGCTATTAATTAAGAAAACCAGATGCGAAGAGCCGGCTCATTGGAAAAGACCCTGATGCTGGGAAAGAGTGAGGGCAGGAGGAGAAGGGGGGTGACAGAAGATGAGCTGGTTGGATGGCATCACCAACTCAATGGACGTGAGTTTGAACAAACTCTGGGAGGTGGTGAAGGACAGGGAAGCCTGGTGTGCTGCAGCCCATGGAGTCGCAAAAAGTCAGGCACCACTGGAGGACTGAACAACAAAAAAGAAAACTGTACACGTCAAGTTAATGAATTTAGTGCTTTTCTCTGTATGGGGAGACGCAAGAATCCAGACTCACTGAAACCATTCTTTGATCTGCGCCTTAACAACCTAGACTCAGCATCCTGCTTTTCTCCATCTTCAGCGCCCTCAGGAGCACCATCCAGGAGACGTGGCAGGTCCTGAGGGCTTAGAGGGCGTGGGGGCGGCTCTGTGTCTCCAGCTGAGTTCCCTGAGGGCTCTCTCTCTGGGGGACTGCAGTGGCTCCACGGCAGCAACACCCTCTGTTTACGGATACAGGGCAACATCTGCTCGATCACACTGGGTTTTTTCACATCGAGATCCTCCTCCTCCTGATCTTTTGCCTGCTCTCCCCTCCCAGCCCTCCCTGCTGCCCCTCCCTTTCCCCTCTTCTCTAAGGCTTCACTCTCTCTCTCTCCGCCTCTTCTCTGTCCATCTGCCCGTCCCTCTCACCCCTTTCCTTTCTCTCCACCTTCCCATCCCCTCGGGTGCCTGCCCTGCCTTCTGCTCTGTACCTTTCTGGGAGAGAGAAGAAGAAAGAGATTGAGTCACTATATGAACTAAAATACAACTCCAAAGGCCAACACGTTTCTAAAACTCAGCCGCAGGAAGAGTGTGAAGTGCACGCAGGGGCTGAAAGGGGTGGGGAGGAACCAGGAGCGACTGCGTAGTGGGCAGGGAGCTTCCTTTTGGCAGCTGACTGCACTAAGCACCACTGAATTGTATATGGTTCGTTTTTATGTGATGCAAATTTTAACCTCAATAAAAACAGTCAAAAGTGTAATGGTGGTTAACTGCTTTATCCCTGAAGAAGAAAGAGAATTTGAAACCCTTTCTGAATGGAAAGCAAGCTTTGCTCTCCTCACCCTCACCTCCCTACATACCCTTCAGGGTACCTACGGATCCAGTTTTGTACAAACCCACCAACTGAAATGACTACAGAATGCATCACACTCTTTTTTAAGTATTTTCTTAAAACAGCAACAAATAATTACAAAGAAAACCACCTGCAATAGATCTAAAGGTGTACGTCTTCCATGGGGAGCTGCAGTTGTGAGTGACTGTTTCTCTCTGAGCTCTTGCCCTCCAGGACACAACATACCATGTGCACATACTTGGCCACAACCCAAACGAGCCAGAGTGGGCTGAGGAAGGCCTGGGAGATTAGGGGCAGGGAGGGGGTGGTAGAAAGCAAAGATGGAACGACACCCGATTTTCAGTATAATTGCAACACTGAGAAGAGCGCCTTCATTTGGTCAAGAATATCTAATTGAAAGAGCAATGACTTTAGAGCGCTCCTCCTCTAGCCCAGAAACTGATGCTTCAGGTGAGAACCAAATGCCGCCTCCTCCAGACTCACTGCTCTGCGACCTGATCCTTCTCCCTTTCTGCATTTAGAAATACTTTCTCCTCGGACTTGCCAACCTAGAAAGAGACCCTGCACAGAAAGTCCTGGCTCAGCTATCTACTCAAATCTCAGCTTCGCGTTTGAAAAAATAGTATTTTTTTTCCAGATAATTACGTCGTTTCACTCCCACTATAAAAGTTATGTATGTTCATTGAACAGATATTTAATAACATGGAGGAAAATTATTAGACTCATCCATAATTTCAATACCTAAGGGGTAGTACTTAATATTGCAGATGTTACTCTTTGGGATTCTAGTTCAAATCTTGACTTAGATGCAGATAAGCACAAATATCTATAAATAGCCTTAAAAAAAAAAAAAAGAAATTGGATCACACTGCAAATAGTATCGTGTTACTTGTTTGCTTGTTTCCATTTAATAATATCCCAGGAACATTTTTCCATCTCATTAAACATTGTCCTGAGACATCATTTATAATGCCTGCAAGGTCACTTCATCATATAAGAAAAGCAAATGGTATTTATTTATCCAAACCTCTACTGTTGTACATGTAGCTTGTTTAACTTTTTAACACCATAAGCAACGCTACGATAAACATCTCCATAGGTAAACCTTTGTACGTAGTTATAACTGCTTCTGCCCCCCGCCCACACACACACTGCTTGAAATATACCAGGGTTGCTGGTGATAAGCGGCCTTCCCGTGCACTGCGAAGTGTTCAGCAGCACCTCTGGCCTCCACCCGTTGGTACCACTCACATCCCTCCCCCAGCTGTGATGCTAAAAATGTCTCCACACAGTGCTCCTTCAGTAGGGAATGATGGCCTCCTGTTGAGCCCCACTGGGGTGTAATAATGATGTGCAAACACTGGGTGGAAAGAGATGCAACGTTTCCGCACCTTTCAGCTGGACCTCTAAAACACACCTCCCCAAGGGGAGAGTGTACACTGTGTCCTCACCCCGGCACCGCTAACATAGACAGTCTGCTCAGACACATGCCTGCTTCCCAGTCCTCAAGACTTATGATCCTGACTCTCCTGTTGAGTCGCTAAGTCATGCCCAACACTTTGCGACCCCATTGAGTGTAGCAAGTCAGGTTTCTCTGTCTTTTACCATCTCCTGTAGTTTGTTCAAACTCACATCTATTGAATCGGAGATGCCAACCATCTCATCCTCTGTCGTCCCCTTCTCCTCCTGCCTTCAATCTTGTCCAGCATCAGGGTCTTAACCAATGAGTCAGCTCTTCACATCAGGTGGCCGAAGCACTGGAGCTTCAGCATCAGTCCATCCAGTTAATGTTCAAGGTTGATCTCCTTTAGGCTTGACTGGTTTGATTTCCTTGCTGTCCAAGGGACTCTCAAGAGTCTTCTTCAGCACCTCTATTGTGACTCCTTACTCAGTCTTCTTTCCGATTTCTTTCTGGAGCACTCGCCTTCTGACAGCCATGGGTCTGTGTCTCAGCTGAACTTCCGCTCCATGGCTGGTCTTCCCAGACAGGCCAGCCTCCTCCAGCCCACCTCCTGCATCAGAACCTGCCCTCTCCCCATGTCTCCTTTCTGGCCTATATCTTCCCCCCTACACCTGGCGGCAAGAAGCCTCACCTCTTACAGGGATAATGGCAAGATTTATGATCATGCTTCTAAGAAGCATCTCTGCCACCTTCAGAAGGTAGACTGTTGGTCAGATACATGTGACAAATGTTTATGTCATCATCAGAGAAAAGTGGAGAGGGAGAGGAGAGACAACAGGTGATAGGAGAGAGGAAAAAATGACATAAATGACATAAAAGGAGAGGTCAAGGGCCCCAACACTAGGAGGATGGGATATGGTGCTCTGGTCTGTTGGATGGGGTTTGTGACTTGGGAAGAGTTCGGTCGGTTCACATGTGACACAGTCTGGCTTGGTTTGCAATGTAAAACGTTGGCATAGGGATTAGCCAGGGCTGTGTGCATGCATGCTAATTCCCTTCAGTCATGTCCGGCTCTTTGCAACCCCATGGACTGTAGCCTTCCTGGCTCCTCTGTCCATGGGATTCTCCAGGCAAGATACTGGACTAGGTTGCCATTTCCTTCTCCAGGGGATGGTTCCAATCCAAGGACTGAACTCGTGTCTCTTACATCTCCTGCATTAGTAGGCAAGTTCTTTACCACTGGTGTCACCTGGGAAAAGCCCAAGTCAGGGCTCAGATAAACTTATGTATTGAAAATATACATGAAGAAGTCTCTCTGTGATTCGTGCTTTGGTAAGTTTGCCCTGATCGAGGTTTGTTTTTTTTTTTTTTTTTATTCTCAAAGCACCCATGTTTCCTTGTGGACTGTGTCATTCCTGGGGAAGGAAGTCACCGAGTGTAATATTATCCCCAGGTTATGCAAAACATATCTGAGCCACCTGCATGCTCATGACCATAATGAATGTGTCAAACTTTGCTGAAAATCTTGTTAAAAAGTACATTTCCTTCCTTCTAAGAAGCATTCCCCTGACAACAAAACTCTGATTCAAAATTCATAACCTCCTTAAAAGTAGGACTCCTTTGAATAAAACTGTGCAGTCCTCAGACGTGCAAACATTTTCATATCCACGTAATACAGTTTTCTCATTCACTGCAATTTGTCAGTATGTGCTTTTTCTTTTTCAAATCAACAGTCCACGGAGGACTCCGGGCTCCTTTTTCCACAGAGAACAGCTGGGGATGGAGGAGCAGAGATGTGAGATGCCTCCGTCTCCTCTCTGAAGAGGACGCAGTGGGAACCAATGCCGTGGGGGTGGCTGGGGATTCCTAAAATTGCACCCACATGCCTCTGGGGTTCTCCTGTTTATCCCAGTGTTCCTTTCTCTCCTAGTCTGCTGACTCCCAGCCTTCGTTTGATTGACTTACAAATTGAAGTATAAATTATGTTTTCTACTGCCTAGCAATTAGCCATTAAGGAAGAGTACAATCAAAATACAAAGACAGAAGACATTCATCTCCAACAAAGGACCACAGGAAGAAAGCATCCTCTGACCCTTCAAGCTTCGGGCTTATAGTACTGCCCTTGGCTGCAGGTCTGGCCTTTTAAAACGACAACACTATTTACCGCTTGCACCATCCGAGCTTCGTCCCCTGCATAAAGCACTCAGAGACCGCCAGAGACACCTTCTTCATTTCTCCCAACCTTCGCCTCGTCAATCGCCTCTCTCTCAGAGAATCATTTCTCTGCTCTGTGCAGTAATATTGGTACAGAGGCTGTCAATTGTGCAGGCGAATGGCGATGAAATAATTAGCAGCTCAAAGTGGGAACTTTCCTATGAGCAAACTCCAATACACTAAAAATGAGGGATGCGATGAACCTAGGCTGTCGGCGGCATTACCTATAATAAGGACCATCCTTCAAATTGCAAGCTAATTTTCCAAACTCTCTTTTATCCTGATGCAGTTTTTTTTCTCCCCCTCTTTAATGTTGAATTTTTTTTTCCCCCAGCTTAACATCTCATCAAAAGACTGCATTTTCTTTGTTCATCCTTGATTTGGAAACACTAATTCTTTAATTTAGTTATTCTTACTGTAAAAATAACACACGCTCAACCACAGAAAATGTTAAAAGCATAAAAATGTACAAACTAGAAAAAAAAAAAAAAAACCTCCTCACCATCAGATCAGCCAGAGGCAATCACTATTATAAACTTTGCGGTATTTCCAATCTATGCTGCTGTGTGGTTTTAACATATATGAGAAATGACTACATATACAACTTTGCTGAAGATATGTTTTTGTGAAACTGCTGAAGAGAAAGGAAATGGAGCCCCCCTGTTCATTGATTGCACGGAGTGGAAGCAGGCATGCCGATGGGAGAAAAGGACAAGGGTGGGTTTTATGTGATTAATCTGAAATGAAGATTAAAATCATTGTTAGGTGCAAAACAAGGAAATTAAGAGATTGTCACAAACAAGCTGAAACAGCTCAGCGGGATCCATTAAGATTTTTAACAGCTCAGTGAAATCTAACATCTACCTTGACAGCCCAGAAGGGAAGGGGTAGGGAGGATTGGATTCTCTTTGTGCATTAAACAAACTTTTTTTTTTTTTTTTAAACTGATTGATGGTTCAAGAAAGCTGAACTGACCTCCACCTTCAATTAACTCAGTT
This sequence comes from Bison bison bison, assembly GCF_000754665.1. Classification (NCBI taxonomy): domain Eukaryota; kingdom Metazoa; phylum Chordata; class Mammalia; order Artiodactyla; family Bovidae; genus Bison; species Bison bison. The sequence goes on along the minus strand of NW_011494716.1, from coordinate 3,523,197 downwards.
TGAGACCATGCCTATCCCCGCCACAGTTTGTCTTCATAATCTGGGATAATAAAAGCTTTAAAGGCTCCACGAGGCAAAAAGCGGCGTATGTGCGCTGTGTGCACAAGAGAGCGTGGGGCAGGGAAGCGTCGTGTCATCTATGAAGGATGAGAATGACGTGCTACCTGTAGCGACCCCAGATGCACAGGTGCACACGCGCTCCCCGCGCAGGCAGGAGAGCATCAATCTAAATGTTTTCTGAAATGATGTTGGCACGGGGCCCACCTTAGCTCCAGAGCCCCCGGTGGCCTCCTCGCTCAGGACTCTGGTTCCAGAAATTTGGTACACGTGGACTTTTACGAACTCTCCCTTCTTTGCCTTCTCTGCTCCTTCTCAAGCTCCTTCCTTGTCCCTCTATCCCCCTTCAACATTTACCAGTGGCCAATATGCAGAGACACACGCAGGTGATGGAGAAGTCACGATGAACACAGCCCAGTTCTAGGCTCTAAGGGACTCGCATGTCAGTAGGGAAGTTTCACACAAGCAGGCAAAGAATTGCAATAGTTTAACAAGAGCAAGGCTCATGCTGAGAGGTGTAAGAAAATCCCTGAGTGCTTCAAGGAGGGGACTTTGGGTCTTGCCAACAAAGTCAACATTCGTGTGTTCAGAAAATTGAAGGTTTAGAACAAAGTTTAGAAAATGTAAGGAAAATTGCCTTGGGCAGAAGGGAGGTGACTGGAGGTATTGCAAAGATAACCCTGAGGATGGAGGGAACACTGCCCACACTGGGGATAACCCATCACGGTGATCGTTCTGCAAACGGTCTTCGGTTCTGGGAGAGGAAGGATCCAGGCTTGTACTTTTGCTCCAAAATTACTTTGCTTGTCGTCCCCAGAAATCACAATGCAATGGTTTTCCCAGGTGGAGATCCTTTAAGGCTTTCAGATAATACTCAAGGACAAAATCCAACAAGGAATTTGGGATTTGGGGGAAATCTTATCAAGAGAAAGCTTATCAGGCTTCCAGAGAAACAACTAACTGCTTCCAGATACAGACAATGTGAATCCCAATCCTCTCCATGTGTTACCATATAGGAGTGAGGTCCCATTTCTCTCCCGACTTTATTGCCCCCATATTCGCAGATACCTTGGTGGCTCAGATGATAAAGAATCTGCCTACAATGTGGGAGACCCAGGTTTGAACCCTGCATGGAGAAGATCCCCTGGAGAAGGGAATGGCAACCCACTCCAGTATTCTGGCCTGGAGAATCCCATGGACAGAAGAGCCCGGCGGGCTACAGTCCATGGGGCTGCAAAGAGTCAAACACGACTGAGCGACTAACACTTTCTTTCACTTTTCCCCCAAAGAACAGTTCTTAATAGGTCTTCCTAATTGGAGAAATCTCTTTAAGAGACACTCTCATTTCTCTGTTTACTGTAATGAGAATGGTTTAGTAAAGTGACTGTAAGACAGTCTGCTGGATTTATGTCCAGACTCAGTTCCTCACTAGGCACAATGGGGCATGCTCAATTGTCTCTCCAAGCCTCCATCATCTGACTGTAAAATGGAGAAAATGAGGATGCTTCTCTCATGAGGTTCAGGGCATGATGCATAACCATGCCCAGTAAGTCCTCAGTCAATATTAGGTATCATTATGACCTAGAAATGAGGTTACTCTTATTACAATGCCAAAAGGAGCCCTTTGGGTCCCATGTAATTGGTTTTAGGCTTTGACCTCTGGTCCTTATTTAATCTTGACCATTCACTCATTTGTCAAATATTTTCTGAGCTTCTTCTTAAGGATTAGGTATTATTGACACAACTCTCTAAAGCGGAAAATACACATCTCGAGAGGTTCTGTTTTCTGTGTGCCTATCATTCTATCATCAAACTACAGAAAGTAGAAAGGAAGCAGACTAACAACCCATTCTCTTAATAGGCAAGATGAACAGATTTATGTTTGGCTAGCTGAAACTCGTATTTGATCAAGTATGAAGACAGAAACAGTAGACAGGCTATGCAGGAAGAGGAAGAGAGAAGATTCAACAATGACTTTGAACTCAGGAGAATGATTTGCAGAAATTTAAGGTGAGGGACAATCATTTAGAATGTGCATCACAGAATATGCACAGAAAGGCGGTGTTAGCAACAATACCCCAAGACAAACAGCACACCCACTTATTGGAATTTTATCATTACTTTCTCGGTCATGGCAATACTTAGAAATCTGGGAAACTAATTTGGGTCCAAGAGCTTTCCAGGTAGCTCAGATGGTAAAGAATTGACCCGCAATGCAGGAAACCCTGGTTCAATTCCTGTGTGAGGAAGTTCCCCTGGAGAAGGGACAGGCTACCCACTCAAGTATTCTTGGGCTTCCCTGTAAATAATCCATCTCCAACGCGGGAGACCTGGGTTCTGATCCCCGGGTTGGGAAGATCCCCTTGTGAAGGGCATGGCAACCCACTTCAGTATTCTTGCCTGGAGAATCCCCATGGACAGAGGAGCCTGGCGGGCTACAGTCCATAGGGTTGCAAAGAGTCAGACACAACTGAGCGGCTAAGCACAGCACAATTTTGTTCCAAAGTCAGTTATTACCTGCATTGTACCTGTTCATTTCCTGTTTATAAGTAAATTTCATAATGATGGAGTAGGGTGCCATTTCCTACTCTAGGGGATCTTCCAGACCCAGGGATTGAACCTGTGTCTCTTGCATCTCCTGCATTGGCAGGTGGATTCTTTATCGTCAAGGTCACCTGGGAAGTCCAATGATAACAGTGGACATTAAACTGCTGCAGCGGGACAAGGCACTGAGGAACACTGAAGGTTTCACACAGCGTGCGTTTTTTTTTTAATTT
>NW_011494716.1:3518805-3520263 GCF_000754665.1 Bison bison bison | reverse complement strand
ACACCCCGGCAGTGGAAGCACAGAGTCTTAGCCACTGGACTGCCAGGGAAGTCCCCACAGAGCACACTTCTCTCAATTTACTTTTCCTTTAAAAGCAACAGGTTTAGTGTAGAGTTCTTAGCACATCACATGTACCTACAGTCTCTCCCCAAAAATCTTTTTACAATGCCGTCTCTTTTATTCTGAGTTTTCATCTCTCCTCCTCATTTGTAGTGTAAATTCATTCAGAAAAAAAAAAGACGGGGGGGTGGGGGAGGAAAAAGCAACAAGATAAGTGAGGGAGAAAGAAAGGAAGGAATTAACAGTGAAAAGGAAAAAAGTTTCCCTTTCCATCATATCAGGCATTTCCCCGCAGGCCAGCAACTGGATTTAAGAACAATCTGAGAATAGGTACTTTGATCATTAGGGCCCTGAGCTCTATAAACTGTTGGGTGATCTTCCTGGCTCAATAAAATCAAGGACGTGCCAGGGCTGTGTTTTGATGTGGAGATGGCTGAGAAAATAAATCCACCTAATGGAAAATTACAGAGGCGCTGCTCTTCCTTTGCATAAATGAGGAACTCAAACAATTTGGTTTTGAGGACGCTGCTGCACATTGTTCTAAAAAGTAGACACGGCTTTTGTTGTCTCGTTATGGGATGATAAATATTCATGCTGGTGAATTACCACGCACTAATGGCCCAATATCTGGCACACCTGTTGTGACCCGTCTCGAAAATAGCAGCGACAGTTTAGGATGACAACACTGGCAGGTGCTAATGATGGGATATTGTGACAAGCACAGAGGAGCAACAAACCTCCGGCTTCTGATTAATCCAAGGTTTCTCGAGTGAGCCCATCTCTCCGGTGCTCATCTTCAGAAACGCTTCCCATTTTTCAAGCCGGGAGAGATTTTGAAGCCCCTTACATTAGCTCTCAGCAGAGTCATTCACGTTTCTGCATTCACGGGTCTCACACATATTCTGCGACTGTAGGGGTTACATGTTTGAGCTCTGGAGCCACGCTCTCTGAGTTCAGAGCCTTGGGGTGCCACATCCTAGCTGTTTGGGTGCCAGCATGTCACATAAGCCACCTGGCTCTTCTTTTGTGCTTTTTACGAGACAGGGGCAGCCAGAGTATGAACCTTCATAGTAGGGAATCTCAAGCTCCATGGCATTTACATTTGGGGCTAGATCTATCTGCGACTGAGGATGTTCTGTGCATCTCAGAATGTTGTGTCCAACATCCCTCACCTACACCCACTAAATGAGCACTCAGTCAGTTCAGTTCAGTTGGTCAGTCGTGTCTGACTCTTTGCGACCCCATGAATCACAGCACACCAGGCCTCCCTGTCCACTACCAACTCCTGGAGTTCACTCAGACTCATGTCCATCGAGTCAGTGATGCCATCCAGCCATCTCAACCTCTGTCGTCCCCTTCTCCTCCTGCCCCCAATCCCTCTCAGCATCAGAGTCTTTG
>NW_011494716.1:3504801-3518705 GCF_000754665.1 Bison bison bison | reverse complement strand
AGCCACAGTTCAAAACCATCAATTCTTCGGCGCTCAGCTTTCTTCACAGTCCAACTCTCACATCCATACATGACCACTGGAAAAACCATAGCCTTGACTAGACAGACCTTTGTTGGCAAAGTAATGTCTCTGCTTTTCAATATGCTTTTCAATATGTTGGTCATAACTTTTCTTCCAAGGAGTAAGCATCTTTGGATTTCATGGCTGCAGTCACCATCTGCAGTGATTTTGGAGCCCCCCAAAATAAAGTCTGACACTGTTTCCACTGTTCCCCCATCTATTTCCCATGAAGTGATGGGACCAGATGCCATGATCTTCGTTTTCTGAATGTTGAGTTTTAAGCTAATTTTTTCACTCCCCTCTTTCACCTTCGTCTCAAATAATAACAGTTTGACCAAGAATGCCGCATGTTCTTTTTACCAACTGCTAATAGGGTTAGACATTTTTTTTTTCTACAGGAAAAGGTCAATTTTTCAGCAACAACAAAATTTTAATCGTGTGGTTCACTGTCATTTTTCTCAATAATTTTTTCACAAAACAATATATAATCTTTTTTTCTTTCTCACAACTTTTATTGTCTCAAAAATTTTGATGCATCTGAGGCAAGGGTATTCAACGATGACTTTTCTTCCCAAACCACCAATTTTTCAAAAATCCATTTGTGAGAGCACCGTGCAAACCACCCAAAGAGACTCAACCAATGTCAGCCCCAAACTCCTGTAACCCAGGAGATGTGGGGAAACAGACTCGTAAGCATGCTAGGTTCCCACATTCAGGCTTCTGCCCAAGGAATCCAATTACTAGGCAGTTCTAAGGCATCTAAATCAGTGATCTGCATGTCCACTAAGAGTCACAAAGTCAGAAGTACTGTTTAAAACCAACACTTTCTTCTAAAGAGAAATAAATGAGAACATATCCAAGTGAGTGTGAAACATCCGTTACATCCATTCCATTAATGTAGGTGAGTGTTCATCACAATGGGAATGCATTTCCTATTAATGGTCACAGTAAAAAAAAAAAAAAAATTCAAGACATCAGTGAAAGTTTCCATTTGAGAACTCAGATCCAATAAACTGAGAAGAAAGACAATTTGAATTGGGTGCTGATTTAAGGGCACATGGTGATTTATGAGCATTGTGAACTAAATAAAGGCTATCCCCCCTCAACCAGAGAGAACCACCAAGCCTCTGTTTAAAGGCCAACATGGAAGAATGAAGTCCAGGAGACTGACCAGAGGGAATCCATGAATGCATTATTCTACCACAAAAGTTTATCAACGTTTTCCACGTTAGTTCCATATATACACTCCTTCTTTTCTTGAGGACACAACCTCTCTCCATGAAGATTCAAGTTTTTACCTTGTAGAATATGGCAACTGCCTACTATTTGACCACTGTGACAGAATCATTTTTTGACTGTGCCATTAGGAAAAGATTTTAATCACTCCATCTGCAAATCAATCACCATTCAAGACTAGTAACCAACTGCTTATTTTATGCCAAGGAACACGAATACTATCCATAATAAAAGCTGAGAGCATACTGTAAGGCTAGACTCATCAAAGGTGACAGAACGGAAGATAATTTTCATTTGCTCATTTTTAGCTCATAAATAGCATCCTTATCCATTATTTATCAATTTTCCAATTTAATTAATGGTTCTGGTAATAATTGCATAATTTCTATGGCCATAGAAAAAGCAGCCTGCATGTAGATAATAGGGAATTTTAATATTTATGAAGTTCAAAGTTTTCTATAAATAGAGAAATTCAGAAATTATCACCAGATCTAAAATTATATTGGGAGATAGATGAATAATTAATAACCAAGGCATGCGTTCATCGGGAACACACCAAACAGAAGTAATAAATGTACACATCGCCACGTTGATCAAGCCATTCACACAAGGTGGCTCCTTCCTTGCGGTTACCTCTGGACACACGGCTCTCTAGAAGAAAACACAACTTTGCTTGGACCTCAGTTTAGGAAATGGCAACCCACTCCAGTATTCTTGCCTGGGAAATCCCATGGGCAGAGGAGCCTGGTGGAGTACATCCTATGGGGTCAAAGATTCGGACAGGACTGAAGCAACTTAGTAGCAGCAGCACAAACAGGATTATTACCATCGCTAACAGTAATTTGTGAACATAAGAGAGCAAAGCTGGCATCCTTGGAGTCTATCATGACCTACTGTCTCCTTTCCTTCTGACAGCAAATTCCTGATTTGTTCCTGGAAGGAGAGAACTGAATCAAGGAGCCAGCACTTTAGGCTGGGCAAAACACAGTGGGTTCTGATTCTCTGAGTTTCCTTCCTCCACTCATTCACGTGAAATTGGCACACATCGCCTTGCCTCTCTATTATAAGAGGAGTCTCTAGGGAGCATGAATCCCTGTTATTTCCAGCTTGCTGCCTGGGGAGCAAAGTTACTCATGTCAAGAGAATGTCACTGGGCAGAGATGCGGGTTGGCTGTTGGAAGTTAAGTTGGAGCACACTGAAGAGGAAGAGCAAGGAGCCACGGGCTCCTTGTGTGGTGGGCTTCCACACAGCTCCAGATGAGTCTCCAGAAAAACTGATCAAGTGATGACTATGGGTCAGTCCAGTCTCCAGGGAGGCGATTGTGGCTGCAGGTAAAATTCAGTTATGGGGCCAATGGTTTCATCATTCATACCTGCATAATGAAACCCCAATAACAACTCTGGAAATGGAGGCTCAGTGGTGCTTCCTGATTGGTGGACATTTCGGTGTACCAGGACAGTAATGCATTCAGTCTCCATGGAGACAGAAGCTTCTGTACCTGGGCCCCTCCCAAGTCTTGCCCATGTACACTTCATCTGGCTGTTTATTTGTATCATTTATAATAAAAGGTTGGCACTAGTGGTAAAGAATCAGCCTGCCAATGCAGGAGATGTAAAAGACACGAGTTCAATCCCTGGGTCGGGAAAATCCCCTGGAGGAGAGCATGACAACCTGATCTAGTATTCTCGCCTGACAAAGCCCATGGACAGAGGAGCCAGGAGGGCTACAGTGCATTGGGTGGCACAGAGTCAGACACGACTGAAGTGACTTAGCAAATAAAAGTACAGCACTTCCTCGAGTTCTGCAAGTTGTTTTTTAGCAAATAATTGAACCTGAATGGGGTGATGAGAAGTCCTGAATTTGGTCGGTGGGGCAGAAGTGTAGGTGGCCTGAGGACATTCAGAACTGTGGCTGGCATGTGAAGTGGGTTCAGTCTTATGTCGGACTTTGCCCATGACTTGTGGCATCTGTGCTAACTCCAGGTAGTAGCTGTTGGAACTGAACTGACCTTCCGTACACCTGGTCATGTCGGAGGAAAGGTGTCTAAGGGCAGGGGGACACTAGTAGCATCCCTGACAACAGCGTGAACCATCATTTCCCCTTCCATTAACATGCATGCATATGTGCCAGGCATGCTCAGGCATTCAGTTGTGTCTGACTCTTTGTGACCCCGTGGATTGTAGCCCACCAGGCTCCTCTGTCCATGGGGTTCTCCAGGCAAGAACACTAGAGTGGGCTGCCATGCCCTCCTCCAGGGGATCTTCCTGACCCAGGGTTCAAACCCACATCTCCTGTGTCTCTTGCAATGACAGGTGGATTCTTTACCACTGTGTCATCTGGGAAGCCCCTCTATCAACACAGGAATGATAAAGGGGGTAATGACTACATTATGGGGTTAATCAGCAGAGACTATTCAGATAGTACATGGTAAGCCCTTGCTGCTGCTGCTGCTAAGTCGCTTCAGTTGTGTCCGACTCTGGGCGACCCCATAGACAGCAGCCCTAGCCAGCCCCAAAACACTCAGTCAATGAGCCCTTTTATCCCCAGTTATGAGATGAGAAAACCGAGGCTCAGAGATGCTAGGATGTTTGCAGGATATTGCAGAACACGGCTGTTCCATCCCAGGGCAGGTCAGTTTTCACCCCCACAGTCTACCTCTCCTGTGAATACACTTTCCGCTGGTTCTTCACATCACATTCTGTTCCCTTCTCCAGGATCTTCCCAATCCAGGGATCGAACCCAAGTCTCCTGCATTTGCAGGCAGAGTCTTTACTGTCTCAGCCACCAGGGAAGCCCAAAAAAAGGCACTGCATGTGCGCTAAGTCACTGCAGTCATGTCCGACTCTTTGCGACCCTATGGACTGTAGCCCATAAGGCTCCTCTGTCCATGGAATTCTCCAGGTAAGATGATTGGAGTGGGTTGCCATGCCCTCCTCCAGGGGAGTTTCCTGACCTAGGGATTGAACCCATGTCTCTCCCTTATGTCTCCTGCATTGGCAGGCGGGTTCTTTACCATTCATGCCACCTGCGAAGCCCAACAAAAGGCACTAGAAGGTAATACAAATTTCTTTTGAATAGACACACAAGGTCCGACAAACCTCCCTGAGCATCCTTGTGCTTCCAAGTGCTTTGGTATGAATGGCAGTCCTTACACAAGGGCCTCAAAGAGATAAAGCCTGGGGTCAAAGTGTCATTGGCATAAGCACAGGGAGGGCTGGCTTTGGATGATTTATTTTGTTATACCTGCAAGAGCACATTTATATGTGCCAACAGACACACACAGATGTATGATGCTTAAAAATCTAAACTGCACTAAAGAAAAAAGAAAGTTGTCAATTGGGCGATCCCAAAACCAACCCCAGGAATGTGAAACAAAGGCAGATTCCCAGAAGCAGGGCTTGTACTCCGCCCTCACCTTACAGAGGGCACAGCAGACCGGGAAGGAGGGACAGCAGCCAGCCTCTGGCAATTGCTGATTTCAGATGCTTCACAGGTGCTCACACCTTGTTTTTCTGAGCAGGATCAAATCCTAGGATTTTAAACCCAAACTCTCCAAGAGCACAGCCACGAGACTCTCAAGGACAAAATGATTATCTCAGATCTCCAGAAACTGAGCTATGTACCAAACAGCTCTGGGAAGGGAAGGGTCACTGGTGGATTTTGACTTCCCCTTGTCTTTGAAAGGATATAAATTTATTGCTGGCTTAAGACAGTGGTTTGTAGCTGGATGAATTCTAGTTAAAATCACAGACTCTCTCCTCTCAAGCAATCGTTTGGGGACCAAGTTATTTTGTTCATTCAAATTATTGCTTTTATAATTTTTGACATTTTGCAGATATTTTAAGTTGTGTGTCTTAGCTTAAAGCAAGTTTTTATTAAGGTAAAACATATATACTGAAAGTGCACAATTATAGAGACACTTTTAAATAGCATTCATATGCATCTTAACTTCTAAGTAGAAAATCAGTTTCTGGTTTTCTAGTTTCTACATGTCTGCTAAAATCTATCTTTGTTATAAAGCATTAATATAGTCAAAGCTATGGTTTTCCCAGTAGTCATGTACAGAGGTGAGAATTGGACCATAAAGAAGGCTGAGCATGGAAGAATTTTTGCTTTCGAAGTGTGATGCTGCAGATGACTCTTGAGAGTCCCTTGGACAGCAAGGAGATTAAATGAGCCAATCCTCAAGGAAATCAACCCTGAGTATTCACTGGAAGGACTGCTTCTGAAGCTGAAGCTCCAATACTTTGGCTATTTGCTTCGAAGAGCCAACTCATTGGAAAAGACCCTATGCTGGGAAAGATTGAGGGCAGGAGGAGAAGGGAGCAGCAGAGGATGAGAGGGCTGGATGGTATCACCGACTCAATGGGCATGAATTTGAGCAAACTCCAGGAGATGGTGAAGGACAGAAGAGCCTGGTGTGCTGCGGTCCATGGGGTCGCAGAGAGCTGGACATGACTTAGCGACTGAACAAGTAATATTGAAAGCAATGCATGATGAGATACCCATGAATTCATTCATGTATTCAAACCATGGATACTTATGGAGTACCAAACATGTGCCTGGCAGTGATGTACATCAGTGAATAAAACAGAAACGGTCCCTATCTTCAGGGCACCTACAGAGAGTGGAGTACAAACACACCAAAAGGAAACAGTAACATAAATATGTACACAGTGATTAACTGTGACAAGAGCGACAAAGGAAAGATACAGGGTGTGAGGACACAGAATGGCGGGATGATGGGTTACGTTTAGGGGTGAAACCAATTAAAATGCAAACACAAAGCAAGGTCATTTCCTAGGTGCCCCTGTCTCTTAGCTGTGAATTCAGTCTCTCCAGCACCTCATCCTTGTGTGGTGGGAACTTGCTACAGCCTCCACGAAGGGTGGGCTTGTAAATATCCGAGACAGATATCCGAGAAAGAGAAACTGGCTTTGCAGTCCAAGCATGGTATACAACACATGGAAACTCTCAGGTGCAGACCCTATATTCCTTCCCTTTCAAAACCTATGAATGGTGAAAGGATCTGCCTGCCATAACATGATGAGAGAGAAAAGGTCCTGGTCTGGGAAAAGATGAGCTAGGAGACCTGCTGAATTAAAACCTAGAGCTTATCTTGATGGGGAATCCAGTGCATTAAAAACGTACTCCAGCACCACAACTGCTGCGCCAATGCTCTAGAGCCCGGGGGCTGAAGGTACCGAGCTCCAGTGCCACAACTGTTACTGAAGTCCGTGCACCTAGAGCCTGTGCTCTGCAACAAGAGAAGACACTGCAACGGGAAGCCCGCGCACCACAACTAGAGAAAGCCCACAGGCAGGAACGAAGACCCAGTGCAGCCACAAACAAATAAATGCATACATAAATAAATTATAGGAAATAATAACACCTAGATCTGGGATATTGAACACAGAGTAGGTCAGATACAGCCCACTACATAATTAAAAGTACCCTTCTTATTCCTTAAGACATATCCATTTTGGGTTCGTGGACGGCACTCTCTAGAATGAAGTGTTTCTCTTTTCAGGGCTGTATTCCCAAAAGCTGGTGTCTACATATATGGACCACCTACATGGTGTGAGGATCTCTGACTTATTTTATTTCCTGTGTGCACCCACACACACACGGGTGGGTCCTACTGGGATGAAATTCTTACTTTAATCTGGTACTTTTCCTTCATGACCCCTTTCATTCATTCAAGATGTATTTGTTTAATGCAAGTCCCTCCTGAGAGCTGTAAGTCAAATCCATGATGGCTCATTTCCAGCTGTTCCCCCAGTTCTTGGGAGGAGACACAATGCTGTCTCCCCAGCTCTCGCTTGCTCGTCCTCTCTCCCTCCTTCTCTGTAGGGGTGGGCTTTGTTGCTATTGTTCTGTCACTCAGTCATGTCCAACTCTTTAAAATCCCATGGACTGCAGCATGCCAGACTCTTCTAGAAGTCCTTCACTATCTCTAGAAGTTTGCTCAAATTCACGTCCATTGAGTCAGTGATCCCATCCAACCATCTCATCCTCTGTTGTCCCCTTCTCCTGCCCTCAATCTTTCCCAGCATCAGGGTTTTTTCCAATGAGTCGGATCATTGCATCAGGTGGCCAAAGTATTGAAGCTTCATAGATATACATAAAGATAAATTTGCAAGTATTGTTTAGTCTCTTAAGTCGTGTCTGACTCTTGTGACCCCATGGACTGTAGCCCTCCAGGCTCCTCTGTCCATGGAATTCCCCAGCAAAGAATATTGCAGTGGGTTGTCATTTCCTTCTCCAAAGTATAGGTATAGATATACACATATTACCATAGAGATGTAGAGACTTGGATTAGATATGAACATTTAAATGAGGGCTTCCCAGGGTGGAGCAGTGATTAAAAAAAAAACCAAAAACCTGCCTACCAATGCAGGAGATACAAGAGATTCAGGTTTGATTCCTGGGTCGGGAAGATCCCATGGAATAGGAAATGGCAACCCACTCCTGTATCCTTGCCTGGGAAATACCATGGACAGAAGAGCTTGGCAGGCTGCAGTCCATAGGGTTGCAAAGAGTTGAATGCAATAAAGGCACAGATATATAACAGTATAGCTATGGACACAGATGTACATATAGATACAGAAATAAAGGTATAGAGACAGACACAGAATATAGAGACATTCTGCTAGACACCGATGTATAGACACACAGACAGACAGATATATGGGTACTATTTGCTGAGTAAATGGATGGCTCCTGGCCACTTCGCTTATGTACTGATCTTAACCATTCCCCATCAATGATACCCCATCATAACACCACGTGTTTGTGGACCACTCATCATTTCCCTAACCACTCTCAAAGCAGGTTACTTTATTTGGACCTCAGCAGCCCACCGATGTCCACAATCTGAACAGGCATTCTAGCGCCCAATTCAATGATGAGAAGCAGAGCTTCTGTTCTGCCCACAGTCACATGGACGGTAGGTGGATCAGCCACTGGATAAACACAAAACAGTTAATTTCAAGTCACGGTTATATCCTTCACTCCTAACATCAATCGGCCCATTCAAGTTTTTCTGCCCCAAATTGTTCCTGACCTCACAGAGAAACGTAGCCTTTCAAACACCCTTTCCAATAATGCACTCCCAGAAGGATGTATGTTCGGAATTGTCAATCTACAGCATCATTTTCTGACCCATCCATGACTTGGCTTAGGATGGGGACAGGATGAGCTCTTCAAAATTCTATTACCGTGAAGGTGCCAAGTATCAATAATGTGCTTTAAAAGGAAAAAAAAAAAAAAAACTGAATTTCCAGAAATAGTTCAGCAAATGGAGAAAAGAGAAGGAATTGACCTTCAAATAACCCTACAAGTATTATATATTTCCCTTCCACAGGCAAGAATTATGTTTTATCCATTTTGTTGTTAAGCAAATAACATCACAGCATTAACAACTTCCATGTTTGTCTAAATTTTGTGTTTCTTTTGGCAGAGTGCAATGCTGCATACACAGCTTCTGAACAAGCTTCATCTTCTGTGCAGGGAGAGGCCCCTACAGTTGAATTACATGAAGGAGCAATGGCGGTGAAAGACTTTGAATCCCTAGGAGATGAAAGGTTGCATAAAATTCATGGTTGTTGCCACAGTAAAGAGAATCTGAGACAGTGAAAGAAATGCTATGAGAACTGACCATTCTACTGCACAATTGATCATTCTAACAAGCTTGAGATTGCATGATGCCATCTTGCAAAATACACGGTCCTGTGTCACCACCTTAGGAAAAGTCGAAGAGGCATCCATTGCTGGGCTCTGTGTATTCTACACGACACGCAAGAGGCATCAGCTGTCACCCCGAGGGAGCAGTCTCTCCAGATAATGCTGAATCCTTGGTTCGCCTGGCTTTTCACTCTCCTACACACAGAATCTGTGCATCCAAGGTGTAGATAACCTTGGGCACATATGGTGCATCGTTCTTGTGCACATTCAGTTTTAGTCTGTAGAAAGTGGTTAAACAATGACACTTTATAATAAAGGCAGCTGGCCTCCCTGATATATGAGGCTCATGGATCATTATTAAATAAATCCCTATAACTACTAGAATTACTGGAGCAACTGTAACAGTAGTTCTGGCAAAAGGGCCAGACCCCAAGTCAATGACTTGCTCTTCTGTGGCATGATAGCTTGCCTTTTAGAGTGGAAGAAAGTGAAAGTCGCTCAGTTGTGACCCCATGGATTATATAATCCATGGAATTCTCCAGGCCAGAATACTGGAGTGGAGTTCCCTCATCCAGGGCATCTTCCCAACCCAGGGATTGAACCCAATCTCCTGCACTGCAGGCAGATTCTTTACCAGCTGAGCCACCACAGGGAAGCCTTTCAGAGGGTCCACTCTAATTTGATTCTAGTGTTAGATACCACTTGTTGGTGTTCAGTCGCTAAGTCGTATCTGACTCTTTGTGATTCCATGAACCGTAGTCCACCAGGCTCCTCTGTCCATGGGATTTCCCATGAAAGAATGCTTGGGTGGGTTGCCATCTCCTCCTCCAGGGGATCTTCCCAACCCAGGGATCAAACCTGTATCTCCTGCATTGTCAGGTGGATTCCTTACTGCTGAGCCACCGAGGAAGGCTGTTAGCTACCACGACCCACATCAATATCTGGTTTTCCTTTCCTTTCTGGTAATAGGAAACTTGAACTTCAGATCTTCTGTGTTGGGTGGGGCCATGTTACAAGTCCTGACCAGTAAGCTTCACTTGTAACTGAAGCACAAAGGAAGTCGTGCATCCCAGATGACACAGCTACAAGAGAGGAGCATGAATCTCTGAGGCACTATTTGTAGGACAGCCCTTCCCAACCCAGGCTTCCCAGGTGGCTCAGTTGGTAAAGAATACACTTTCCAATGCAAGAGAAATGGGTTCGATTTCTGGGTCAGGAAGATCCCCTGGAGAAGGGCAGGGCAACCCACTCCAGTATTCTTTCCAGGAAAACCCCATGGACAGAGGAGCCTGGTGGGCTATAGTCCATGGGATTGCAAACACTTCCTGACTTGCACTGGACATAATAAACAACTCTGTCATATGAAGCTACTGAGATCTGAGAGTCGATCTACTTCTGCAGCTTACTGATTCTCCGAGTCCAATTCTCCAAAGGATTCATGGCTCAGCCTCAAAATACCTTCAAAACGCAATGAAAACCCAGCCATTTGCTCTTGTGTGATTGGATAGCAGATACATCAGAGGAGTCTTAATAGCATTTATAAACATGATAAATATGTTTGTGTTATCAAGCAGATTGCAAGATTTAAAACAAGTTTCATAGTGAAATAGGAATACCAGACTCACCCAAAGCCTTTTAATCACTCTGTTATGCAAGCATAAATATTTAGCAGCTCAATTATGCCTGGTCTCAGCACTCTTGCCATAGAATTCACATGAGGTTATATAAAGAGAGTAGGAATAAAGAAAGTTACTTCGGGGTGGGGGTTCCCCCCTTGTTGAGTCACTGAGTCGTGTCCAACTCTTTGTGACCCCCAAGGGCTGTAGCCCACCAGGCTCTTCTACCCACAGGACCCTTTGCCAGTTCTTAATTCTCCCAACCTAAGATGGCCAGGCTTCTTCCTTTCAAAGAAGGAATAATCTAAGGATTAGGTGTTCTGAGAGCTGTCTTCCGACAATCACCCTTCAAGTTGCCCTCAGTTTCTGGTGAAATTTGCTCTTCTCTGAGGCAATGTGAAACTCTTAGCACAGCTAAGAAGTCCAGCTCAGGAAAGAAGCTGCGAAAAGGTTACAGCGACCAATCACCCCAGTTTTCTGAGTCCTCTTTCAGTTTTATCACCGAAGACCCCATATCTCTGAAAACTCTTCACTACCCAGTAAATGAGGGCCACGGGTCACCCTAAAAAATGGGGAAGGAGAAGTATCACATGCCAATAACCCATTCTGTTCTGAAATGTTGCCGAGTAGGTAATCCACCTGGTCACTTCCTTTACCAACCCTTTTTTAATTTCCTTTAATTTTTTGAAAACAGTGTTTGATGTGGACCATTTTAAAAGTCTTTATTGAATTTGTTATCATATTGTTTCTGTTTACATTTCTTTTTTTATTTTTCGGCCTTGAGTCATGTGGGGTCCTGGGGCTTCCCTGGTGGCTCAGACGGTAAAGAATCTGCCTGCTAATGCAGGAGATGCAGGTTTCATCCCTGGGTGAGAAAGATCCCCGGGAGAAGGAAATAGCTACCCACTCCAGTATTCCTGCCTGGAGAATTCCATGGACAGAGGAGCTTGGAGGGCTAAGTCCCTGGGGTTGCAAAGGGTTGGATAGGACTGAGCAATTGAACAACAGCAGCCAGCAACTAGAGTATAAGATCTCTGTTAAAAGGGAGTAGATATATGTGTATGTACGGCTGATTCATTTAGCTATACACTGGAAACTTAACACTGAACTTAACACTGAAACTTTAACATAACACTGTAAAGCAATGCTATGCTAATAAAAAATAATTTTAAAAAACAATTTCCTGCTCTCAGTCCCTTTCAGTACCCCAGCTCTCAGCTTTTAACACCTGAACCTCTGACCCATAAATTAAATAAATAAATCAACGAGCAAGCAAATAAACAGAAATTGAGAAGGCAAAGGTGGAACATTTTAAAATGCCATGTATTAAAGCACACAAAGCATGTCTCCTGAAGCTTTGATTAGCCTTTGTATTTCAGCTCACTGCTTCAATCACAATTATACCTGGGTACAGCTACATTCTTCTCACATGTACTTTAGGTTCTAGAATGGATATGCAAAAAGAACTGGCTACAATTGGAGTGGAAAGCAGAAACCCAACAAAGAAAGAAGCAATAATGTTCAATACTGAAAATACATAGATATCTGCAAATGATTGCAAGCTAACATGTTATTCAAACCATGTTATTCAGATGCATGGAATCTATGCAGAATTAAGGGGTGTGTGTGTCTATGTAAGTATTGTACAGACAGTGGGAGGAGGCAGCAGAGGACAGCAACCCCGTATAAACGTACAGATCAAGGACACACTGGAAACCACCAGGCAGTAAGCAGTACTTAGCTTTTCTTTGGGTGTATTTGGAGAAAAAGACTATATTTAATATTTCAACCATCCTTCAGTAGACATGGACTGAATTCCAATGAAATTCCTTTAAAAAAAATAAAGAAAAGTTAAAGGAGAACAAATCTGTTGGTTTTTGTTTGGCTTGGAAAAGAATTAACCTACATATCCATGCTCATTTCATTTTCTCCCTGTGAGATACAAAAGGAGGAGATATTGCTCATCAACCTTGTGTTCCCTCCTGGGAAGCCTCCTTAAGCTCATTCTGCCCCAGTGACCAGTGGTTGGGGATGAAGGTCAGATTTCTTTCTAAATCCCAGATTCACTGTGGATGCGGTATAAATGGGCACTTGTGGAATTAATGGGCGGACGGCCTTTCTTCAGGAGGGAAACCAGAAGCACGTGTTTTTTCTGTGGCCTTCTCCCATGCCACCTCACCCCTCCCATTTTCCTCCTTGCCCCGCCGGGCAGAGGCACAGTGGATGCGGCCAGGGTCACGTGTTTACAGAGTTGGATAACCTGGCTCTGATTCTGTGGGCTCCTCACCTCTTTGAGTATTTTTTCTTCTTATCAGTAAAGTAGGAACAGTAGCATCACCCTTAATGAAGAAATTAATATTCAAAATAAAGAACTCATACACCTCAACAACAAACAAACAATCCAATTTTTAAACTGGGTAGAGAATCTGAATAGATATTTTTCCAGAGAAAAACCTACATATGGCCAACAGGAACATGAAAAGATGTTCAGCATCACTAATTATCAGGGAAATGCAAATTAAAAACAGAACTAGATATCACCTCACACCTGTTAAAATAGCTGTTACTGAAAAGACAAGGAATACAAGCGTTGGAAATAATGTGGAATAAAGGAAATCTGTATTCACTGTTGGTGGAACTATAAATTGGTGTAGCCACTTGGAAACAGGAGGTTCCTCAAAAAATGAAAAGAACGAACATATGACCCCACTGCACCAATTCTGAGCATTTAGTCAAAGAACAAGAAAACACTAATTCAAAAAGATATATGCACCCCTGTGGACGGAGGAGCCTTGTAGGCTACAGTTCAAGGGGTTGCAAAGAGTCAGACACAACTGAGTGACTTCACTTTCTTTCTTTCTTTTCTTTATGTTTGTGGCAGCATTATTTGCAATAGCCAAGATATAGAAACAACCTGCGTGTCCATTCATCAAGGGGTGAATAGATAAAGCAGATGTGGTGTGTATATACACCCACACATACACAACCTTAATTTTGGCATGTTGTCTGTCACTGTCATTCAATTCAAAATAAAATTTCTCCTATGATATCTTCTTTAATCCAAGACTCATTCTGAGGTGTGTTATGCAATTCCCCAAAATTGAGGACTTTTCTAGATATATTATTATTACTAACTCCTAATTGAACTCATTATTGTCAGAAAATACACCCAGTAATTTTTCAAAGTTGAAACTGATTAAGTTCTTGGGAGAATATTTCATGTCCACTTGAAAAGTGTGTATATTCTCCAGTTGCTGGGTATGAAAGCCATTAATATAGCTGTTTCTGTGCTTGCTATGTTTATA
>NW_011494716.1:3488313-3504701 GCF_000754665.1 Bison bison bison | reverse complement strand
GTTTATAGTCTATGGTTTTTTTTCTGTTCTTTTATTTCATGTGTTTCTGTGTTTTGTATTTAAAGTGGGCTTTTTGTACATAGCATATAGCTGTCTCTTTAAAAAAAAAAAAAAACAGTCTGAGAAGACTCTTTTTTTAATTTGAATCTTTAGTCCATTTATATTTAGTATAGGTATTGGTATAGTCAGACACGACCGAAGCAACTTAGCAGCAGAAGCAGCAGCAGCAGCATTGGTATAGTTGAACTTAGTTTTATATTTGCTTTTTGTTTCTATTTGTCCTTTATTTTTGCTGTTGTTGCTTTGTCATTGTTTCTTTATTTCTCCTTTTCAATTTTCTTTGGGGTTAACTAAAATGTATATTATTCCATTTTTTTTCTCTTCTACCTTTCAAACTATACACGTTTTTATTATATTAGTAGTTGCTCTGGAAATTAAATACATATCCTAACACAGCATAGTCTACTTAGCATTAAAACTACATTACTTCTTGTAAAGTGTAAGAAGATTTCAACAACGTACATTTAACCTCTTCATCCTTTGTGTCTCTGTATGTCATAACTCAGAGGGTCGGACACGACTGAGCGACTGATCTGATCCGATCTGATGTCATAACCACCTCCCCCCACCAAAATAAACAGTGATATCGTTCTCCTTTAAACAGTTACATGTATTTTCAAAAATAACAAAAGAAATATTATGGCCTTTTATACTTATCCACATACATATCATGTTCAGTGCTCTTCATTCTTGTCATTAAATATAAGTTCACTTGGGTCATTTCTTTTCAGCCTGAAGATTCTCCTTACATATTTCCTATAGTACAGGTCTCCTGTTGATGAAGCCTCTGGTTTTATAAAAAAACAAACAAACAAACAAACCAAGTGCCTTTATATCATCTTCTGTGAAGGATGCCCTTTAGAATTCCAGGTCAGCAGATTTATTTCTTACTTAATTATTCAAAGTTTCATCCTATTTTCTTCTTGCCTCGAGTGTTTCTGATGAGAAGTTGACCATTAGTAGCGTTGTTATGCTTCTTATACTTAATGACTGCTTTCAAGATTTTTAAAAATCTTTTGCCCTCATCACCATTACCATGATATGGATGCTAAAATAATACTAGCTGTGCTTTTCTTCATATTTGCCCTGCTTGAGATTTCCTGAGCTTCTTGAATTTAACTTTGAATTATTTCACCAAATTTGGGGAAATTTCAACTATTTTACACATCATTTGTCCTTCTTCTTTCTGGGACTCCAATTACCTATAGGCTATACCACTAGATACTGTTCCACAGGCCACTGGTCTGTTAATAATTTAATCACATTTCTCTGTTCCCTGGACTGAACATTTTACAGTAATCTTTATTATGTTCACCAAACTATTGTGCTACTGTCTCCATTTTGCTACTAAACCCAACTAGCAAAGCTTTTATTTCAAAAAATTTATTTTTAATTCTAAAATTTTCACTTTTGTATGACCGTATTTCTTTAAATTCTTACTCAAAGTTACAATACCTGTTTCAAAGTCCTTATCTGCTCATTCCAACATCACGGTTATGTAGGTTTTAACTACTATTTTCTCATGATCATGGGTTATATTTTTCTATTTCTTTTCACCTCTAGTAATTTTTATTTTTTAATTTTATTTATACAGGACACTAAATCTCTAAAATGTAAGGGGAAGACCAAGATAACCATGCAAAGGCCACAAGGTAGAAAGCTATGGAGTCATTAATGCTATACTTTAAACAGAATAACATGACTATATTATAAAATGCAGGGATAAAAGACAAAGAAGAACTATAACTCAGAGTTTCTATTTGACATTGGGGAAGTTTGAATTTTTAAATTCTACTCTGTTGGAACGTCCCATCATTTCCATGATAAAAGTGCATTAGTTTAATACTCAGAATATTTTATTTCCTTTGACAAAAATAATATCTTGTCTTCATTCCAATTCTTCTGTGATCCTTAGGAAATCATTCATCTCTATGTGTTGTCTGGATATCACTTAGGAGACTTTCCTGTAGAATGATCAGTATCTCTCAGATCAGAAGCCCTCTGCCAAAATATTGCCTGTACCACTTAACCAACCAAACGGCTATTGACTGGTCATTTAATTTCTCTGAGACTCAATTTTCTATCTCTGCATCAGTAGCAATCATATTTCTTTGAGAAAAGACCCAATGTAGCAAGAGTGTAGCTGGTTTTAAATAGGAACACAGGTAATCGAAGTGGTAGTAATCTTGCAATGATAACCAGTTTTAGGACTTTTAAATGGATAGTTTCTCAACTAACCTGATCTTCCTGCTAATGATATGTGGGCCATTAGGCCTCTTTAGGGGATCCTGGCTGAGCCATTTTGGTTTACAGGCATTTGGCTAACGACCTAATCCCAGAGGACTGGCAGAGGATGTTTTATTTTCTGGTACCTAGTTGTTTATCCTGGAAAGTTACTTTGAAATGTCTTAACAGCATCTATTCTCCTGTTCTTGCTCTTTTACTTTGCATACTTTCTCATCCTTTCAGAATCACAAAGAAACAACTTTCCCCATTGCTATTTAGGGGGGAGAATTTGGGGTTTTTTGAGAGAAGCAATATTATTTCTTCCCCCACTCTCAGCCACAGCCGAGTGCCTGTAGTTCAGTTCAGTAAGTTCTCTTTTATTCACCCACATCAATAAATTCCTCTTAAAAAAAAACACACAAAATAGTTTCCACTCAAAGCCTTTATCTGTTGATCTCAGCACTTCAGAAACTAATTAATCTTCACTCTATGATTGCATCAGCATTATCCCTTTTGTTTTCAGATGAGCAAACACTATGAAATTTAGCAGATTGCTCAAGGTCAAATAGAGTCAGAATCTGAGCCCAATTTGAACTCAGAATCCCATGTTTTCAAGGTTGGGGATGGAAACACAAGAAGGTGAAAAAAAGTGTAATGTTGAGAGTTCCTGACACACCTCGCCATGCCTGCCTGCATCTCACGATGTTACTATACCTATTGCTAATAGGGAGTGACATGGAGTATCCTCTTATAAATAGTTTCCAAAATGAAGTCGTTCCTCAAGATTCTTGATGGAAACATTGCAGGCTATCCCTCCTCTTTTGTTTCTTCCTTCCCAGTATGAGGTGATCACAATTTGCAGCTTGCCTGGGACAGTTACCAGGCCCATAAACCAGCTTTCTGGCATAGTGATGAAAACAAACCTCCCTTTCCTCTCAAGACTGCTGCAGTTAAGACAAGCAGTCAACTGGTCACCTTGCTGATGAAACATTTAGACCACTGGCATAACATGATGAGGCTGGTAAAAACACAGCCAGTCCCCTCTCCCAAGCCAAAATCCAGGAAAGAACACAGTACTGTGTGTCCAAAGAAACAGTGAGCAGAGACCAGGTGGGATGGTGAAGCAGGAAAAGTTGGAAAGAAATGAGTAGTGGGAGCTTGGCAGAAGCAGTGATTCTGAGAAAGGGGAGATTCCCAAAAGGGAACTGGGAAGGGTGTGGGGCTTTTGGTGGGTCCTCAAGTATTTGAAACTGTGGTGCTGGAGAAGACACCGGAGAGCCCCTTGGACTGCAAGGAGATCAAACCAATCAATCCTCAAGGTAATCAACCTCAAATATTCACTGGAAGGACTGATGCTGAAGCTGAAGCTCCAATACTCTGGCCACCCAATCCAAATAGCCAATTCATTTGAAATGACCCTGATGCTGGGAAAGATTGAAGGCAAAAGGAGTAGGGGGTGGCAGGGGATGAGATGGTTGGATAGCATCACAGACTCAATGGGCATGAATTTGAGCAAACTCCTGGAGATAGTGGAGGACAGAGGAGCCTGGCGTGCTGCAGTCCTGGGGGTCGCAAAGAGTCAGACACGACTTGGCTACCTAACACCACCAACACCAAGGGTTTGGATACGTGGAGGTGAGTACCCAAGCATCAGCAAAGGTCTCTTGTTCCAGGACAGCACAGAATTAGCAGAGCAGTTCCTTTTTAAATGAACTGGGCAAGTTTAATTATGAGCCTCCCAATAACACCCACAAGGTCCCACAGATAACTAGATCTTTCTTATACTGCAAGCTTTCATAAACTTCACAATGAATGTCCATATAATAGGTGGACAGTCATAGATTCCATCCCCACACCCATAAACAGCTGTGATTGAATTTCTCAAAACTCTGGGGATTGCATCCTCAGAACCTTTTATTTAGGAAAATAAAATAATGTGACATTTTCTGTAACTACGTATGGTAGGTTAAACTCAGACCAAGTCCACCAGTCAAAGAGCAAACAGCTTTTGGCTGCAAACGATACCTATTGCTAAAAGTTCTCAAACACACATTTCAAAGAATATGCAAAAGAGACAGAGTGCTCAACCGACTCAAGTGGCCCTGCTTGGTTTTGTCCCGGTCCACTGATCAACATCCCTTCAAGACAAAAGACAGGACCGTACGCCTGATTTAGTGAGCATCTTGAAACAAGCAATTATGAAAGACTTCAGTCCATTGTTCTTCCGTGGCAGAAGAGGGTGGGGCTGATGGTTTATCCCTCATCTAGTGTTCCATCAGATAAAAATACGCCCGTGACGTGTAACTTCAATTGTGCATATGGTTTACTAAACTGTAAACGATTAATTTATTATCCAATTTTCTTGTCAATTTGAGAGATGTTTTTTAATCCCTGCAAAGGAAGGAGGGAATTTAACATACCATCTAGTTTCTCAAGGTCCCAGTCTGGAGGGCCCCCAAATATTTATGGAAGGCCATCTACTCTGAGTCGCTGTCTGCATCTCATTAAGGTGGGTGGGGGCAGGAGTCTCTGAGTTCCCGAGGGACGTTTCCACAATGCAGAGAGTGAAGCCACAGGGACATCACCATAGTCTATCATATTCCATTAGGACCCTAACGTGCGTGCTAAGTCGCTTCAGTCATATTCGACTCTTTGAGACCCCATGGACTGTAGCCTGCCAGGCTCCCCTGTCCATGAGATTCTCCAGGCAAGAATATTGGAGTGGGTTGCCATGCCCTACTCCAGGGGATCTTCCCAACCCAGGTATTCAACCAGCATCTCTTATGTCTCTTACACTGGCAGGAGGGTTCTTTACTTCTAGTGCCACCTGGGAAATCCCCTCAAACTGCGTGCTGCTGCTGCTGCTGCTGCAAAGTCACTTCAGTCATGTCTGACTCTGTGCGACCCCACAGACGGCAGCCCACCAGGCTCCCCCATCCCTGGGATTCTCCAGGCAAGAACACTGGAGTGGGTTGCCATTTCCCTCTGCAATGCATGAAAGTGAAAAGTGAAAGTGAACTCGCTCAGTCGTGTCTGACTCTTAGCGACCCCACAGACTGCAGCCCACCAGGTTCCTCCATCCATAGGATTTTCCAGGCAAGAGTACTGGAGTGGGGTGCTATTGCCTTCTCCGTTCAAACTGTATAGAATATGGTAAAATTTAGCTTTAACTTTCTAGCTTTGCATTTACACAAATGGAAACATTAATTTTTTGCTCCTGAGGTTCAAATGAACAAACTACAATTGGTTACTTCTCAGTTTCTTGGTGAAACCATATTACTATTTTTTTTTTTTTGGTAAATTTTACTTATTTGGCTGTGTAGGGTCTTAGTTGCATCATGCGGGATCTTTCGTTGCAGCACATGGACTCTAGTTGAGGCACTTGGGCTTAGCTGCTCCTTTGCATGTGAGATCTTCGTTCTCTGACCTGGGATCAAACCCACTTCCCCTGCATTGCAAGGTGTACTCTTAACCACTGGACCACCAGGGAAGCCCCCCATATTACTATTACTAAATTATAAGCGCTGATGTACTTAAGATACTCTATGATCCAGAAAACAATTACCTAGAAATACTGTGCTACTCTCCTTACAGCACATGTTTCTTTTGAAATTCAATAGAAACAAAATAAGACTCTGTCTTCTTTTAAGTTTAGACACTTGCAAAATATCTTAAAACACAGCCTCGCCAGCAAAAGGCTGCTCTGCCCCACAAATTTAGAAAATAGCCTTTTCAAAGACAACAATTTGGAGGCTGTTTCCCTCTTAAGACGTAGGACAGAGTCACTCCAGGCATAATTTTCCTTGACCAAAGTATAAAACATTGAAAAAGGCTTCTATGGCTTCTCTCCATAAAGCAGGAATCTGAGCTCCTTCTCCACTTAGAAAATCCTACTCATTCTTCTAAAGTTTTGCAGCCTCTGAGCTGCTTCCTGTGACTTTCCCTGAAAGAATGATCCAGTCTCTCCTCCACTCTGCCATATGCTGAACATACATTTATTAGAGTGCATTGCAATGAGAGCAATGTATATATTTGTTTTCCCTCACTCCAGTGTGAGCACCTCAAAGAAGGGAGAGGTGTCGGATTTGTTATTTAAAAAGGTATCTAGGAATTCTCTTTCATCTTCGCCCTGCTGCTCGGGTCCATCCAGTTCATAAATAAGTTCTGCCTACTTCACCCACCACACACTTGCCCATGGGACTTTGTTTCCATGGCTATTCCCTCTCATCACAGCACCATAACCTCTCACTGGGATCACAATTTTTTTTTTTTTCCTTCTGCTTTTGCCCTTCTACCATCCCTTGGTTCAGAAGAGATGGAGCAATCTTTGAAAAGTCGTAAAGCAAATCATGCTACCCTCCTGTTTAAGATGTTCAGTGAATTTCCATGGGACCCAGAATCAAATGCAAATGTCTCAGAGGCTTGCAAATCCAACCTAAGTGGTTCTCGACCAAAAGAGACCTTGCTGAGCCTGGAGGGGACTTGTGACGATGTCTGGGGACAACTTGTGGTTGTCACAGCTGGAGGAGGGTAGGGTCCTGGTATCTAGTGGGCAGAAGTCAAACATCCTTCCATACGTCCTGCAGTGCACAGGACGGCTCCACATGCAAGAACTGTCCAGCCCCAAATGCCAGCAGCGTTGAGGCTGAGAAACTCTACTTCCTGGACTGGCTGCCCACTTCCCTCCCCACCTGCATCTGATGCT
This sequence comes from Bison bison bison, assembly GCF_000754665.1. Taxonomy (NCBI): domain Eukaryota; kingdom Metazoa; phylum Chordata; class Mammalia; order Artiodactyla; family Bovidae; genus Bison; species Bison bison. The sequence goes on along the minus strand of NW_011494716.1, from coordinate 3,497,710 downwards.
GCCCTCCTACCACCAGCCAAACCCACCACACTTGCTCCTTCTTGGTTCCAGCGAGCTTCCAGTGAGCTCACCCCCACCCCACAGTCTTTGTGCTAATTCTGCCTTCAGACTGAAGTGCTTGGCTTGATATTTACATGGTTGGCTCAGTGGTAAAGAGCCTGGCTGGTTCAATCCCTGGGTCAGGAAGATTCCCCTGGAGACGGAAATGGCAACCCACTCCAGTATTCTTGTTTGGAGAATCCCATGGCCAGAGGAGCCTGGCAGGCTACAGTCCATGGGGTCACAAAGAGTCGGACACAATTGAATGACCGTGTTATGTGGATTTCAGCTTAAACGTTCTCTCTTAGTAAAAGCTACTTTTAACCCTCATGCTTAGAAACCCATCGAGCCCCTTACTGTCACACAAACTGAGGTTAATCCATAGTTTATTTTTATTTCCTTTAAATCACAATTTAAATCATAACCACCTGTTTCTTACATATTTATTTATTTCAATCACCCAGTAAATTAAACCAGGGGTCCCCAACCTCCAGGATCTAAAGCCTGATGATCTGAGGTGGAGCTGATGCAATAATAATAGAAATAAAGTGCACAATAAATGTAATTCACTTGAATCATCCCCAAAACCATCCCCCACTCAACTGGTGCCAAAAAGGTTGGGGACGGCTGAATTAAATATTCCCTGAGGGTGGCGGCCTTCTCTATTTTGTTCTAGAAAGTAACCCAGTGCCTGGGCATATTCCAATCACTCAATACATTTTTTTCAAAAATCAACAAATACATTTATAAATGATTTTCTCAAAGTAAGACACAAGGTCTCTGCCCTGTCTGTCAGGTCAATGTTATTACCACAGCTTCACTCAAGTTCAGAACTTGCGTTGGGAGGGGCGGGCTTTGACTTTCCACCTCTGAACCAGGGAATAATTAGAAGGGCACCTCTAAGAGCTAAGTGGAAAGACTTCGGTTTATGGATATGCAAATTCATCTAATACATACGCGTAAACAGGAACACTAATGGACACAAGCATAAACTGCCCATGATTAAGGCAAACCTTCTAATTAATAGATTAGTGTCCACATAAAGGGTAAGGGAGGAGACAGTGTTCTCAGCTTGGACTGTTCCCATATATCCCTCACTTCACAGTCATGAGAAGACGGAAAGATGGAATTCCTGACCTAAAGCAATTCAGCCCAAAACACGCACCCTGCCTGGTCATCCAAATGGGTAACAAATCATCCCCGGGGCACATTTCCCAGCATCACTGTATTTCTTCCAGAAATGTGGAGATGGTGACTCAGTCCCTGTGAGTCGCTGGAAGAGGTACAATCACAAGATCCCAAAGCAGCATCAATTTTTATTACAAGCCTTATTGGTCCACGCGCTGATTTCTCCCGGGGGCAGCCTCATGCTCCAGGTCTCTGTGCCTTCTGGCCCACAGTCGTTTGTTTGGCAGCTGCGACCTGAGCTGAATGTCCGAGCAGGGTGACCGTCAGAGATGGGTTCATAGAAACATCTATCTTGTGTCTACTCCCATCCTTCAATCTTGTTTTTGCCGTTGTTTAATCACTAAGTCGTGTCTGACTCTTCTGCCACCTCATGGATGGTAACCTGCCAGGTTCCTCTGCCCATGGGATTTCCTAGGCAAGAATACTGGAGTGGGTTGCCATTCCCTTCTCCAGGGGATCTTCCCGACCCAGGGATCAAACTCAAGTCTCCTACATTGACAGGCAGAATCTTCACCGCTGAGCCACCAAGGAAGCCCCATTCAATTCTTGGTGCTTGTGAATACACTACCCTCATACAGGAGCCTGGAGCTAAGAGTAATTGGACTAAGTGGGCCTTCATTTTAAAGTTGTGGGGATGAAGCCACAGAGGGGATGGGAGTGAAGAAATCTAATATTTCAAAAGCCAGGTGCCTGCTTTCATGAGGATGTATTTAATGATCTTATTTTCCTGAACACTGTCAAGGAAAAAAAAAAAAACAAAACAGGGTGTGGGTTAATGATTGAAAAGTCTTTTAAACAACATGCAAAGGCTATGCGAGGTAACAGTGGGTCTGTGCGAACACCAACATGCATCGGTTCTGCAAGGTCCTGTGTGTGTTTGTCTGTGTTCTCAAGTTACTCTTTTCTTTTTCCTGCCAGAGCCTCCAGGAACAGAAAGGAATGAAGTGGGCAACCCTTCACCCACGCCCCCCGTGGTGTTCCCATCCTCACAGTCCCCTGTAGTGATCTGAAAGTACTAATGAGACCCCACAACAGTTAGAACTCTCTCAGTTGCAACTGGTAAAAACTGCAAAGCCAAGGCTGTCTTCAGAGGAAAAGAAGAAAACGTCTTGCGTTTCTCTTTGTGATGACTTTTTCCCCCCCATACATGACCCTTCTTCTGATTGCTTTATTTATCTGTCCATTTGTTTGTGGCGGCCCTTCTGTTCCTCCCACTAGGTCATAAGCTGTGTATATGTGTGGGAATCGTGCGTGCTGTATCTGCATCACTGGGACTAATTAGATATTTAATAATTATCACTTGAATGAATGGAGAAAGATTTGGACTCACCCATGCTAATACACAAGAACTGGATAAGAACTGAGGGTAGGAAATAATCCCAAAGGTTAAGGAAAAGCCGACATGAGAGAGTAGGAATCACCCCTCTGGGTACTGGTTTGTCTGCCAAAATGTCGGGCCCAAATGAAGGTGCTGTGCATTGCGTGTGCTGTATCACACCATTGTGTGATCATGAGAACATGGCAGACAGATGGAGTTGAGAAATGGGTCCCCAAGTGGAATCCCCAAGGGGAAGTTGTGGGAGGAGATCCTGAAGGAAGATCTCATGGGCTCATTCTATGCAAAGCTAGCATTTCAGGTACTAGAATCTGAGATTTTACAGCAAGGGGATCATTTCCTCAGCTTGTGGCTAATAACTGTCTGAGAACTTGTGATGTTTCGGCCTCTGTGCTAAGTGTTTGGGGATCATTAATTCACTGAGTTCTCACAACAGTGTTATGAGACAGCGTCGTCCCCATTTTTAAGATGGGACAACTGAGGCAAAAAGAGATTTTGCAACAGAATGATCTCAGCTACTAAGTGGCAGAGTCAGGATCTGAACCCAGAGCCACGTCCCTAACTCCCAGGCACTCCACTGATCATCACCATCACACAAGCACAGAAGCCAGGGCTCTGCAAGCTTTACTGGTGTGACCTACTGGGTTGACCTTATCCACACCATTAGCATCTTCCCGTGGGCATAACCGAGATGACATTGAGCATTATCCATCCATTAACATCTTACCGTAAACGTGAGTTTGAGAAGCTTTGGAAGGGCAGCTCTTAGAGGACAGAGGGGGAGGATTTATGGACAGCACACAGGAGAGAGGGTGAGTAAGAGGAACTTGGATGTGGCTGTAATTTTTACAGGAACAGTGCCATCCCCAGTGTGAGTTTATTAAGGGTGACTGCCCGCAGGCTAGTTCTAAGGGATGGGCACTCTTCGAATAGAAAGCAAGCCTCCAAGACACACGGGCTGAATGAGAGCTCCACGGGTTGAGGTGGGAACTGTAGTCGGTACCAGCTCATAAAAAACAACCAAGCTTGCTGCCTCAATCTTTAATTAAAATGCCACATCCAAACACTGGGAGGCGGAGGCACTCAGAAACTCGTTCACACGTGTCCAAAGAGGCCTAGAAGATTAAATTCTTTATTTGTTCCTTTAAAGAAAGAATATTGTGTGACTGCCTCACTAGATGAATTGGGTGACCTCTACAGTCCTTATGCTGGGCTTCCCCAGTGGCTCAGCAGTAAAGAATCCATCTGCAATGCAGGAGACACAGTAGACTCGGGTTCGATCCCTGGGTTGGGAAGATCCCCTGGAGAACGGAATGGCAACCAACTCCAGTATTCTTGCCTGGAGAATCCCACGGACAGAGGAGCCTGGCGGGCTATGGTCCAGGGGGTCATGAAGAGTTGGACATGACTGAAGTGACTTAGCATGCACACACAGTCCTTTACTTAAAATCCTTAAGATTCTGCAACAAGGAGCAGGAGCCATCACACGAGCTCCATTTCTTCCTCAACGCACATTCTTGAGAAGCCGGAACAACTCATGTAAGATAGAAAAGAAATGCATTTAGGCCTTGTGGGAGGGGAGAAAAATGCCAGACAGAATTTACAATAGGGATGACATTGCTTGATGCCACCCTGGCAAAAGCTAGCTGATTCAGTATGTGCAAGAGGGGCAGGGAGGAAGGCAATTTGACTGCAATATTTGTATATTATATTTATCTTTCTTCACAAATAAGATGATGATTGGATTCAAATCACATTTCAAACAGGATTCATTGCCGAAATGTCAAAAATGAGGTAGCACTCAACTCTGGCAAAACCTTGAAATCTGTTCCATAAAAGGCAATTTCAGCATAAAGCACGGTTAACCTTGAATAGCTAGATTAATGATCCAGCACCTTTCAACTGAGCGCCGATGAATAAACAAAACTTTACAAGCAAATTTAGCCACATCTGAGAAGAAGAAAAGCAAAACCAATCAGGAAAGATGAATGGCGGTGAAACAGAAACATTTCGGAGCAGGAGGAGACTGACAGCAGTGGTAGATGTGCTGCAGAGGAGTCGTCTTTTCCCTGAAAATCCCCACACAGTAGAGGATCCATTCTGCTTAAAAACAAAACAGCAACATCAACGACAACCAGAACAAACTAGATCTTCCCACCAAACCCCCAGAGTAGTTTCTTGAACTTGGACAGTCGGTTTAAAATGCTTGGTTGTAACCACTTATCTTGCCTACTGAGCTGTTTTTCTAGAAGATGTCCAGTGCACCGACCTTGTCCTGACCCAGTAAAGGGAACAAGATGGAGAAAGAAAACTACATCCCTGGACAGATGGCCCCAGGACAGAGAGAAGACACATACTGGGCCTCTCTGTCCCCCAGACCACGTGGCACCCTGCATCAGAGTGTCGGCAGGGGAGGGGGAGAGGGGAGGGATGCCAGGTTCAAGAGATTTGGCTTTAGTTCAACTGTGGCCATAACATCACTCAGGTTTGATATCTACTTCATCCAAGCTAGAGGTTTCCCTGATGGGTCAGATGGTAAAGAATCTGCCAGCAGTGCAGGAGACCCGGGTTTGATTCCTGGGTTGGGAAGATCCCCTGGAGAAGAAATGGCTACCCACTCCTGTATTCTTGCCTGGAGAATTCCATAGACAGAGGAGCCTGGAGGGCTACAGTCCATGGGGTAGCAAGAGTCAGACACTATCAATCGACTAACACTTTCACTTTTCACTTCATCCAGGCTGAACTAAAATCCTCTTTATCTTTATATTTTAAATCCTAAAATTTAAAGATAACAAAGCCAACTTTTTTCTATGTGGGGGCCCCAGGGTGCAAAGGCTGGAAAAGGCAGCCTTGGATTGCCTGACAGGACCTTACAGACAGCCTTTTTCAGTGGACATTCCTGTCTGGCCTCACGCTGTCCCCAGTCTAGGTTCCAGACAGCAGTATCCACAGGGTGCCTTTGGAAAGCCCCAGGACACAGTGGCCAGGTCATCACACCCATCCATACTGAGCTTCGGAACAAGGACCATGTGATTGAGGCCCTCCACAGGGCCAAGTTCAAGTTCCCCGGCCACCAGAAGATCTCCATCTCCAAGGAGTGGGAACTTACTAAGTTCAATGCAGAAGAATTTGAAGACATGGCAGCTGAAACATGGCTCATCCCAGAAGACTGTGGGATCAAATCCATCCATAATCATGGCCCCCTGGACACGGGCCCTGTCCCTTCCTCACTCAGGCCCCATCAGTAAATCTTGAAAGTGAAGTGAAAGTGTTAGTTGCTCACTCATGTTCAATGCTTTGCAACCCCATGGACTGTAGTCCACCAGGCTCCTCTGCCCATGGGATTTTCCAGGCAAGATCTATTTTAGGGAAAAATATGTCTAAGCCTCCAAAGAGAGGTGTTCAAGGACACTCACCATAGCGATGCTTGTCTCAGGGAATAAAGAAAAAAGAAACAGAGAAACAGTCTAAATGTGCACTTTATTCACATCCAGATTCAATTTAATGGTCCGTAACGTTAACCACCATTTACTTTCCCCCTAGAACTTCAACTCATATGCCCTTCTGTGTTTCCATTTCCAGACCAACCAGATGTCAATTTCCTCTGGGTTTAGACCAAAGCTACTGAGATGTTCTTAATCAGAATAAAGAAAGCCATGCACCATGTAGATCCATGTCACTCTGAACAGAGGGTCCCCGGCCCCCTCCATGCCCAGTGCTGCCTGCAATGTGGCTACCACCCCTTCCCAAGAAGAGGAGAGGGCCAAGGTGACTGCTGTATTCACACCTGGGTTCCCAGGGCTTAGAGCACAGAGGCACCCAGTGAAAGTCCTCCAAATGGGTATACTTCCTCCCCCATTTTTCTGACAAGCTCCTCTGTCAGAGCTTCTGAGGTGACTCAGTGGTAAATAATCTGCCTGCAATACAGGCGACCCAGGTTTCATCCCTGGGTTGGGAAGATCCCCTGCAGAAGGAAATGGCAACCTACTCCCGTATTCTTACCTGGACAATCCCATGGACAGAGGAGCCTGGCGGGCTACGGTCCATGGGGTTGCAAACGAGTCAGATGCCATTTAACGACTAAACAAAAACAACTATTCCTCTGTCCATGGGATTGTCCAGGTAAGAATACGGGAGTAGGTTGCCATTTCCTCCTCCCTGGGATCTTCCCAACCCAGGGGTCAAACCTGTGTTTCCTGCACTGGCAGGCAGATTCTTTACCGCTGACCCCCCTGGGAAGCCCTGTGATACCCTGAGGCCCCCAAACCTGCATCTCCTTTGCAGCATCCCTCCTGGTTAATGGGTTCAGCTCTCTCCTGCTTCCTCGAAGGGTCACCAAGCCCTCCAGGCCTCACGCCTAACATGGTTCTAGAATCTCACCCACTTTGTCTAATGAAATCAGTCCCCTTATCCCAATCCTACTTCTTCCAACAAGCTTCCCCACGCAATCATCCCAACCCAGGGATCAAATCCTTGTCTCCTGCATCTCTTGCAGGACTGGCAGGCAGCTTCTTTACCACTTGAGCCATCAGGGAAGCCCCCATTTTCCTATCAGGCAATTTAAAGCACTGCCTGCTCCGTTCACATCTTGAGTCTCCCTGCCTCTCAGACGCCTCCTACTGCAGAAGGGATCACACACACCCAGGGACAGGAACTCTCTCCAGATACCTGCTATGAAGACCAGGGACTTCCTCGTGTCCGTGTTTTTTTTTCTTTTCCCTTCTATTATAGCGGGGAGGTGTCCCTTCTCACACCTGCTCCCTGCACATTAGGAGCCCAGGACGAACACTCTCCCTCCTGAAGGAGTCGCCCTTAGACTGCTACCAGGCTTTTCCCAGTACTGAGACCCTCAAACATCTCCGTCTGATGACCTTCTCTTGATCTCACCCCTATCTCAAGTCTTTCCCTTCTTCCACAGTAAACCTTAGAGAGACCAACTGTCTCTCCTTTCTCACTTTCCACTGGCTCCTCAAGCCCACCACCCTCTGGCCCCTGCCTATCTCCATCATGACAACGTCAGTCATATTTCTCTTGTAGCTCAAGTCAATGGCAGACTCAAATCCTTGCATGACTCTGCCTCGGTGAACTGTTTGACAGGAACGACCGCATCTCTACACGTAAAGTCTATCCCCTCGGCATCCACTACACGATATGACATGTGTCTGGCCCTCCTCCTACCCCTCGGCTCACACTCTGATTTTTAGTGGTTCTTCCTCTGCCCTCCTGTAAACTCTGAAGGTCCCCAGCCATCAGCTCTGGGCGGGGTGATCACATAATTTACTTTCCAAACTGGGGCAGATGGAAGAATGAAAGGGCTGCTACTGGAAATGGTGCTGAGACAACAGGCAGAGAGCATGAGCAGCCAGTTCGCTGAGATGCACAGCGACCCTAATGCTTGGACCTGATCTTTTCTTTCTGCCTCCCTCCCAAGGGAGCACCTTCCATTGCCACGACTTCAAGCGCCCTTGCCTCTCTATGAACTCTCAATCACATCCCTAGATCCAAACCTCGGTTGGGTCTCCTACAGGAGCCCCAAGGCCAACATTTCCATAATGAGCTCAGCATCTTTTCCCCTCCCCAGTCTAGTCTTTCTGTTCAGCAAAAGGGACCCCCCATCTTCTCAAAGGTCCAATTTGGGAAATTGGGTATCGTCCTCGCTTGTCTGCAGTCCTGACGGGCAATCGCCCTCTCTTCTCATCCATCTTGTTAAAAGTGCTCAGTTCAGTTCAGTCGCTCAGTTACGTCTGACTCTTTGCGACCCCATGGACTGCAGCACACTAGGCTCCCTGTCCTTTCTCATGCATCTAATTATTTCTCTGTCGGCTGCTACTCTCTGTTTCCGGGGCCTATTCTCTCAATAGGGTCAAAGCTACAGACACCAACCTTGTCCCCTTATCTCCATTTCTGCACCCCTCCCCCACCTCAAACCCTTGTGCACATTCTAGGAGGAGTGAACTTCTAAAGAACCATTCAAGGGATTTTACAAATCAGATCATTATAGCTTGGGATAATGGCAATGAGGAAAATAAAGAGGGTGTTGAGATCACACATGATACAGGGGCGTATAGCTTAATTAGGGAGCAGAAGGGCAGCTTCCTGGAGGTGGGGACATTTCCTCTCAAGGATGAGGAGCCAGCTAACCAACAGGGAAGGGCAATCCAGGACTAGGGATCAGCCACTGCTGATGCCCTGAGGGAGTGAATAGCCTAGTTAGAAATGGGACAGTCTGACCACACTCCCACATCATCAGAAGCCCACCTGGGGGACAGCTGTGTGCAGTCTGACACCCTCACCGTGAGAAGCGGGGGACACCCAAGACCAAAGTGACAAATTGCAAGTCCACCCTCTCCCTACAACCTTGATCAGGGGGACTTTAAACCTGCCAACAGAAAGATGCAGAAAGTTGCGCAGGGAGTTGTTGAGAAGGACCATGGCTGCTGCGTCCAGAAAGACCTCCCCCCACCAACCCCCGCAGGTGCCCGACGCCCCGGCTCCCTTAGAGGTTGGCCAGGCGAGGGCAGAGGCCGCGAGCTGGCAGCTGTGCTGGAGTCCAGGGCAGATGGAGCTCGAGGCTGCAGGGAGCTGAGGGGATGAGAAACATCTGCTGCAGCAGCCACCACCCCAAATGACACAGGCTCCGGCAGCCGAGCCTCCGGACGCATCCTGATAAATGAGCCATCACTGGAGACTGGAGCCTGGTACAGCCCTGCTGCCCAAACCTGTGGTCTGCGGGGATCCGGAGGAGACTGGAGGACACAGGAAGACGGCACCCCGTGGCCTTCCATGGCTCGAAAGGACAGTCAAGCAGGGGGATTAGGGACAGGACGTGGGAAC
>NW_011494716.1:3474315-3488213 GCF_000754665.1 Bison bison bison | reverse complement strand
GGCACGTCTTTGGCACAGCAGCCTGTGGAGCTGGGCCAGGGGTTTTCCAACTCGATAGGGAAGCTGGGAGGTCAGGGCTCCCGAGCGTTGGGAACCCAGGCCTGGGATGCTGCGTTCTACTACATGTGGCCTACCACTCCATTTACTGCCTCTATATAAAATTACATTCCTGATTAAAATTTTAGTGCCAAACATTTTATATGATTACAGACAGAAAGTCAAAATTTGCATTTAAATAGACACATTAAAAACACTCTGTGGAGGGAAGAGGGACAGCAAAGCAATCTCTAGGAGCCTTTCAGGACAGGGCGAGGTGCTCCGGGGGAGGGGTTTCATTTCCGTCAACAGAGACCTTGACCCTCTCCCCCGAAAATTCCACCGGAGTGGATGTCCTACTAGGGTCTGCTCACATGTGCCCACACAGTTCTCCTCGTCTGGGCCTTGCCGGAGACCAGGACACCATCATTTATTCATCAAATGTGTATCATTGCTGTGCTGAGTTGAAGGAGATACCTTAAACATTCACCCCTCACCCCCATCCCAGAAGCTCAGAATGTGACCTTATCTGGAAATGCTGCTGCTGCTGCTAAGACGCTTCAGTCGTGTCTGACTCTGTGTGACCCCATAGACGGCAGCCCACCAGGCTCCCCCATCCCTGGGATTCTCCAGGCAAGAACACTGGAGTGGGTTGCCATTTCCTTCTCCAGTTTGTGAAAGTGAAAAGTGAAAGTGAAGTCGTTCAGTCGTGTCCGACTCTTAGCGACCCCATGGACTGCAGCCCACCAGGCTCCTCTGTCCATGGGATTTTCCAGGCAAGAGTACTGGAGTGGGGTGCCATTGCCTTCTCCGATCTGGAAATGGGATTTGGACAAATGAAATCAAGTCAAGATGAGGCCATACTGAATGAGGGTGCACGCTGATCCGATGACGGGCATCCTTAGAGGGAAAGAGTGGACACACAGACACGTGGTGGGAAGGCCCTGCGAAGACGCGGACGTGGATTGGAGTGATGCCATTCACCGCCCAAGGGAGGCCAGAGATCCCACACAACCGCTGAGGTCCAAAAGAGGCAGAGAGGGACTCTTAGAGCTTTTTGGAGGGTACACGGCTCGACCAAGAGTTTGATTTTAGATTTATGGCCTCCAGAAATGTGAGAAAAGACAGTCCTGCAGTTTCAAGCTCCCCGAGTGTGTGGCCACCAGAACCGTGAGAGGCTAAGTTTCTGTTAAGTGACTCAGTTTACAGGTACTTTGTTAGAGTAGGCTTCCCAAGTGGTGCTAGTTGGAAAACACACACACACACACACACACACACACACACACCTGCCAATGCAGGAGACTCAGGTTCAATCCCTGTGTAGGGATGATCCCCTGGAGAAGGGAATGGCAACTCACTCCAGTGTTTTTGCCTGTGAAATCTCATGAACAGAGGAACCTGGTGGGCTGCCGTCCATGGGGTCACAAAGAGTCAGAACATGACTGAGTGACACAGAGCAAGAAGCAAACATACCTGCCCTCTAAGTGGCAGGCCAGGTGCCATGGACAGAGCAGAGAATATAAAGAATAAAGCTACTGATCTCAGGGAACTTGGATTCTGGTGGGAGAGAGAAACCACTCTAAGAATCACGGAAGTCAATGTACAATTGCAACCAGGAATAATTGCTATAAGAGAGATCAGGATAGGAGGAGAATTCATGATGGAGGGGGCTTGTTTGCCCAAAGGAGTCATGGGTGGATCCCCATAGAAACTGTCAATGAGCTCAAATAGGGAGACAGAGTCATATCAATATTGACACAGGGAGGTGGGCACTGGGGGAGGCCGGGCAGCAGGAAGGGGAATCCTCAGCCCAGAACCCCTGCTGATCCCTCAAACCACAGGAAGGCATCTGTAGAGTAATCACTCCCTGGACCTGGCCACTCAGGGGCAATGTCTCCTCACTGTTTATTGGGGGGATGGGAGGGAGAAAGGGTAGGAAGGAGTCTGTTTTAAATGGATCCCTCTTGTGTGGGGCTTCCCTCATAGTTCAGTTGGTAAAGATTCCTCCTGCAATACAGGAGACCCCAGTTCAATTCCTGGGTAGGGAAGATCCACTGGAAAAGGGATGGGCTACCCCCTCCAATATTTGTGGGCTTCCCTTGTGGCTCAGCTGGTAAAGAATCCGCCTGCAATGTGGGAGACCTGAGTTTGATCCCTGGGTTGGGAAGATCCCCTGGAGGACGGAAAGGCTACCCACTCCAGTATTCTTGGACTTTTCCTGGTGGCTCAGCTAGTAAAGTATCCACCTGCAATGCAGGAGACCTAGGTTCAATCCCTGGGTTGGGAAGATCCCCTGGAGAAGGGAAAGTCCATTCCATGGACTGAATCAGGGTCGCAGAGAGTCAGACACAACTGAGCAACTTTCACTTCACTTGTGTTGAGATGCTGGAAACCTCGGGGTACCATTCCTGCTCTGCCACCAATCAGAGCCGAGTGACCTTGGCTTCACCCACAACCCCGTGACTTGAGGCTCCAGGTTTCCGTCTGGATGACGGGGAGGCTGGGCTGGCCGGCTTCCAAGGGGCTGTGCGGCAATGGTGCAATTCTGCACATCCCAGGAGCACCGGCAGAGAATGGGCAGTGGTCTTTCCTAGAGAGTTTTTACAGGAGCCAGAACTGCACAGGCCTTGTCATCGATTCCCTGCCCAGAAGTTATCATCTGCCCACAGACACAAGAGCCATAGCACAGGCTGTCTTCCTTTGGCTTTGCCTTAGGGGAGAAAACATACCCTAACCCTAACCCTAATCCTAACCCTAATCTCAAAGGTTTATTCAATTCATTCATAGAACTGTCTACTTTGGCTTTACTGTTTTTCCTTTTCTTAATGGAGTATAATTGCTTTACAATGTTGTGTTTGTCTATGCTGTGCAACAAAGTGAATTAGCCGTAAGTATACATATACACTCTCCCTTTCAAACCTCCCCTTCCCACCCCTCTAGGTCATCAAAGAGCGCCAAGCTGAGCTCTGTGCCACACAGCAGCTTCCCAGTAGCCATCTGTTTTATACACGTCAATGCTACCCTCCCAATTAGTCCCACCCTCCCCATTCCCCCTGCTGTGTCCACATGTCGGTTCTCTACAATTGTGTCTCAATTCCTGCCTTGCAAATAGGTTCATCTGTTACCAGTTTTCTAAGATTCCATATATATGTGTTAATATACAGTATGTGTGTTTCTGAATTACTTCACTCTGCATGACAGACTCTAGTCCATCCACATCACTACAAATGACCCGATTGTGCTCCTTTTTTATGACTGAGTAATATTCCATGGTATATTTGTGCCACATCATCTTTATCCATTCATCTGTCAGTGGACATTCATGTTGCTTCCATGTCCTGGCTATTGTAAACAGTGCTGGAATGAGCACTGGGGTACATGCATCTTTTTGAATTATGGTTTTCTTAGGGTGTATGCCCAGTAGTCGGATTGCATGACTTTGGCTCTATTTTTAAAGGAGAAATTAACCTGGGAAAGGTGGCCAAACAGTGACCAATTAAAGGCTTCAGCTTTGGAAACTTACACGGAGAATTTGCTGTGAAGGCCCCCTGAGACATTCCTAGAAGATACCCTACTTGCCCTATTTCCTTTTGGTGTTTTGGCAGCAAAACATAATAGCGCACCATAAGACTCCTCCTCCCTAAACAAATGGCTTCTGAGACTCCCTGTATACACACACATTGGCCTGAAAATATCTGAAAGTTGGACCTGGCAGGGTCTCAAGTAGAGAATGAAAAAAAAAAATGGAGCAAAGAGGAACTCGATACACCCAGAGCTTCGAGTCTTTGTTCTGTAGGCTGTTTTCACACTTCCTCGGGCGAATGGATTATTAAAACTGCCAGTTGCTAACAGGAATCCCACCTCTCCAGACTGATAAGATAAATCTTGACAGCCTAAGAAATCTTTATTTCACTCAGAAGTTATTTGTTCCCATCGCATGCTCACAGTTTAAGAATAAAAATTGATTTGACTTCAAAGGAAGGCGTTTTATAATTCAGCTTGCCTTCTCCCCCACTCCACCCAGGCACGATTACTCAATATCAACCAGTGGCAGTAACAACGGCTTGTTTCTTGGAGTTGGGTGGGAAAAACGGAACTTCTGCACAAGAACATTCGGGCAGGATGTAAATGACCCGGGAAAAGGCATTTTCAGTGGAAGTTATGTCTCTCCACATTCTTACCTATGTGACACAACATCCTGTCTTCTGATCTAAGCTTCATCATGAACATTTTATCTAAAGACACCAAAACCCATAATAGACTCAGAAAGGAAAACAAAAAATTTTTTTTACAAATCAGGATTCCTTTCTTTTCATAATGTTACTGTGAGAAGAATTTGCTACTCATTTCATTTTCTTGTTTTGTTGTTGTTCAGTCACTAAGCCGTGTCCAACTCTAGGGGACCCCATGGACTGTAGCCCGCCAGGTTCCTCTGTCCACGAGATTCTCCAGGCAAGAATACTGGAGTAGGTTGCCATTTCCTGCTCTAACAGGTCTTTACCACTGAGCCACTACAGATGACCTCTCATTTCATTAGGGGGAGAGGATAAAAAGAGATGGTTAAAACAGCTATTTTGAGACAGGAGCCATTTAACATGCACATTTTCCATCAACTCTCAGACAAATTTCTTCCAGCCAGTTCCACTGCCTGATCATGAAATGGCCTCCAAAGTAGGATCTTAGACATTGACTACAAAGTGAAAGCTTGTCCCTTGATCACATGATTTAGTGAATCATTACAAGACTACACAGTGCCCATCCATTCTTAAAATACCTGCTGATTTCAATAGAATACTCCTTAAATGGCCTCAGAGCAAGTAAATATCTGTCTAGAGAGTACGAATCAAGCCTATTTCCAGTGCTAAAAAAAAAAAACAAAAAACGATAAAGCAGCTTCACTCTCCATGAAAAATTAGAGCAGATATTTTTTGCTGATGTAACTGACTAACTGACAAATTGAATACTAAGTCCTTTCTAAGCACTTAGTACTAAGCACTATGTACTAAGTGCCAAGCACTATGGCAGATATGGACTCAAAGGTGATGGTCACAGTCCTGACTGTGATTTTTCTGTCATATTCAGAAAATGAACAGATTTTGAGTGAAAACCAAATGGAACTAAAATGATGTATACAACAGTATTTGGTCTCAAAGAACCCGGAAGAATAACCAAAAAAGCTATATATTGATGAAGCAGACAGGCAGACCTCCTCCGATGCCGTTGTCCTTTCTCCACCCTACTAAGCATCAACCCAGCTAACAGCGCTCCCACCAGCCAGCCAACACTCCTACCAACTGACATTAGAGCATCTATTCTGTGCCAGACATGGTCCGAGGAAATGAGGATACAAACATGACTGTGAAAACAGAATCTCTTTCCTCAATCACCGCATAGTTTATAAGACTGACAAAAGATACTAGTAATAATAAATGCTATTGGATAGGCAAAATAAATAAATAAATAACCTATCTTCTGGAAATGCTCTGGATAAATAGTCATTCTTATATATTACAAATGGAACATAATCCCTATGGAGGGAAGTTTAACCCACTCCGAAATTCATGCCTTGAAAGTCTCATGGACATAGGAGCCTGATGGGCTACAATCCAAAGTCACAGAGAATCAGACATGACTGAGTGCATGCGCACACACATACACTGATTTGCCTTTTTCTCATCTACTCATCCCACTTCTAGGGATATATTTTGAAAGTAACCCTCCAACGAGATTCAAAACAACAAATAAGCAGATGGACAAGCTGATCCATTGTAGCAGTGTTTACATTTACAAAATATGGATAACAGCCTACATGTGCACACAATAGGGGATAGGTTCAATAATCCACAGTCATTCAAAGAAAGGAGTATTAGGCAGCTGTTTAAAACAAACAGAAGGAGAGCTATCTCTATGGACTGATCAGGAGTGATTTGTAGGATATAATGTCCAGGAGAAAATCAAAGTGCACTGATATGTTCTGATCCTGAGTCGTGTCCAACTCTTGCGACCCCATGGACTGTAGCCCATCAGGCTCCTCTGTCCAGGGGATTCTCCAGGCACAAACACTGGAGTAGGTTGCCATTTCCTTCTGCAAGGGATCTTCCCGACCCAGGGATCGAACCCAGGTCTCCTGCACTGCAGGCAGATTCTTTACTGACTGAGCTACAAGGGAAGACCCAGTAAAAGAAATGCTCAGTCCTCCAGAAAGGATCATTACATGTGCATCAGGTAGACCTAAATTTGGATAGAGAGCTTTAAATGCAAGGAGATGAGATTTTACAGAGCTGAAAAGACAGCAGTATGACTGGTTTGTGTCTAATTGCCTGTAAATATTCATGGTAGAATAAAAGAGGTACTGAAGAGTTCATGGTAGAAGGAAAAAAGAGGTTTGTGCCTAATTGCCTATAAATGTTCATGGTAGAACGAAAAAAGAGGTACTGTATACTAAAAAAAGAGCATACAAAGCAGCATACCATCCTTTGTGTAAGATAAAGGGAGAAACAGGGAAAATACAAACAGTTGCTAATTTTAGGGAAAATGCACAGGAAAAATAAATGAAAAGATAATGAAAATGCTTACTTAAGTGGAAATAGAATAGAAGCTTTTAGAATGGATGAGTGACACCTTGTGAGCATAATCTATGAAGGATTTTGAGTTCTGGAATGATAGTCATGTTTAACACACACAAAAATCAAAATTAAATATAGTCTACACGGACGAAGGGCAAGGTACTCAAACGAAGTATAAGCAGGAAAAAAATGGATCTGTATTTCGAATGAATAATATAGCACACTGAGAGAGGAAAAATGAATGAATCCGTATAACTTCAGAACAGAACATTTTGACTATGTACATTTATCCTGAAGATAAAATAACTGTAAACAAATATTGAACACTAGTTGGTAGGTTTATTTTTCAAAGTAGCAGGGGTTAACATTTCAGAAGTGATTTTCTGGGTACTCGAGGATAAAGGAAATAAGTAAAACTATGAGAGCCAGGTTCTTACTGTTGGAGAAGGTAGGTAAGAATATGGAAAGGAGTGTCATATTATATTAGAATTCGAGATGCCACATAAGTTCATGGCTTTTCAAAGACAGGTATACATGTCCATGTACCTGTGTGTGTTTTTACCTAACTCTATCCATACTATGCATTAAGAAGGCCTCAAAAACGTGAGCACCCAGGACTTTGTTTATAAATACCATTCAATACTAAAAGGAAGCAGTGTTCCTTAAAGAAACATCTGGTTCCACAGCTGGGGAAGGGCTGGTACAAGATGAGCCTGGAACAGCCTGTGGTACCAGAAAGTAAGGATCTCATTATGGCTTTCCAGTCATCATGTATGGATGTGAGAGTTAGACCATAGAGATGGCTAAGCAAAGAAGAATTGATGCTTTCAAATTGTGGTGCTGGACTGCAAGGAGATCAAATTACTGAATCCTAAAGGAAATTATGGCATCACCAACTTGATGCACAAGATTTTGGGTGAACTCTGGGAGTTGGTGATGGACAGGGAGGCCTGGCATGCTACGATTCATGGGGTTGCAAAGAGTCGGACATGGCTGAGCGACTGAACTGAACTGAACTGAAAGGAAATTAATCCTGAATATTCACTGGAAGGACTGATCCTGAAGCTGAAGCTCCAATACTTTGGCTATTTGATGCAAAGAGCCGAACCACTGGAAAAGACCCTGAGGTTGGGAAAATCTGAGGGCAGAGGAGAAGGGGGCGAAAGAGGATGAGATGGTTGGATGGCATCACTGACTTAATGGACATGAGTCTGAGCAAACTCCTGGAGACGGTGAAGGACAGGGAAGCCTGGTGGACTGCAGTCCATGGGGTCGCAAAGCATCTGACATCACTTAGCAACTGATGACAAAGAATGAAAGGGATGTGTCAAAAGGACACAGGAGCCAGGTAAAGAGGGCTTCCAAGCGACCAAATAGGGTGTGGCGCGAGCACTGGAACAAATAGCAATAGATTGCAACCCACTGAATAAAATGAGTTCATGACTCCACATCTGTTATAAATGATTAAATGAATTCATGAAGGAAAAGAAAGAGAAGGCAAACTAATAAACGTAAGTGTGATGGGCTTAGAAAAACCACCATTTGACAGCCATCATGATCATAATGATCATAACTGACTCAGGCAAAAGCTACCAGTGGATGGTAAGAACAAGTGAATGAAGATTTGACAGCAAACAGGATATTCACAAAATTTAAAACTATTTTCCGCCAAACTATCTGTTAATGACAATGGGAAGCTCTTCAGAGGGGTATCTGGGAGACTCCATCTGAACCAGGTGATTAAAGATAACATCTCCAATGGGATACAACAACATCATGTGCTTCTTGATACGATTCACTGGGGAAAGCTGGGTACCGGCACTCCTGTGATACCATGGGCAAAGTGCAGTCTCTGACTCCATTCAGGAGGAAACAGCTAGAAAACCAAGTGGAGGGTTATTTACAAAATCACTGGCCTATACTCGTAAAATTTGTCAAGATAATGAAAGGCAGAGCAAGACTGTGTTACTGTGCTGGATTGGAAGATACTAAAGAGACAACACCTAAATGAAATGCATGATACACTGAATTCTGGGCCATGAAAAACTGCTATCAAGAACATTCTGGGGTCAACTGATGAGTTTAGAAAATGAACTGTGGATGAGTTAACAGGACAATTAAGTATGTGAAATCTCTTTATTTTGACATTGTATTGTGGTCATGTAAGAAAATGTTCTTAGGAGTGAGGGGCCGAAATAGACAAGGATGACAGGACACCATGTCTGTAACTTACACTAAGGGAGTTAAGAATAAAAATAAGTATGTATGGGACTTGCCTGGTGGTCCAGTGGTTAAAAATCCACCTGTCAAAGCAGGGGACATGGGTTCAATCCCCGGTCCAAGAAGATTCCCCATGCTTCAGAGCAACTAAGTCCAAGAGCCACGACTACCGAGCCTGTGCTCTGCACCGAGAGAAGCCACGGCAATGAGAAGCCCGATCACTGCAAGTAGAAAGCAGTTCCCACCTGCCGCAACTAGAGAAAACCCGAGCACATCAATGAAGACCCAGTGCGGCCAAAAATAAAGTTTAAAAGTCCTCCCTTAAAAAATAAGTATGCAATACAGATATGGTAGTGGAAATGATAGCTAGATAAGTAGAGAGATAGATTAAACAGACAGGGAGAGAAGAGAAAAAGAAGGAAGGATAAATCAAACAGTGAAAAAAACAACTGGTAAAATAGATGAAATATATATAGAAGCTATTTTCACACTTCTTGAAATTTTGCCATAAGTTAAAAATCATACTCACATTTAAAAACATTTATCTAAGTATGCACGAGACGTAAATGTGAACCAGAAGACAAGCCGTTCATCCTCTCTAGGCCTCAGTCTCCTTGCCTATAAAAGGAACCAAACCAGGCC
This sequence comes from Bison bison bison, assembly GCF_000754665.1. Classification (NCBI taxonomy): domain Eukaryota; kingdom Metazoa; phylum Chordata; class Mammalia; order Artiodactyla; family Bovidae; genus Bison; species Bison bison. The sequence goes on along the minus strand of NW_011494716.1, from coordinate 3,478,749 downwards.
GTACAACCTCCAGGCTTTACTCCAGCTCTATCAGTTTCTGGTTTAGGATGGTACAAAGTGTAAAGATCCTTGGAAACAAGGATTTTTGGAGGAATGTGAAAGGGTTTGGAAAACTTCACACGAGAGGTAGGTTTGGATGGTAAGCAAGACTTATAAAGGAGAAAGCAGAAGGGTGACCTTCTGAGGTCATGGTAAGACCTGAGTTTTCCCACCAACCCTCAAGGACCTGGAAGGATCTATTCTTTCCGAAAAACTTTAGGTCTAAAGAGAGCAACTCAGATGAAGTAGAACTTTCATAGAGTTAACCATTCTTCCCCAACCGCTAGAGCTAATTAAGAGTTACCTGTTCATTAGAGATGGGTCTAAGAGAAGGGTTCTCCAAACAGCCTCAGCTTTCTTTTCCTTTCAGATCTCTATTATTTTAATTAATCCTGTCAACTTTTCCATCATTCCATAGAGAAAAATAATCAACGGATTCCTTAAGATTGTGTAAATTTGAAGAAATGTATTTTTATTTATAAAAAATTATATAAAATATTTCAGTTGCACAGCAGTATTTTTTTAAAATTGGAGACAAGTGGTATTATAATACAACTAATATTTGCTTCCTATACCCAGTTTAGTAAATAAGATATCATCAATAGATTAGACGCCCCCAAGTACACTTCACATATATGCGTATGTGTTAGTTGCTCAGTCACGTCCAATTCTGAGACCCCACAAACCACAGCCCACCAGGCTCCTCTGTCCATGGGATGCTCCAGGCTGAATACTGGAATGGGTTGCCATGACCTCCTCCAGGGAGTCAGAAAACTAGAGTGGATGCCATGTCCTTCTCCAGAGGATCTTTCTGACCCAGGGATTGAACCCGGGTCTCTCATGTCTCCTACTTTGGCAGGTGGATTCTTTACCACTAGTGCCACCTGAGAAGCTCACAGATACATCTCACTTGGCTATTTCTTCCTGCCACACTGCCTTTGAATTTTCCCAAACTGCTTTTCAGGAAAATATTAGAACATCTAGGGTTTGTTTTTCTACACAGGAGTTGAGGATTTAGGTAATCCCAGGCATTGGGCATGGAGAAGGCAATGGCACCCCACTCCAGTACTCTTGCCTGGAAAATCCCATGGACGGAGGAGCTGGTAGGCTGCAGTCCATGGGGTCATGAAGAGTCAGACGCTACTGAGGACTTCGCTTTCACTTTTCACTTTCATGCATTGCAGGGGAAATGGCAACCCACTCCAGTGTTCTTGCCTGGAGAATCCCAGGGACGGGGGAGCCTGGTGGGCTGCCGTCTATGGGGTCTCAGAGAGTCGGACACAACTGTAGCAACTTAGCAGCAGCAGCAGGCATCAGGGAAGATAGGTACGTTTTTTGTGGTTGGAGGAGAATCTCTCTGACTCTTCTAAAATATTTTTGCTTTCTGTTCCTGGCATCATACTCTGTTTTCTGTTATTACAACCTTCCTACCTGTCCAAACCATACAACATGCAGGCAACTGGTTTGCATCATAGGAAAGAAAAACATCCCAGTTCCCTTTCCCTGCCCCATTCCTACCTAATTTCAAATGCGTAAGGAAATCAAAGAAGAGCTAAATGTGCAGTGACATAAGGACCTGCTGATATTCAATACAACCCAAGTCTGAGTCCCAGCTGCCAACACCAGGGTCCCTGCTTTATTCATTCTGCCCTGGTTTCATCACCTGCCTTGAGCTGAAACTTCAGCTTTCACTTCCAAAGCTCAGGGGGGAGCCACAAGCCGCCAATGTAGAATGAGGAAGAAAGCAGTGGGTTGCACCAATGGACAGTGTGGAAAAGCCAAGAGATGCCCCACAAGTGTGCATCCTCTCGTCACGTGCACTTATAAAGGAGACACAGAGGAAGTGCTTCCTGTTGACAGTACCCACAGCAGCAAGTGGAGATGAAGCACCATACAGAAAGCAGCTTTGATAGTCCTGTAAGACGGAAAAGGGCAGGAGGGCTGATTGCTGGAATCACAAGAAACTGGTGTCTGTTTCATGCTACTTCTGCAAACTTCAGCCTGTCCTTTCAGCTACCCGTGGCTCAGTTCAGTTCAGTCACTCAGTTGTGTCCAACTGTTTGTGACCCCAGGGACTGCAGCATGCCAGGCTTCCCTGTCCATCACCAACTCCCCGAGTTTACTCAAACTCTTTTCCATTGAGTCAGTGATGCCATCCAACCATCTCATCCTCTGTCATCCCCTTCACCTTCGCCTTCAATCTTGCTCAGCACCAGGGTCTTTTCCAATGAGTCAGTTTTTCACATCAGGTGGCCAAAGTATTGGAGTTTCAGCTTCAGCATCAGTCCTTCCAATGAATATACAGGACTGATTTCTTTTAGGACAGACTATTGGATCTCCTTGCAGTCCAAGGGACTCTCAAGAGTCTTCTCCAACACCACAGTTCAAAAGCATCAATTCTTTGGCACTCAGCTTTCTTTAGAGTCCAATTTTCACATCCATACCTGAATCTTGGAAAAACCATAGCTTTGACTAGATGGACATTTGTTGGCAAAGTAATGTCTCTGCTTTTTAATATGCTGTCTAGGTTGGTCATAACTTTTCTTTCAAGGAACAAGTATCTTAATTTCATGGCTGTAGTCACCATTTGCAGTGATTTTGGAGCCCCCCAAAATAGTCAATCACTGTTTCCATTGTTTCCCCATCTATTTGCCATGAAGTGATGGGACTGGATGCCATGATCTTCATTTTCTAAATGTTGAGCTTTAAGCCAACTTTTTCATTCTCCACTTTCACTTTCATCAAGAGGCTTTTTAGTTCCTCTTCACTTTCTGCCATAAGGGTGGTGTCATCTGAATATCTGAGGTTATTGATATTTCTCCCGGCAATCTTGACGCCAGCTTGAGCTTCATCCAGCCCAGCATTTCTCATGATTACTCTGCATATAAATTAAATAAGCAAGGTGACAATATATAGCCTTGACATACTCCTTTCCTGATTTGGAACCAGCCTGTTTTTCCATGTCCAGTTCTAACTGTTCCTTCCTGACCTGCATACAAATTTCTCAGGAGGCAGGTCACGTGGTCTGGTATTCCCATCTCTTTAAGAATTTTCCTGTTTGTTGTGGTCCACACGGTCAAAGGCTTTGGCATAGTCAATAAAGTGTAAATAGATGTTTTTCTGGAACTCTCTTGCTTTTTCAATGATCCAGTGGATATTGGCAATTTGATCTTTGGTTCCTCCACCTTTTAAATCCAGCTTGAACATCTGGAAGTTCATGGTTCACATACTGTTGAAGCCTGGCTTGGAGAATTTTGAGCATTAGTTTACTAGCGTGTGAGATGAGTGCAATTGTGGTGTAGTTTGAGTATTTGTCCCATCTGTAAAATGGGAATAATAGGAGTACCTAAATCGTAAATTGGCTGCAAAAATCTAATAATCTCAGTAAGGTATTCACAGCAGAGTTCAGCACATGAGAAGATGCTGCTAATAATTAGTGCTGACCTAGAGTCTGTCACATGGAATGAAGTAAGTCACAAAGAGAAGAATAAACAATGTATATGAATGCATATATGTGGAATTTAGAAAAATGGTGCAGATGAAGCTACTTGCAGGGCAGGAAGAGAGATGCAGATGTAGAGAATGGACGTCTGGACGTGGTCGGGGGGAATGTGGGGCTTAGATGAATTGGGATACTGGGATTGACATATAGGCGCTGCTATGTGTGAAATAGATAGTGGGAACCTGCTGTATCACACAGGGAGCTCAGCTTGGCGCTCTGTGATGACCTAGAGGGGTATGGGGTGGGGTGGGAGATCCCAGAGGGAGGGGATATATGCAAACATAGAGCAGATTCACTTGGTTGTACAGAACAAACTAACAGTACATTGTAAAGTAACCATGTGTGATGTCACTCAGTCGTGTCCAACTCTTTGCGACCCCATGGGCTGCAGCCCACCCAGCTCCTCCGTCCATGGGATTTCCCAGGCAAGAATACTGGAGTGGGTTGCCATTTCCTTCTCCAGTGGATTTTCGCAACCCAGGGATCGAACTCAGGTCTCCCACACTGCAGGGAGACTGTTTACCGTCTGAGCCACCAGGGAAGCCCAAAGTAACTATATTCCAATAAAAAATTAACACCAACAGCAATAATGAAAACAATTAGCTTTTTCAAAGCCTGTCCTTTTTTTTAAAGGTGAATTCTCTTGTAGACTCATCAATTTGAATGACTGTGCCTTTGCTAAGCCCACTCCCTGTGAGACGCCACAATCTAAGGAGCTAAGCTCTCCCATTCATATACAACCTCACACCTATGTTGCTCTATCTTCTCTCAGCTCTGGATGGAAGTTGTTGTTGTTCAGTCGCTCGGTCGTGTCCAACTCTTTGGACCCCCGTGGACTGCAGCATTCAGAACTGGGAGTCCTCATAAACGGACTAACCCCCCCACCCCACCCA
>NW_011494716.1:3429493-3474215 GCF_000754665.1 Bison bison bison | reverse complement strand
CCCACCCACACCAGTTCCTGTGGGAATCTTCCACAGGCCAGCGCTGACGTCTGGCCTCTGCCTCTGTCTCCAGGTCAACCAACTGAGGAAGAGAGAAACAAAAAGTTTAGCTTCAGAACCTACAGGAATCTGTTTGATGCCCTTTGGTAACCGGGGTTGAATGTGCAATTCAGGGTGAGGAATTACACACGAGGATGCTTCTGTCTCAGTCATTTGACCAAACACATCACATGTGACACTTGAAAACTCAGTGGACCACACAGACCCTCCCAACGACCGGACGTCTCTATGAAAGCGTGTCTACATGTGCACACACACGTACATGCATGTTCACTGGGGGGAAACAGTCAGCTGAGGGTTCCCACTGTGGGTTCAATAAAAAAGACAGGAGGTCTGCTTAAAACAAAGAAGCGTTCTTGGAGTTGCATGACCCTTGGCAAGGTGAATGTTAAAAGTTAATAATGCGGAGCTTGCACTAAGTACTTTAATGTTGCAAAGAAAGTGGAACTGAGGAAAGAAGGGGGCAGAGAGGGAGGAGGAGAGAGAGACAGAGAGGAAACAAGAAAAGCCTACAGGGAATAAAAACAAAAGCAAGAAAGATTATAAGCAAACTTTTCACCTTGGTAAATCAAGCTTTAACCAGCTTTTAGCAGCTTTAAGCAGGTAAAGGCTTTACACTGTTTGGGGAAAGCACGTTTGAATTCTGCCAGCATCTTAGCAGAACAGAATTTGAAAAAGGTCCTATTTTTCTTGGCTCACAAAGGAGAGTTGGACTTCTCACTCCAGCAGGGAACAGACGCTGTGGCATAAGGATTCAAGAGGGGGGTAGGGAAAACCTTTCTTTCCTTTCCAATGGCTTCCTGCCATTGTTCAAATGCAAAATACGGGCCACTGTGCCACTGACAACACAGATAAGGCTTCTAGGGGGCGGGGGAGTAAGTGGTTTGAACTATATTCGTGTTCTCTATTTTTTCTGTGTTTGGTTTTTAGTGTGCGATATAAAATTACACAAGTGTTCAGCCATTTTACCTACATAGACCTAGCTTCATTTAATAAAACATCTCTTTCATTTCCTAGGCCAAAAATATCACAGAATCAGACAGACTTCATTAAAAAGTAACAAGGGGGTCTGGTTCTACACGGACACAATTATTATTTCTGTCACTGGGTGTCAGTGAACAGAGCGATTGATTTTTATGTAAAATCCGTTTCTCCCTTTAGCCTCTTAGCTAAGCCCCAAAGTGGTTTTTTTTTCTATTTCATCTTCAAAAACTTTAAGAATGTTTTCTGAATGTTTCTCTTGTTGTTCCCTTCAAAAATGTAACACTCATCCTTGCCAGAAAGGACCTCAACTTTACTTAAAATGAAGGTAGTGTAAAAGACAATTCCAAAAGAAACAATTATTTAAGCAAATTAATAAACCCATCAATTCCATCCTTGAAAACTCTCTAGATCACACTTGAATCCCTTTGATAGTCATTTCTGTTTCATTCTGTGCATCACTGGTCATCTTTCCAATGAAAGATTTAGGTTTTTGTGTATATTATGCTTAAATATCTGAATCTATTTTCCCTTCGGCCTTTTGTTTATGCCATTAAGCTTTGAATAAATGTCATTAAGTTGTACCATGGATGCTTTATTAAAGTTTATTACTCAACTGAATACCACATTATGAACAATAATCTTCAAAAATCAGATGAAGTTGAGAATCTCTGAATTTTCAATACAAGTGAAAAACGCATTTGAAGTCAATTGAGCTATTTAATGAGGCAGAGGCAACATTAGCCTCCTTTAACTTAAAAAAAGGATTCTTCTGGTAAATTTTCAAGTCTGTAATTAGGTCATTTCATGTGGACAGAATACCTATGCAAACATGCCTTGAGATACACAGATCATCGTGTCAGCGTGGGGCTGGATGGGGGAGTGGGTACCCACATTGTCCCCTAACTCACATGTCACTCATTGGGACTGAGGACCCAACAATATTCAAGAGACAACTAGTTTCTTCAGCTTCCTTCCCCTTTCACGCTTTGACCTTCCTTCCTCAAATTCCAGAGTAAAGGGCAATGAAGTCCCACCAGTTATGTGCTGTTTGGCTGTACTATAAAATCCAATAAAAAATAAACCATGCATTTCTGCACAGGTCACCGCACAGGCATGAGTAATAGCAACGTGTGATCGCCCATGACCCAAGCTGGATCATAACCAGTCACCTTCTGGTTAAGGCCATCACTGTTCTCGTATCAATCTATGAAGCCATCCATTCCCTCTGCCCTCTACCTTAACCTAATCTAATTTGCACGTTGTAACAGAAAGCCGCTGTCACAGAGCATCAGGTAAACTTAATTTCATATGTCCTGGCACACGAATTCGTGGGCTGGTGCCAACGGATGACATGAGAGCAGGTGGCCTCGAATCAGACAAATTTAGCACCTTGCCTCAGTGCAGGAACCCCTGACCATGTATTCTTTATGTATATTCAATATTATGGAAATGCCCAAAGCATTTGGAAAGCAGATCTCAGCATCACAGCATCTGTAAGAGTGTTGCCTTTTGGTACAAGTCTTACCCTGACAAATAAGGCAAAAGATTAGTGCATGGGGCTCGGGTGGGCATTCAAAGAGGGAATTTCACAGATAGAAGTGGTATGAATGCATTATATAAGTTGTTTATCATTTAAGTTTTGGATGGCAGGGGGAGGGGGGTGGCCAAGACTTCCTTTTTGTGATCCAAAACACTTACTACCATGAAAATGATCCTACTGTGCATTTGGTATGAGGTAGTATGTTGTAACTACCCCTCAGATGTGATCTCTAGTGAATCAAGCATGTGATTCAGTAGATTAGAATGCAAGCTCCTAGAGACAGAGATTTTGTCTGTTTTGTTATCAACTCTGTCTTCAACTCACAGAACAGTGGGTGACACACGGTGAGTGTTGTTGAGTCGCTCAGTCATGTCTGACTCTCTGTGACCCCATGGACTGCAGCATGCCAGGCTTCCCTGTCCTTCACTATTTCCTGGAGTTGCTCAGACTCATGTCCATTGAGTTGGTGATGCTATCTAACCATCTCATCCTCTGCCACCCTCCCCTTCTCCTTTGCCTTTAATCTTTCCCAGCATCAGGGTCTTTTCCAATGAGTCAGTTCTTCGCATCAGGTGGCCAAAGTACTGGAGCTTCAGCTTCAGCATCAGTCCTTCCAACAAATATTCAGGGTTGATTTCCTTTAGGATTGACTAGTTTGATCTCCTTCCAGTCCAAGGGACTCTCAAGAGTCTTTTCCAGCACCATCATTCAAAAGCATCAATTCTTCAGGAAGACAACAGGATGCAATGCAAGGTGCTGATCCTTAGCTTCAATAACCCGAGGAAACCGGGATTCATCCAGACCCCACACTATACACAGCACAACTGTAGGTGGCGCCATTTATATTGCTGTCTATGTACAGGCATCCACAGACCTGTGGGGAAGAGGGGTCCTCTCCCTGTTCTTAGAAACATAAATGAAGACTCTTAACACCAGAACATACTTTTTTTTTCTTAGTTTTAAGTTTTATTTTTTTTCAGTTTCTATTTTATTTATTTATTTTTACTTTACAATATTGTATTGGTTTTACCATACATCAACATGAATCCACCACAGGTACCAGAACATACTTTTATTAAAACCTATAATGAGTAAGTTTTTCCAGTAGTCATGTATGGATGTGAGAGTTGGACTATAAAGAAAGCTGAGCTCCAAAGAATTGATGCTTTGGAACTATGGTGTTGGAGAAGGCTCTTGAGAGTCCCTTGGACTGCAAGGAGATCCAACCAGTCCATCCTAAAGGAGATCAGTCCTGAATATTCATTGGAAGGACTGATGTTGAAGCTGAAACTCCAATATTTTGGCCATCTGATATGAAGAACTGACTCATTTGAGAAGACCCTGATGCTGGGAAAGATGGAAGGCATGAGGAGAAGGGGATGACAGAGGATGAGATGGTTGGATGGCATCACTGACTCAATGGACATGAGTTTGAGTAAACTCTGGGAGTTGGTGATGGACAGGGAGGCCTGGCGTGCTGCAATCCATGGGGTCGCAAAGAGTCGGACACAACTGAGCGACTGAACTGAACTGATAATGAGTAAGTATGTTTCTGGGAAGATTATTTCCAGAACTTCCAAAATTGCATCATCTACTTTTCAAAGGCTTTGTCAAGCAATAGATAGCACACCCTTTCCTGGGATGTTACAACTCTGTTGGAACTGGATGGGACTGAGTGGCATTGCCATTTCTATAAAACAGAAGAGTAGAGACTTTCAAAAATATCCAGTGACAACTATAATAAAAACTTGAGATCTAAGCTGCAAATACATCTATCTTGCACTTGGATTCTTTTTCCAAATATAGTGTGGACAATCTGTTTCAGAATGTTAAAATAATCTCAATAAATCTGATAAGAACTTTTGGTTCCAGGAGTGGAGGTATATAATAGCACTAACTCTACAGTCAATAAAAATCCAAGTTTTCTTTGCCAAAATTTTGGTACATCTCAATTTCTTATAAGGAAAATCTTTAAAGCAGGTACACGGTGGGACAAATTCTATAAAGAAATATTACATAATTATATAAAAGTATAAGAAAGTTTTTTTTCTCTTCTTATTTTCATTGCAAGGTACAGGCTGAAATCTATATGTCATATTTTTTAATTGAAAACAAGAACAGATGCAGACTGGAAATAGTTCATAAAGCCACAGAAATGAACTAAATTGAATGCCACTCAGAGTTAATAATTCACATAATCACACACAACACATTGAAAATAAGCAAAATTGTTCCTCATGCTCTGTGATCAGTACTTCCACTAATTAACAATTAAAAGAATGGTATTTTTTGAAATCTTGGAGGACATAGATCACATCCCATTAATTTAATGATCTAATCTCCCAGTGTTAATTTTAAGCACCAGATGAGGTTTTATAATTCATATAAATACTACTAAATTGTTTCAAGTGTATTCTTTAAACATCCTCAGTGCTTTCATGGACTAGGAGATGCCACAAGGCACACACAGTAGGCTGTCAAATTCTGGATGGCTCATGACACAAAAGATGCGTTTGGGGTAGATGGGATTAGGAGACTGAACATCTGCGAAACCTCTCAACTACAGAAGCAGCAGGCAATAGATATAGAAGCCAACAGGATGTGAGGCAGTGTGTTCCTTTGTTGGTGAAGTGATCGTCATTGTGTCCATACACCAATGGCAAGGCACAACTAAGAAAGCATGGGGCTAAAAAGTGACAAGATATGGGGCTTCTCTCATCCAGAGAATATCAGTTCAGTTCAGTCGCTCAGCTGTATATGACTCTTTGCAACCCCATGGACTGCAGCACGCCAGGCTTCCCTGTCCATCACCAACTTCCAGAGCTTGCTCAAACTCATGTCCATTGAGTCAGTGATGCCATCCAACCATCTCATCCTCTGTCGTCCCCTTCTCCTCCTGCCTTCAATCTTGCCCAGCATCCGGGTCTTTTCCAATGAGTCAGTTCTTCGCATCAGGTGGCCAAAGTACTGGAGTTTCAGCTTCAGCACCTTCCAATGAATATTCAGGACTGATTTCCTTTAGAATCAACTATACTCTAGCCCTAAAAATGCTGAAAAACACAGCACAGGAAATCTTCCCAAGTGACTGAAAATGTCCATGTTCAGTGATTCATGAAGCCCAGGAGAGGTTCAAAAGACCCTTCTCAGCCATAAGCTGTTAGAGACTAGATCCTCAGAATTGGGATGAGTGAAAGGCCAAAAAACCCACCTTCCATGGAAACCAATAGAGCATAGGGATAAACACAGGAGAAAGCAGACTGCAAGGTCTTAGACTGGCTGCCTGCAGGCATCTCAAATTCTCCATGCTCTTCTGGCCTCGAGTCACCTTCATACCTGTGCAAACAGCACCTTCTCTCATCAGCCCCTCTCCCCACAAAAGTAGGGAGATACAAGATGCCTCATACCACTCTTTTCTAAGTTACTGAACAAACAGGCATTAGAGCATCACCATGGAGAGGTTATTGCTGGAATCTGCAAGCCCTGTTCTGAATCCTGGCTTCAAGCCTTGCAAACCTGAAATGTCCCCTAACCTCTCGGATGTTGGGTTGAGCGAAATAAATATAGTATCTACCTCCTGCTGTTGGGAAGATGAGACAATCATATAAAGCACTTGCCAGAGAGTGTGGTACATAATAGTTATTCAGTAAATGGAATATTCAAATGATTAATAATGGGAAAAATGAGACTTCTCAGTTTGAACTTTACCTACAGAATTGATTAGTAAATTAATAATCCAGACAAAAGTTAAGTCTGCTCAATTACAAATATTACCTTTAGGCTGACAGATTTCTATTTTTTTTCTAAGACAACACTTTTGGGCTCCCCTCGTGGCTCAGAGGTAAAGAATCTGCCTCCAGTGCAGGAGGTGCAGGAGTTGTGGGTTCAATGATCCCTGGGGTGGGAAGATCCCCTGGAGAAGGAAATGGGAACCCACTCCAGTGTTCTTGCCTGGAAAACTCCCATGGACAGAGAAGCCTGGTGGGCTACAGCCCATGGGGTCACAAAAGAGTCAGACATAGTTGCGCACAGATACACAAGACAAGATCAAGAGATGAAATATGAAATATTACTGCTTCACATTTTAAGTATACACAATTAATTTGGGGTGGTGTTGGGGGTCTTCAATATTGGGAGCATTCCAAATGCCAGGCACTCCTAAAGTCTTTTATCTGTATCAATGCATTTAATCTTCACACAGTCTCATGAAGCAGCTATGATTAGTGTCTGCACATCAGGCTCATCAAGGTTAAATGGTTTCTCCAAAGTCTCACAGCTGGAGGGTGAACTCAACAGCGTGGAGTTCACCCTCCACCTCTGCCCTCTCAACACGGTCCCGAGAAGTTGGGGAAGATGAAACCTCTGCTTGCTACTAAACTACCACTGGGATTTCCCAGAGTCTTTCAACCACCCTTTTCTGTTCCAGTGTGTTTCCAGTGCCCAGCAGAGAATCCAGAATGCAAGACTCAAGAGCTTAGGCAGAGCATCTGAAACCAGCATGAAAGTTACAGATGCAAAACAGTTGGCTCCAACCCTTAACCCTGGGAATGGACACCTTGCCAGCAGCCACAACACCCTCCCTTGATCACTGATGAACTGGGGGGTGGGGGTAGAGAGCTGGGCAACTGGGAAATAGTATAAATGGGGAGATGAGAAGGGTGGGGTTTCCCCAAATGCTGAGTCAATGACAGACTTCTCCATCGTCTGCCTCCCCATCTTTCTCTCTACCTTGTCACTCCACTGCAGGCACAATTTTTCTTTTCTGTTTATTTTCTCCGGGACCCAGACTCCAGCAAGAAGGCTCATTTTTCCCCAGTGTGTTGAACAATAGCATACCGGGCAGTCAGATATTTGCCTGTGACAGCAGCTGAGTGCTGGGTGAAGCAAAGGAAAATAAAATCTGCAGGCAGGGGGCGAGGGGAGGAACCAGAGAGAGTGACAGGAGGGCAGAATCCCAGTTTAGTCTTGGCCCCGGGTAGCCTCAAGGTGGGATCCATCACCAGCTGCTGGAAGAATGAGTGCCCATGGCTTTCCATTTCCCTTCGCAGAGCTGATTTATTTATTCTTTTAGAACATGTTTGGATTTACAGAAAAATTGCAAAGAGAGCTCTCATAGAGGACACACCCATTAATATAATTTTATTATGATCATATTGATATGGGACGTTTGTCAGATTAATGAACCAGTATCAACACATTATGATTCACCAATGCCCACTCTTGGAATGATTCCCTTGGTTTTCACCGAATGTCCCTTTCCTGTTCTGGGATCCCACGGAGACTATCACAGCAATGGTACCTTAGTCATCCTGTACCCTTAGGCTCCTCTGGGCTGGGACCATTTCTCAGTTTGTCCCTATTTTTGAAGACCTTGACAGTTATGAGAAGTACTGCTCAGGGATTTTGTAGACCGTCTCTCAATGAGTATTTGTCTAACATTTTTCTCCTTATTAGACTAGGTCTAATAAGGAGAAAAGGTCTTAGTACTGGTCTTGGGAGGAAGATCACAGAGGAAAAGTTCCAAGTTCATCACATCTGATCAAGGGGACATACAATCAGCATAGTTATTGCTGTTGATGTGACTCTGATCTTCTGGCTGAGCAGAGGTCCAACAGGTTTCCCCACCATAAAACTGCTTTATTCTTTTTGGCTTTTCACACTGTACTTTTTGGGGAAAAATCACTATGCATAGCCAGCACTCCAGAGTGCAGAGTTCTGCTTCACTTCTTTGAGGATGAAGAATGTAAGTAAATTATTTGGAATTCTTCTACCCAGGAGATTTGTTTCTCCTCTTGCATGTATTAATTTATTCAAGAATTCATTTACATCAGTATGAACTTATAGAAATTTATTTTATGTTGTTTTTGTTCAGTTGCTAAGTCATGTTTAACTTTTTAGGACCCCATGGACTGTAACTTGCCAGATTCCTCTGTCCTCCACTATCTCCTGGAAAATGAAAGTGAAAGTCACTTAGTCGAGTCCAACTCTTTCTGACCCCACAGACTACACAGTCCATGGAATTCTCATGGCCAGAATACAGGAGTGGGCAGCCTATTCCTTCTCCAGGGGATCTTCTTGACTGAGGAATTGGACCAGGGTCTCCTGCATTGCGGGCAGATTCTTTACCACCTGAGCTATCAGGGAAGCCCACTATCTCCTGGAGTTTGCTCAAATTCATGTCCATTGAGTCCATGATGCTATCTAACCATCTCATCCTCTGTCAGCCCCCTCTTCTTTTTCCTTCAATCTTTCCCAGCATCAGGGTCTCTTCCAATGAGTCAACTCTTCACATCAGGTGGCCAAAGTACTGGAGCTTCAGCTTCAGCATCAGTCCTTCCAATGAATATTAGGGTTGATTTCCTTCAGTGTTGACTGGTTTGATCTCCTTGTAGTCCAAGTGGCTCTCAAGAGTCTTCTCCAGCACCACAATTTGAAAGCATCAATTCTCTGGCAATCAACCTTCTTTACAGTCCAACTCTCACACGTGTACATGACTATTGGAAAAACCATAGCTTTGACTATATGGACCTTTGATACACTGTCTAGGTAGTATATTTTATCCTTTGGGTTATAATCCAATACAACTTTATTTTGTTGCTCAAATTGTTCCAGTTTGGCCATCGGGAGCTTTTTCAGGCTCCTCTATTTCTTTGACAAACCCCCATTGTTTTGTTTTCTGAGCACTTGCTTACTTTTTGGCAGTATAAGATCTTCCTGGCCCATCTTGTATGTTTCCTGTCTAAGACCTAGACTCAGCTACTTCTTCAAGGAGTTACTGGAAATGGCATTAGAACCTGAGCTCTGGATTCAAGGTATGAGCATTGCTAGCAGGATGCCACTTCTCCTAGGTCCCTGTAGCTATCAGAGGAAGAAAATATATGTATGTCCACTAACCTGTAGTTACACCATGGCTTTATGGGCATGAACCTGTAGAGTATGTGGACCTCATTGGATGGATAATGTTATCTCCAGGGAAACCTCAGAACTCAGTTTGTTCCATTCATTCATTGATCATTCACATATTGATTCATTCTGTAGTAAATGAAAGCCTTCTAGGTGATTGTTGGTATTCAGTCACTCAGTTCTGTCGGCCTCTAAGTGACCCCATGGACTGCAGTACACCAAGCTTCCCTGTCCTTCACCATCTCCTACAGCTTGCTCAAACTCAAGTCCATTGAGTTGATGATACCATTCAACATCTCATTCTCTGTCACCCCCTTCTCCTCCTGCCCTCAATCTTTCCCAGCACCAGAGTCTTCCAAGAACTTGTCTCTTCCAATCAGGTGGCCAAAGTATTGGAGCTTCAGCTTCCACATTGCTCCTTCAAATGACTCTTCAGGGTTGATTTCCTTTGGGATGGACCGGTTTGTCCTTGAGTTAAATACTGAAGATGCACCACCAGGTTAGAGAGACTCTTGGATCTGGAGATGGGTGAGATGGAGGAGGGGGAATATTCCAGCCAGAGGAACAGCCTGTGCCAATGTCGAGGATGGAAGGAAGGAAGGTTCTTTAAAGGAGTTAAAGAAGACCAGTGCTGTTCTAACAGAGAGAAGAGGAGATGAAAAAAGAGGTGGGCAGAGACCTGAAAGGTCATACAAAGAAAAATATGGTCTGGATCCTTTGAAAGGAGTTTAATCTTGAGCCACTGAAGGCTACACATCAGGAACACGGACCTGACCACATGTAGGAGCATCCGGGGAGAAGAGCCTGGAGCAGACCCAGAGTGGAGGCGGGGAGATGGCGAAGGTTTACAGAAGAAATGCTGGAGAGAGAAGACGCAGTGGGGAGTAGACGGGCCCCACTGGAGGTGGGAGATGGGCTGAGTATGGAGACGGAAGGCAAAACCTCTCTGCAGTGGGTTGGGGAGGATGTTTGCATGTCTGTGTATTCATCGTTCTGGCAAAGGAGACTGAAGGCAAGAAGGGCAAATTGTACAATGGGATCTTCACTGAGGGGAGAAGCTGGGAGGACAGCGCTATGTCACAGGGACTCTGCCTCTTGAGACAGGAGCCCTCCCCGTGTCCTTTGGATCTACATTAACATCTGCTCAACTCATCATCCGTTTGTTTCAACTGCATGGAAACACACAAAGGATTTGTACGTTGGGGCCAAATACCTGGGAGACACTTCAGAAAACCAGGGGCTGTGGACATAAGAGACCACACAATATGAACCCCTATGAATTCAAAAGCATCATGACCAGGGCTTTGAACGTCCCATAAGCAATGCATTTGTGCTCAAGGACTCATCTTTCCTAAGCTCTCCAGGGTCAAGAAAGCTTCCTACGGCCACCCTTGTGTCTACTTCCCCCTCTAGCTCTAAACCCTAGTGCAACGCCTGACACTTCAAAGGACTTTTACTACTTTACAGTTTATTACAGAAACCTAATAAATGCCTAGTTGTATCAGTCAGTGAAAACACAAAGGAAGTTTACAGTGCTAGGTGGCCGCCTGGATGGGAGGGGTGTTTCTAGGAGAATGGATACATGGCTGAGTTGCTCTGCTGTCTACCTGAAACCGTCACAACATTGTTAATTGGCTATGCGCTTAGTAGCTTAGCCATGTCCAACTCTTTGCAACCCCATGAACTGTAGCCCACCTGGCTCCTCTGTCCAGGGAGAATCTGGGGAATCTTGGGATTCTCCAGACAAGCATACTGGAGTGGATTGCCATGCCCTTCTCCAGGGAATCTTCCCAATCCAGGGATCGAACCCAGGTCTCCCACATTGCAGGCAGATTCTCTACCATCTGAGCCAGGGAAGCCCAGGAATTCTGAAATGGGTTGCTATGCCCTCTTCCAGGAGATCTTCCCAACCCAGGGATCGAACCCCTGTCTGTCATGTCTACCTGCATTGGCCAATGGGTCTCTTACTACTAGCACCACCTGGGAAGCCCCTAATCAGTTATACTCCAGTATAAAATAAAAAGGTAAAAAAACACACAAAAGAAGTTTAAAAAATATACATCAAGGAAGGCAAATGAGCTAATCCTCTCTCAAATAAGCAAATATATACATAAATGAATGAAAACGGATCACAGAGCTGAAAAGGAGTTTGTGTAAAGATCAGGATCTCCATCCTGGCTAAAATCCAAACGCATTACAAACACATGACTTAATGAGAAAAGCAGCAAGGTCAGAGTAGATGATCTTTGGGAGGAGTAGGGGGAAATGAAACGACTGCTCCCAGGTTTCTGGGAGGCAAATCTGGCCCTCATCACGGTGGTAAAAAGCATTCACGGCTCAGTAAGAAATCCTTTAAATAGAAAAAGTTACTTAGGCAAAGCAGTCCTGAGAAAGCAGAGGGCCAGCACAAGCATTCTTATTCACCTGACTTCCTGCAGAAACTCCGGCCTATTGAAATAATTGTTTCTCATACCCCAAAGCAAATGAACCACTCTCCCACTTTAAATCATTCCCTTTCTCTCTTCAGTTCATGACTGACTCTCTCTGTGATGCTTGTTGTGTTTGCAAGCATGAAGGAAATTATATAAAAGCAAATTGCTTTGTACTGTACAGTCCCTGTCTGGAAATACTAAATAGGCAAGACAGTGTTCAACCATCTTGCAGCCTTCGTGAGTTAATGGATGGGATTGAAAAGTTTTTGCTGTTTCAATATGATGAATGCCCCTTATTTCTAAACACACAGGTTATCCTTTTCTTTTTATAGTGCTGTTTGAATTATTTTTCAAAGTCACCGACGACTTTGCATACTAACCTAAAGTATGGACAGGATAAATAGATGATTATTTTTGTTCTGTAGCTTTTTGACTTCCTCCACTCATGGCTTATGAACCTCTTCTTTTTGCCCTGGGCTAAAAAAAAGTCTTTGGAAAATTATCAGACTAAAGCCCCAATGTCATTACCCTTCATGAGTGATCATGGAGGATCATCATCATTACACATAAACACTGAATTTTGGTCATTTGTCAAAAAGAATTCAATCACAATTGTGATCATTATTTCAACAGATAGGTGGAGAACATCATACTCAATGCCTAGTATGATTTTTAGGCAAAAGTATCCTATCAATAAAAAGAATAAGGCACTTGTTTAAATAACACTATCTTCTACGGAATGTTCCCTTCCAATGGGAGGGAACAAGTTAATATATCATATGCAAGATGGTGGTTGTTGTTCTACTTCTAACACTAAGTCATGTTTGACTCCTTAGTGATCCCATGGGCTGCAGCTGCCAGGCTCCTCTGTCCGTGGGATTCTCCAGGCAAGAATACTGGAGTGGATTGCCATTTCCCTCTCTTGAGGATCTTCCCGACCCAGGGACTGAACCTGCATCTCCTGCATTGGCAGGTAGATTCTTTACCACTGAGCCCCTAGGAAAGCCCTATGATGGCTGTGCTATGTATTAATTTTGCAAACTTGGACAAGCTACATAATCTGTCCTGTTGCTGTTCAGTCGCTCAGTCATGTCCGACTCTTTGCGACACCATGGACTGCAGCATGCCAGGCATCCCTGTCCTTCACCATCTCCCAGAGCTTGCTCAAACTCATGTTCATTGAGTCGGTGATGCCATCCAACCTTATCGTCCTCTGCCGTCCCCTTCTCTTCCTGCCTTCTACCTTTCCTAGCATCGGGGTGTTTTCCAATGAGTTGGCTATCCAGATATATAATGGAGAAAATGGTACATATTCTTACAGATATGTTGGGAAATAATTTATGTGAGCAAAGAATCAGGCATTCTGTAGGCTTTAAGACATGCTAAGGTCATCATGTTTCCTCCCATTTCCGAATGATGTTAATACTGATTTAATTTTCTACAATGCTGTTCAGTCACGTGTGTCTGCATACCTGTGATGACATGGGTGTGTATTCTGTGTCCATACACAAATATTCTATTAGGACTGCATGTATCTCCATGGGCACAAACCCTGCCTCCTTCCGTAGAAGATAGGAACTCTGTGACCTCCATCTTTTACATCATAAAACTCCTCCATCACAAACACTTGCCAGAACTATGGTTGAAAGGCAACAGAAAAAGGAGTAAGAATAAGACAACATATCTGACATATTATAACTTTACTTTGGCTCCTACATGTCAGCCAAGTGTCCACTGCGCAGGATCTTGTCTTCATTTCATGCAATTCCATGGGAGTACCAGGGCTGTGCAACCAGTTCTGATGGAGGCAGAATAGAATACTGACCAAAAGTGTGGGTCTCAACGTGCTTCAGGCCCTGGTTCAAATTCATTTGTAAAGTTCATCTGAATTCACTTGCAAAATAGAATTAATGTCATCTGCTTCCTAGTGGCTCAGACAGTAAAGAATCTCCCTGCAGTGTAGGAGTCCTGGGTTCAATCTCTGGGTTGGGAAGAGACCCTGGAGGAGGAAATGGCAACCCACTCCAGTATTCCTGCCTGGAAAATCCCATGGACAGAGGGGCCTGGCAGCTACAGTCTGTGGAGCTGAAGAGTTGGATGTAACTAAGTGACTAACACCTTCAGCATATTTCACCTCCTAAGGCTGTTAATGAGGATTAAATTTCAGACTTCATGAAAAAAAAGTGTTTTGGTGTCCATGAAATTCTCACAATGGTGGTGATTAACACAGGTAAAGGATTCAGAAAGTCTACAAAGGTTGTTCATCCCTAGAAAGCTACAGATATAGCTATAGAGATGTCATTCTCAGCATAAGAGTACCACCTAAGTTAGGCAAACTTTCCCTATAAGTAATTAAATCAATAGGAAAAGGAGTACGTCAAGGCTGTTTATTGTCACCCTGCTTATTTAACTTATATGCAGAGTACATCATGAGAAACGCTGGACTAGAAGAAGCACAAGCTGGAATCAAGATTGCCAGGAGAAATATCAATAAACTGAGATATGCAGATGACACCACCCTTATAGCAGAAAGTGAAGAAGAACTAAAGAGCCTCTTGATGAAAGTGAAAGAGGAGAGTGAAAAAGTTGGCTTAAAGCTCAACATTCAGAAAATGAAGATCATGGCATCCGGTCCCATCACTTCATGGCAAACAGATGGGGAAACAGTGAAAACAGTGGCAGACTTTATTTTGGGGGCCTCCAAAATCATTGCAGATGGTGACTGCAGCCATGAAATTAAAAGACGCTTACTCCTTGGAAGGAAAGTTATGACCAACCTAGACAGCATATTAAAAAGCAGAGACATTACTTTGCCAACAAAGGTCCATCTAGTCAAGGCTATGATTTTCCAGTAGTCGTGTATGGATGTGAGAGTTGGACTGTGAAGAAAGCTGAGCATTGAAGAATTTATGCTTTTGAACTGTGGTGTTGGAGAAGACTCTTGAGAGTCCCTTGGACTGCAAGGAGATCAAACCAGTCCATCCTAAAGGACATCAGTCCTCGGTGTTCATTGGAAGGACTGATGCTGAAGCTGACACTCCAATACTTTGGCCACCTCATGCGAAGAGCTGACTCATTTGAAAAGACTCTGATGCTGGGAAAGATTGAGGGCAGGAGGAGAAGGGGATAACAGAGGATGAGATGGTTGGATGGCATCACCGACTCAATGGATATGAGTTTGGGTAAACTCCGGCCGTTGGTGATGGACAGGGAGGCCTGGTGTGCTGCAGTTCATGGGGTTGCAAAGAGTTGGACACAACTGAGCGACTGAACTGAACTGAATTAAATCAAAACAAGTACTTACAGAGATGCTGGGGACTAGATTGCATTCAGTTCAGTTGCTCAGTCGTGTCCGACTCTTTGTGACCCCATTGACTATGGCACCCCAGCCTTCCCTGCCCATTACCAACTCCCCATATTCCATTGGGTTGGCCAAAAAGTTCATCCCAGTTTTTCTAAAAGCCGATGTGCAAAAACACGAACAAACTTTTTGGCCAGCCCACAGATAAACTTAATCCAGTACCAGCTGCATGATTCTTCTCACAAGTTTAGGACTTCTTGGAATTTTTAAGGACACTGAAAAAGATACTTGAGGATGCCAATGTAATTAACAGGAAAGTCAGCCTTCCTCCATTTATTCTGTCCATGAGGGACACACATAACTCCCCCACGGAGATCAAAGGCAGTTGAGTTCCCCACTGCCCCCAGTGCCACCCCTGGGGACGGCAAGAACTCCAGGTAAGAAAATTAAATCGCCTTCCTTTCTTATCTCCACGAACCTCTGAAATCTTTTGAGTTGGAAATCTCATTAATCATTCCCTTCTGTGAAGTACTGGAAAACGAGGAGGAGAAATCGTGAAGGGCTCCAAGTCTACCCTTGACAACTGGCCCACAACTCACGCTTCTCTTTCTCTCGGGGGAAACGCCATGACTTTCTGCTTCCTTGTTAATTCCGGGGTTGTGCTCCAGGGACCAAGATGTGCTCTCAGTAAGATTATACCTGCGCTGTCTGCCATCTGGACTTTGAGCACCAGGAATATTAGTATCATCCTGGTAAACGATACGAAAACGTTTACCCTCCATTCATGACACATGCCAAGCAGGGAGCTTTTCTCTAAGGATTTCTCTTAACGGGATTTAGGACTGTCTGAGTTTGTATTTCATTTTCATTATTTTAATTCTATAGGGTAGCTTTACCAATGTCATGGTTTACATTCATTAGAAGTTCCCAAGCTCTTTATCTAAAAAGAAATGAACTCATTTATAAAACAGAAACAGACTCATAGACTCAGAGAATGAACTTATGGTTGCAGGGGGAAGGATGCAAGGAAGGGAAAGTTAGGGAGTTGGGGAAGGTCATGTACACTCTATGTTTAAATTGGATAACCAGCAAGGACCTACTGGATAGCACAGGGAGCTCTGCTTGGTGTTACGTGGCAGTCTGGATGAGAGGGGAGTTGGGTGGGGAAGGAATGGATGCATGCACACATATGGCTGAGTTCCTCTGCTGCTCACCTGAAACTATCACAACATTGTTAACCAGCTATACCCAAATAAAAATTAAAAAATGTTTAAGTTTCCAAATGCTTATTTCACCATGATTTTCACATCTTCATGGTTTTTTTTAAATCCACCATCCAACATTTGAAACTCAAAGTAGATGGTAAATATGGCTTTGCCTGACTCATATCTGATGAAACTTCAAAGAGGAAAAATGTCACCATCCTTATCAGCTAAGTGAATTCCACACTCAACTTGATGGCAGGGTAGGGAATGACAAAAAGTTTTATCTGGTTTGAGTCCTGAAGGGCATTTTCCTGCTTTATTCCAGCCTCTGTAAACCTGTCTAAAGTGTAAGTCAAAATAAAGACGTGCTTGGTTCAGCCTTAGTGAGACAGAGGTTATTTCAGATAGGAATTTGAAAGACACCAGTAACCCACCGCATGGCATCAGCTATCCAAGCCAACTGCTGCTCTTTTCCATGAAGGAAGTTGATGTAAGATTCTGATACAATCAGGAATCCGACCTCAAGATATGAATCACCTCTCAAGTGCTTGATTTCCAAATACAAGCAAATCTGTCTCTGCCCATTGCATGCCCGGCAAGGAAGCACAAGACTGAAATCAACCCTTCCCCATTTGCCTTCTCGGGGGGTGTGTGTAGGGTGACTGCCTTCATGAGAGGGCAGCACCTGCCATGGACAGCATGTCGACTAGATTCTAGGCTCTGTATTATGTGTTTTTCACTGAAGTATCTGACTTAAACCCTTCAAGAACATATGGACTTGCCAACATAACGTCTCTGCTACAGATAGGGCAAGAAAGAGTGAAAGAAATTGGCCAAGTCTGCACAGCTACAAAATGTGAACTTACACAGCCTGACCCCACACGTGCCCTATATTTCATCACAAGGCAACCTCATCTCCCACTATATGCAAAGAGCAAAGACCTCAAACCGTGCAGAGCAATGTATTAAGATATAACTTCTCTCAGAGCCCTCTCGGCTCCTCCCTCTTTCCGGTCCCCAATTAAAATGGACCGGCTGATATAAATAGGCTGACTTATCCCCATCCTGCTCATTTGTTTTTTTAGGAATACCCAGAGATGTCAGAAAAAGTCCATCAGGGGTCACTGAAGACAAATCCCAAATAGAAGAGGTTCCCAGCCTACCTGGATATCCAAATCACCCAGGGAACCTGATGCCATCCCAGATCTACTGAATTCATGTGTGTATCAATGTGTGAAAGTCACTCAGTCATGTCCGACTCTTTGGGACACCATGGATTGTAGCCCGCCAGGCTCCTCTGTCTATGGAATTCTCTAGGCAAGAATACCAGAGAGGGTATCTATTCCCTTTTCCAGGGGATCTTTCAGACCCAGGGATCAAACCCGGGTCTCCTGCATTGCAAGTGGATTTGCCACCATCCAAGCCACCAGGGAAGCCCACTGAATCAGTAGGAGAGGGAATAGTTGAGGACTGACTGGGAGAATTGCCTGCTTTTCTGCATTCCTGGGCAGGCTAGTCTGGGATGCAAACTTGTCTTCTATCAAGCTTCTGTATGCTTTGCATAAGCAAATGATCGGTTGGAGGTGACCTAGGAACTAAACAGTGCTGATTAATTCAACATTCACTCATTCTTTCAACAAACAGCTGTTATTTAGTTAGAAGAACAGGCCAAGCAATTTATGATGGACTGTGTCAATGTGGATGACTCTGAACACTGTCACTGTGTACTGTGAATGTATCTTAGAGTACTCTTGGTGCTGACGTGTGCGTGAATACAGGGACACAATGTTCATTGACATACAGGGACATTCTGTTTCTCCTTGCTCTTGAGATAAAGTTCAGTCTCCCCTCTCTCCTTGGCTCCTTTCTGCACCAGCATTCATGCAAGAAGCATTGTATCAGATACCCGGGACCATTTCGGGACCCTCTGACTTACAAGTCATCATCATAGCAAGTAACATTCTCCCTACACAACATCTATAAATCATATTCATAATTAATTATACACATGAGTATCTGTTTAGTGTATACTTCCATAGATAGTCTATGAGATGGAAGAAACATGCCTACCTGTTCACAGCTGCACCTTTAGGACCAAGCATAGTACTCAAGATAAAGTAAGTCTTCAATAAACCTTAACAGATAATACTGATGATGGTGGTGGTTGAGAATCAGAACCATCTACTGCTCTCTGCATTATTGTGACTTTATTATTTTACTGTCTTCATCATATAACCTTACTGTTCTAGGAAACTCTTTCCCAGAGAGCAAAACCTCCAAATGACTTTACGGTATATTGCAGGAACTTTTGAAAGACCCATCATCTTGTCAGCAGCAAGTATCAAACATCCTCTTCCACCCCAAGGCCCTCAGAACTCTTCATCCCAAGGTCCTTGCCTTATTTTGTCCACCAATCCTAAGCTATTACATCACAATCTTTACCCTCTCCTAATCAAGTCCCTGCATGAAAAGATCTACCTTCAACACATTTTCAAATCTCAAAAAATATTGTGATTTTGCCCATCCCCAACGAAGACTTTGCTGAAACAGCTTATGTGCCTGCTAAGATGCTTCAGTCATGTCTGACTCATTGTGACCCTATGGACTGTGGCCCACAGGCTCCTCCATCCTTGGGATTCTCCAGGCAAGAATATTGGAGTGGGTTGCCATGCCCTCCTCCAGGAGATCTTCCCGACCCAGAGATCAAACCCAGGTCTTATATGTCACCTGCATTGGCAGGCAGGTTCTTTACTACAAGCACCACCTGTGAAGCTCTGTCTTAATACAGTAACTAGTAAACCCATCTTCATCTTATCCGGAGGTTGTTTTGCTAATGTCTGGGAGGAGTCAGCCTTTGACATGATAAACATCACAAATCTCAAGACAAGCCTCAGTTATGGGGTTATTTCAGTTCTCTGCTCAAGTGCCATGTCATCAGAGAGGCCCCAATACAATCCAGACATACAGTCTAAAATCATGCCTCTGTACACTTCCATCCTCACGTCCTGATTTCCTGGTCATCAGAGCCTTTATCACTATTTGTCACTTTAATAAATACCCACTTGCTTATTTCTTATATTCTGATTCCTCTCCTGGAGGGTAAGATCCAGGAGGACAAGGATACAGTTTTGTTTCCCAATGTGTCCTCACTCTATTGACTGAAAAAAAAAAAAAGAAAAAATTCACAATGTGAGAGCTGCAAGTTAGGTGTTGCGTGCATGCGTTTTCAGTCCCTTTGTTCATGTCTGACTCTTTTGAGACCCCGTGAACTGTAGCCCACCAGGTTCCTCTGTCCATGGGATTCTCCAGGCTAGAATATTGGAGTGGGTGGCCATGCCCTCCTCCAGGGGATCTTCCTGACCCAGGGATTGAACCCATGTCACTTATTTCTCATGCATTGGCAGAAGAGTTCTTTATCACTTGCACCTCCTGGGAAGACTGAGTTAGGGGTTATTTGGGGGCAAATGAGTACTGTAGCCTGGGAAACAGCATTTCTGATAGCCATGAGAAACTGCTCCAAAGATGTGTGTGTGATGGGGGTCAGTATTTATGTGATTTTGATGAAGGGGAACACATGTAATCAAGCACTTAATTTTCCAAAAGGTGTCTGCTAGTCTACTGAAGCTTTTGCTAGTCATGAGGAGCCATCATCACCATGAAGCATTTTAGTTTTTTCTAGATTGGAGGAGATACAAGAATCGGGCTCATAAAATCTTCTCCTGAAAATATCTGACTATCTGAAGACCTGTTCTGGCAGTCTTCCCAGAGCACAGAGCACCTTGTTCCTGCTCTCCACCATGAACTCCTTTCAGGGGGTGTGGAAGGTCAGCAGCTGCAGCAACTCATAATTTGATCTTTGCAGAGATAGAGGGCAAATGCCAGTGGCAATGCCAATCTGAAGGTGACAGCTCCTAGGATCGTGTCAGCCACATTGTTGGGACTCAGTGTAAAGAGTATGACAGAAGCTGCTGGTCTGGGCCTGAGGCAGGAGATAGATGGGCCCCAGGGAGAGTGGGTGGAGTTCATTCCCTGTGAACTGAAATTCCATAACAGTAAGAAGAAGGAGATGCTAAGCCCTGTCCAGATAAGACATAAGAGACCATATGTTTCTCATTCTGAAAGTCAAGACAACCTTCTTGACTAGAAAGCTCCTTGAAAGTCAAAAGGTGAGTGATGCCACAGCAGTAGCCTCTTCAGTGGAAAATCCATCTTGGCTGAAAGATGCATGCATACACAGAAGGACCCTGAGATGTACCAAATATGGACTCAGGACCAGGCAAAGCAAGATGATCGGCCACAGGAACCTGGAAGAAATGCCCACGAAAGTGATTCCAACTACCACAAGGGTGCGACTCCGAGCCCACCCGTCTGTCTATCCCCAGGTACTGTAGTCTTCTTCCTCCTAATTAACAGTTCACTTTTTTCACTACTTTCCTTCTTTGCGGAAATTCTTTTCTGCAAAGCCGAAGGGCCAGGGCCCTTGTCACTGACCACTGGTCAGGTGGCTAGGAATTTAGGACTCAATCATGGCCCGACCTCAATCTCTGGCCCAGAACCGAAGCCCTGCTTCAAGCCGCTGCAGATCAAGGCCACATGAGATCAGGTCTACTCAAGACTGAAAGGCAAACAGGTGAATATGTCACATGTTTACAGTGTCTTCATCTCTCCATCACATTTTATCACTACAACACCTTCAATGTTGGCTTATGTTGTTCCCATTTCACAGATGAAAACTCGAGGCCCAGAAAAATTGCTTAAGACAGGGACATGCCTGCCCTAATAGCAGGTCCTCCAGCGACAGTTTCCACGTTCTGGGTCACCACTCCTTGGTGCTGTGTATGAGGAACGGAGATTAGGAATGACTGATCACTTCCTTCCACAGAAAACAGGGATGCCCAGGACAGGCTCCTTCTGCTAGGATAGAATGCGAATTGTGCCCAGCTCACATTTGTAACAGCAAAAGACTCTCAGAAAACCTCTAGCAATTTTCGTGAGAAGAAGCATGTTTAATTCTCAGGGGGGTGTGATTCTTAAGAATAAAGACAAAGTCCAGGTTTGGAGTAATCCTCAGCCCAAAGGGAATCTGATGCATAGAAACGGAGAATTAATCCCCTGAAATGGCTGAGAAAGGAAAGATGAGTCCTGCTTTTAAAATGGATCATTACAAGTTTGATGCGCCTTTAAAAAAATAGCTAACACTTCAAAAAAAAAAAAACATTTTAAAAAATGCGCTGTAGTCTATGGCAGCATGGAAATGAGAGTGCCTTTCTTTGGCAAAAATAACCCAGAAGAGATGAAAGAAGGGAGAAAAGAAAGGATGAGAAACATGTTTCATTTCAGGAGAGATAACGGGAAACTGAATTATCCAGATAATTATCTCAGTCTACACTCCACTTCTTCAACATGGAATGAGCTTCACTAGAGACCATCTTGCTTTAACAACTGCTGTGCATAATTTAGGGGGGAAAAAATCTACTAATGACCCTCCATTCAAAAGGTTTTAGAAGGAGCAGTGGGTGGCATATTTAAATGATAATGAAATACCACCAGGCTAGGGGAAGACACAGATTACCTAACAGGCAGAGTTCTCTCCATTAATAATGACTTTTAGAGTAAGAATGTCAGGAAATGAGAATAAGAATGAAAAGCCTTCTTCCCCCCCTGAATTTCTGATGAGATGATCTTTCCTGGGTGGTGGGGCGGGGTGGGGGGGGACTGAATAGGAGAGGAGTATTAGACCTTGAGACAGACCAAGACTTATTTTCATATCTTTCCACTGGAAAATGTCCCTTCTCCTCCTTGATGGGGTTTTAAAGTAAAATCCTTATCACATAGAGAAACTACCTCACTATGAGATGCAGTTTTGCATTGAAACCCACCATGGTCGTCTTCTAACGAGAAGAGAACGACTTCAGGAGAATTCTAAAGCTACAAAAGTTTGCAGATGTTCTGTATTCAAAGCACTGGATTTCATCAGATTTCTCATTAGAAACAAGTGTCCCCATCAATTCAGGATAAAGCGTTCCTCTCACACCTGATGAATACGAAATGTCAAGGTGATTAGCATAGACCGGTCCAGGAGAAGCATCGAACAGAAATGGCTCTGATAAGGTTCCTGTCTCTAAATTTGAAGAAATGCACAGGAGAGATTTATCAAATACCAAAACACGCCTCTCAAAAGCATTTGGGGGAAAAAACGTTTCATTTGGAGGAAACAGGGATGTGCATTCTGAAACCAAGACTTGTACACCTAACCCGGAAAGGGTGTCTATTTGATGCTCTCAGCAAAGACAAGCTGAAATCATTATCTCTTCCACAACAAGGTCTCAAAGTGACCCCTTATAAAGGAAATAGTCTTCTTCATGAATACACACACGGAAAAGCATGGGATTCCTTATTCTCTCCTGTCTTTAGTCTGTCTCCAATTTATGGCATCACCACCTGCGGGTTACAGCTCCGGTTTATTTATATCTGTCCATCTCCCTGGTGCAAGCCCTAGTCCGGATGATCCAGCCCATCATCTCTCACCAGCAGCCTGGCAAGAGCTTCCCCGCAGGTGTCCCCATACTGCAGACCTGCTCCACAGCCTCATACCACACACACACAGCAGGGTGATCCTTTAAAATGCAAACAGACCACCACCACTCAATCCCCAGAAAGGCTTTGATCATTTCTGAATCCCAATCCTCTTCAAACCCAGCACAAAATCCTTAATGTGCCCCAAAGTCAGGAGAATCATGCTCCCCAGCCAACCCCCACCCCACCCCCACCACCAAAGGCTTCTATATCCTAATTCCCAGAACCTGTGAATATTTTTATGTTTCTTATGGCAAAGGGGATTAAGGCCACACACAGAATTAAGGTTGCTAATCAGGTGACTTTAAGATGCACAGCTTATTCTGGATTTTCTAGGTGGGTTTCCTGCAATCACAAGAAACTGTAAAAGGAGAAGAGAGATACAGCAGGAGTCAGTGTCAGGGTGATCTGATGTGAAAAAGACTCAGCCCTCCATCACTGGCTCTAAAGGTGGAAGAGGGCTAGGAGCAAAGGGATGCAGGCAGTCTGCAGCAGCTGGGAAAAGGCAACACAACAGACCCTACCTCCAGAGCCTCTGGGAGAAACGCAGCCCTGCTAAGATCTTGATTTCAGCCCAGACTTCTGACCTCCAGGGTTTCCCTGGTGGGTGAGATTGTAAAGAACCCACCTGCAAATGCAGGAGACCTGGCTTCAACCCCTGGGTCAGGAAGATCCCCTGGAGGAGGGCATGGCAACCCACTCCAGTATTCTTGCCTGGATAATCCCATGGACAGAGGAGCCTGGTGGGCTACAGTCCATAGGGTCACACAGAGTCAGACACAACTGAGTGACTATTCTTCTGACCTCCAGAAGTGTAAGATAATAAGCTGGTGTTGTTTTAAGGTTGGTGATAATTTGTTATATCAGCAGTAGTGAGGCAGGAGGTAGATGCCCCTACCCCGCCAAGGGTGAGAAATTAGAGTTCTTTATAGTAGACAGAAACTGCAGGATATTAACAGCAGGACAATCAAGAGTAAGCACACTGGGCCCTGCCAAGATTAAAGGTTAGAAACCACATATTTGTCATTCTCAAAGTCAAGGGATTTTTCTCAACTAGAAAGCTCCATGGAGGTAAAAAGGGGAGTGATGTCAAATCTTCTTGAAGGCCTCTTTGCTAGAATCCATCTTGGCTGAGAGATGTGTGTGCACACGTGGGAGGGTCCTGAGATGGACCAAATACAGACTCAGAACCAGGCAAAGCAAGAAGACTGGCCGAAGGAAACCTGAAAGAAATGCCCAATATAAGTGATTCAAATTGCCACGAGGGTGTGACTCTGAGTTTGTCCACATGTACTAAACTCTTTTCCTCCTAATAAATGCTTTACTCGTTTCACCACTTCCTGTCTCTGTGGGAATTCTTCTCTGCAAAGCCAAAGTGCCAGGGCCTTGTCCCTGACCACTGGTCTAGTGGGCAGGATGCAGCATTCTCACTGCCTCGTCCAGATCTCAACCTCTGGCCGGGAAGAAGCCAAGTCCAGCTTCAACCCACACCACTTGCACTTAGTAGGAAGTTAATATGTGCTCTCTAAGTACCAAACGAGGCTGGACATTCCCCAGTTCTGCAGCTGCATTTTGCACCACTTTCTGTTCACCCCTCACCCCTCTTCTTGTGGGTTTTCTCAGGCTCCTGGGTCACAGTCCCCCCAAAGATGCTGGACTGCCCCCTTGAATGGTCTTCTCTCCCAGCCTGGTCCTACTCAGACCTCAGTGATGGGTGAGTGATCTCTGACTTTCCCATAACGCCCAACCTTCCTGAGTCCTCTCGGAGGATTCAATGCCCATTTCACGATCCCATAGCACCTATAACATCCATCATACTTGTTAGCACTTCTTCAAGTCCAGAGCCTTGGACTCATCCTAGCTATCACAGCATTTGCCTGGTTTTAGTGCAGAAGTCCCACCCCTCAGGAAATCCTTTGATTCGGGGAAATCTGGGGTGTTTGATCACCTTATCAAGTCTGTCTTCCTCAGTAGCACAGGGCGTGGCATACAGTAGGCACTCGATAAAACATAAATGAATCAATAGACTTAACTTTTCATCACCTTTTACTGCATGTGCACATGTTTCTAATATATTCCTTCCACTCTTATACTTCTCTTTAATTACCTACATCTATTCCAGTGACTACATCCTGAGCGTTACCCAATTCTGTGATAAAGTCAGTCCCATGAAGGCTATGACTCCACACAGGATACTTCCCAGCTGATTTCCATCATTTTCCTGTGTGATGTGATGGGTTCTTCACTCAGTCACTCAGTGAAGCAAATCTTTATCATATACCTACGTCAAAAGCAAATGTCAAATGTTTTTGGATAAATTTCTGTAGTGTTTGAAATGTTCTGCGCTCTCAAAAAGAAACATAAATTATGATAATGGTATCAACTTAGAAAAGTTGGTTCTTTGGAGAAGAACGAACTTTTTTGGGTCTCTTGGGTGCTATTCTGTATCTTAAAAGAGCAATAAGTTCAGAATTATGTGGCCAGGTATTCTCTGTTGGGGATTTCTAACCTGTGAAGCACTCCTTCTCTTAAAAGAAAGAAAGAAAAAAAAAAAAAAACCAAGAACTTAAGTTTCACCCAGAGACCAAGTTTTACAAAAAAATTTTTGGTCCTAATGTTCAAATTGTATGAGAATTAGCCTTGGCTTTATCTATATAAGTCTGTGGTTTTAAAATGTTGATAAAAATCATGTTGTGTGCCTATTCAAAATTCAGATTCTTACCCAGGAATACCCCTGGAGTTTTTGCTTTAAAATCTGCAAAGTCATAGTCTAGTAAGTAGCTTCAAGTATTACCATAGACAGCACCTTAATAAACTTTAATGCATGGAAAGTTGCTAAAGTAGTCATGTGCTATAAATGATAGGCAATCTTGATATAATCCCTTTAAAAGCTTATAATTGTGGAGCAAATAGGCATGTATATGTTTATGGATTGGAGGAGGAAGGCATTCAAGGATGGTGGGGGATGGGACTTTCCTGCTGGTCCAGTGATTAAGACTTCATCTTCCAATGCAGGGAATGAATGCAGGTTCGATTTCTAGTCAGGGAGCTGAGATCACACATGCCTTGTGGCCAAAAAATCAAAAACATAAAACAGAAGCAACATTGTAACAAATTCAATAAAGACTTTTAAAATGGTCCACATTAAAAAAAAATCTTAAAAAAAAAATCTTAAAAACAGGGATAGAGATAATAAAACATTCATAAAATATTATATTTAATGGCAAAGGACAAAATTTTGTTATTGTCACTGCCAGATTGCTATTGTTCAGTTGCTAAGTCCTGTCAGATTCTTTGTAATCCCATGGTCTGCAGCACGCCAGCCTCCCCTGTCCTTCACTGTCTTCTGGAGTTTGCTCAAACTCATGTCCATTGAGTCAGTGATGCCGTACAACCATCTCATCCTCTGTCACCCCCTTCTCCAACCTGCCCTTGATCTTTCCCAGAATCAGGGTCTTTTCCAACGAGTCAACTCTTTGCATCAGGTGGCCAAGGTATTGGACCTTCAGCTTCAGCATCAGTCCTTCTAATGAATATTCAGGATTGATTTCCTGTAGGACTGGTTTGATCTCCTTAATCTCCATGGGACTCTCAAGAGCCTTCTCCAGAATACAGACTTCCTGGATGAAAGTGTCTAGTGTTGCCTATAACTCATACAGCATAAAACCAAAGTGTGAGAATTAAAATCGTCCTTTTCTGACCCATTTAGTGAGTTGGCATGAATTAGGATTGAGATAAGAGCCCACTGCCTTCCTGATAAGCACTGATTGGTTCCCAGAGGATGCTGGCCCACCAGGAAGACAAACAGATGCCTTTGTAGGGATATTCGAAAGGAAAAGACTTCCTCTTAGTGCAGGACCCTTCTCTGCTAGTGCTCCTTTAAAACATCTTTCACAGAGATGCTCTTATAAAGATGCATGATGCCAAGTGATTATTCAGTCCTTCCTAAGACATGTATTTATCAGAGACAAAGTAGAGACAGCAAGTGGTACTGGGTGTCTTACAACATGTGTAAGACATGTGTCCTTTTAGACTGCACGCCTGCCTCTGCCAAGCTGCACAGGGGAGAGTGCTCCACACTCTGCTACACACTCTGTGCAGAAAATAAGCTCTGCCACCACACAAGCGCCTGCAGAGGGCCCTGCAGCACAGTGTGCCCACCACTGGCTCCAGCCCCCACTGCTGTCTGCCCGGACCCCTAGCTACTGACCCAAGGGGCACAGCTTAGAAGGCCCATAACCCCTGCAGCTATGTCAGACTCCCTGCGTGCTCACCTGCTACACGCTCTGCTAAGAGACCGATTTCTGAATCACTGGTTCTCATCCATCCGTACCCTGTAACTTCTGTATGATCTTGACTCTCTCAGCCTGCAACATAGTTTCCTATCCCCGTTCCATCAGTCATTCATATTTTAGGTTTGCTTCAGGTTGGGTCGCCCTGGTACAACCTTGGCTTTTCACAGAAAAAGGGCAGTGATTCATACCTCTCACCCCAGATTCCCTTTTCAGAAACTATCCCTGTCGGGAAAGCAGGACATGGACAAGACTTGGCATCACCATCTTTGACTCTAAATGCACCACTAAGAAGACAATTAGACATTGTAGGGGCATACTTTTTCGGTATTTTGAGGAGGGAAATAAGGGGACCAGTGTGGCTGAGGGAATACTTCTTGGACAGAGAGAGAGAGAGAAGAAAAGAGAGAGAGAGAGAGAGCATTTCTAGAATAGCCTCATGGAAAGAAATTGTTGAGTAATAAAAACTACTCTAAATCTTTAAGTTTCCAAAAAAAAAAAAAAATGGGTCAGATTGAAAAATGCTTTTCTCAATGCAATTTTACATTCCTCTAAGATAGGGATTGTGTTAGAAGCAGCCCTTAATCACAGAGAAAATGGAAAGAGTAACTTGCATGTAGTAGACTTTCAATAAATGATATTTACTGAATCTGATGTTTATCAGATATGCTATAACTCTAGCTAGGATCCAAGCAGCCTGGAAATGTTTGTTCTAGATCAATTGCGCCCCTGGGCTAAGGGATGTTCCATGTCTTTCCTGCCCTTCTCCTGCAGCTACACATCTGATCTTGCTTGGATCGCTACCTTCCATCGGCATGGTGCGTTCTGCTGTGAAAACCGCTGTGACATCTGCTGCATCATATGATTCTCACACCAGCCCTTTAGGGAACCTTAAGGCTTTCCTAGATGAGGAGACTGAGGCCAAGAGAAGTTTGGAATCGGCAAAGAGCTCACAGATAGTGTGTGCCAAGGTTGGAGCTGAAGGACCAGTTTTAGATTCAAAATCCAGCCCATATTCAGATAATAAATCCAGGTCTCCCTATAGAACTTCACAATGTACTGTCTCTTAGGAGCTCCAAAGGATAATTCCAGCTCTGACATTTACCACCTACGGGTTTTGACTTCTTTGACCCAGTGTCCTTATCAGCAAGAGGGACTAAAGATCAGTAACAGTTATTAATCCTTCTGATTTGTTGATCCATCTTCTGGATGAAAAAGTCCAAGCTCAGAGAGGACCAGAAGCTGCTAACCAACTGATTCTGGTTTCAAAGATGGCGGCTTGAGTCTACAGCCCATCAGCTCCGCTCCCCTGGCTCCCTGCTTCCCTCACCTGCCACTGATGCTTATTCTACACCTAGAAAACCAGGTAATGCACGTGATAATAGATGCACAAAGTATCACATGACCTTCCCAGACTCCCTTACTCTCCCTCCCTGCTCCCTGCCCCAGCAATCATAACTTCATTTTCCTGGGCAGGTTATGTACATGCTGCTATATTCAAAATGGGTAACCAGCAAGGACCTATTGTTTAACATTTGTGACTCTCCTCAATGTTATGTGGCAGCCTGGATGGGAAGGGGGTTTAGGGGAGAATGGATACATATATATTTACTGAGTCCCTCCAATGTTCACTTGAAACTACCACAGCATTGTTAATCGGCTAGGTGGTTGCTCAATGCTCAACTCTCAACTCTTTGTGACCCCATGGACTGCAGCCCACCAGGCTCCTCTGTCCATGGGATTCTCCAGTCAAGAATACTGGAGTGGGTTGCCATTCCCTTCTCCAAGGGTCCTTCCTGACCCAGGGATCTAACCCAGGTCTCCTGTATTGCAGGCGGATTCTTTACCGTCTGAGTCACCAGGGAAGCTCATTAATTACCTATACTCCAATACAAAAGAAAACATTTGATAAAAAAAAAAGTATCGTAAGGCAGGTTATACAGTTTTATGATATATTTTTCATTTTTATCTATTTTTAAATTTTCAAATTCACTACATTTTTATTATGATTAAGAGGGGTGGTTAAGAAAACGTCAGTCTCCCTAGACACATTTACCAACAGCACATCTTGACAACTTCCTCCCCTCGCTGGCTCTGTTCTCTGATCAAGCATCTGCTTACAGAGAATCAGGAAGGACACAGCAGCACACAGTGCCAAGACCTTCCACCTGGGACCCATCCACTTTCAGAAATGAGAACAGCAGCTTCAAAGCCGCCGTATTCCATTCTAAATCGCCTTTCCCCGAGATGAATGGAATCAAGTCTGCCCTGTGTGTTGAACGATATAATCTGCAGCAGAAGCCAATAGCATAAATTGATTAAACCCCATCAAACAGTATTCCCTAAACAACTCTTCCTACAATTAAACCATTGTGTTGAAAAGGAATTGGGTTAGAAATACTAATAGGTATCCCCAAGTAAACCGTAGTATCCTCACGGGGCTCTAAGATGCCATCGCTCCCCTCTCCTTGACAGTTTTAATGAAATGAAATCATCTTAATATTTAGGCACCAAGTCAAGTGGACACAGTCTCCAGAAGCAAACAGCACCCCCTGTCTCTGATCACAAGGGAAGATGCCCTGTCTCAGGTAGGATGGTGATACTTGGCTCTAGTGCTGCCACCCCGCCCCCTTCCTGTACACCTGGAAGACATTGCTAATCCATCACAGCACTTGCCCGCTGAGCTCAGATGCCTTCTCCTCAACAAAACTACAGGAAGCCTCTCTTCATCAGACCTGGCAAGCAAGAAGACATCTATGTGCCCGCCCTCTGTCTTAAGTTTGATTTCACTAAGCCTAGATACGAATCTCCCTACAAGTCAATCCAGATACTCAGATTCGAGAACACAAAATCCATGGGAATTTGAGCCTTACTTCTCAGTAGAGAACGACCACTCTGGCACATTCAGTTGACTTTTAATAAAACAACTTGTCTTGAGTGGCTGACAAGTTCTCCTTGTCCTGCTCAGCTCCGTGAGCCAGATTTTCTCAATAACCCTAAAGTAATACTTGCATTTCCTCTCCAAGTTCTTATTTCCTTCTTTAATCAAGGCAAATCTATTCAACTGTTAAAATCCATCTCTAGAAAAATCCTTCTGAGTCTAGCCATTCCATTTCCGACCCCATCACTGTAAAAATAAAAGTAATTTTAATTCACTTAAATTGTTCTTTAGCCCTCAGGGTATAAAGTAGTTATGTCCTTCTGATGGTTAATGAAAGGTGGTTTTCTTTTCTTTCACCAATAAATGAGGAGATAGAGAATCATCTAGTGATATGATAAATCATTAATTGGTAAATAATGAAACTGTCAGGTAATATGCAGGTTCTTCTTAAGAAAAATGCTCTGTGATTCTAAGCATTTATTTATAAAATATGTTTTACCAAGTTATAATGCCTATGCTGCTGCTGCTGCTAAGTTGCTTCAGTCGTGTCCAACTCTGCGCGACCCCATAGATGGCAGCCCACCAGGCTCCCCTGTCCCTGGGATTCTCCAGGCAAGAACACTGGAGTGGGTCGCCATTTCCTTCTCCAATGCATGAAAGTGAAAAGTGAAAGTGAAATCGCTCAGTCGTGTCTGACTCACCGACCCCACAGACTGCAGCCCACCAGGCTCCTCCATCCATGGGATTTTCCAGGCAAGAGTAGTGGAGTGGGGTGCCATTGCCTTCTCCATAATGCCTATGAGATATGTTTAAATATACATCACCAATCTTAAACTTAATGAAAACTATTTTAAAAATTCAACTGAATAAACATTAAAGATCTTATTGGCTTTATCCAACAATTCATGAATTGGGCAGCATTTAATCAAGCAGACGGAAAGGAGCTCTGAAAAGCTGTACAAAATGAAAGATTTTTATAGGCAGAAGGGAGCTGGAACAAGGCAGCTATATTCGGCAAAAAAAAAAGGGGATTGTTTATTTCAAGGTTACTTTCCTTTAGGGGATAGCAGTCTATTGGGCAGATAACCAGTGTTGATCAGGCAATTTCTGACTGACTTGTTTTAAGGTTTTATTTCTGAGAAACCTGAAGCTTAGCATGTGACTCCTGTTGTCTTATTTTCAACACAGCATGTAAGAAAATATCTATATTTTTTTTAATAAAAACTTTAAGAGTATTCAGTTGTGTAGAAATTATGAGTGCGTCCTACAGAGAGAATTCTGAAAACAAGAATGAAAAGCTAGTGAAGAGTTAGACAAATGATAGAAATGACTACGAGGTAAAAGAGAAGTTAGAATGATAAGGAGAGATGTTTAAAAAGGAACTGAATTCTCAAAAAGACTAGAAATGGAGAAGTCTTGTGTATCAGATGCAAAAACCAAAAAAAAAAAAAAAAAACCTTCAACATGCAAGATGCACGGGAAAGATGTATTAGGACCCTGAGAATGTCAGTGTATATCACGGATGTCAGAAATGGAATACAAGGAAGACTTCAGTATGATTTCAACTACTAAGATCTACTATTAATAGAAAGGCCCATGCTTTGAAAAACACAGCTAATATACTAACTTGCATAAGCCCCATACCTTTTATGTAACAGAGAGAAGTGTGCACCATCAGGAAAATCTTTGTTGCTGTTGTACAGTCACCAAGTCATGTCCAAGTCTTTGCGACCCCATGGACTATAGCATGCCAGGCTTCCCTGTCTTTCTCTATTTCCCAGAGTTTGCTCAAATTCATGTCTACTGAGTTGGTGATGCCATTCAGCCATGTCCTGCTCTGCCGTTGCCTTCTCCTCCTGCCCTCAACCTTTCCTAGCGTCAGAGTCTTATCCAGTGGGTCAACTCTTCACCATGAGATGGCCAAACTATTGGAGCTTTAGCCTCAGCTTCATCTTTAGCTTCATCAGTCCTTCCAATGACTATTCAGGGTTGGTTTCCTTTAGGATTGACTGGTTTGATCTCCTTGTAGTCTAAGTGGCTCTCAAGAGTCTTCTCCAACACCACAATTCAAAAGCACCCATACTTCAGCACTCAGCCTTCTTTATGGTTCAACTCTCACATCCATACACGGAAAAACCACAGCTTTGACTATACAGAACTTTGTCGGCAAAGTGATGTCTCTGCTTTTTAAAACGCTATCTGGGTTTGTCATAGATTTCTTTCCAAAGAGCAAGCATCTTTGAATATCATGGCTGCAGTCACCATCCACAGTGATTTTGGAGCCCAAGAAAAGAAAAATCATCACTGCTTCCAGTTTTTTTTTCCCCCTTCTATTTGCTATGATGTGATGGGACTGGATGCCTTATCTTTATGGTTTTTCCAACACCTATTTACTTTTCTAGTCCATGTCAAGGTTTATGCTGACTTACTCTACTCTAAACATGTAGATATTTTAAATAATTTGCTAAAATAGTAGACTTTAAAAGAGTCTAGTGAAGGGCATGTTCTTCACTTGCCTACCTGGCACAATACCACCAGTGCAGCCCTGAAGAACCCTAACCGACCTGTGTGTGTGTGTGTGTGTGTGCGTGTGTGTGCGCACACGTGCACAGTCTGTGTGTGTTTCTGTGTATGCAATGGCATTCCATGCTGTCATATGAACATTTCATAAATGAGAGACTTGATGTTCAGAGAGGTTAAGCAAATTAATCATAGTCACAGAGTCGTATAGTCAAAGCTCTAACAGTGCTACCTATTAATACAGCTTATAATTGCTACTCAACCTTTCTAATATATGCTTGAAGCATCCTCCTGTTCTGAAATCTTGACCTCCCACGGCGAATATAAAGACTTATTTACGTCCTGCTATTATTTTCCCCTTTGTTTGGCTAAAATGCCTCACACAGTGACAGGTACATAATAAGCACTCAGTAAATTCACATTGATTGAATTTAGCTCTTCCCACCTCATACACTGCCATAAAAGTCTCTTAATGTTGCTTTCATTTTCATAGCTATGGATTCAATTATTCTTCCTCAAATCTGAAAGGAAGCCGGCCGCCCCTCCTCCTAGGCATCCACATATTAGTGGTGTCTTCAGTCTTCTTCTATTTACATCTGGCTAAACTAATTACCTCCCCACCACCTCACATCCCATTGGAGCTCCACAAACTGCTGAGATGGCCTGAGCTCCTACAGGCGTACCTGGTATCTTTTCAGCAGCCCGCTGTAACACAGGTGACAGGATGATTAAGAATGTCAGCCTTCAGAGCATGAGGAACTTATGTAAAAGCAAACAGTGTCATCCGAGGTAAACAGCAGCAAAGGGAAATGAGGGAGCCAACAGGACTGCCTCCAAACAAACTTTAATAGGGGAGGAAAGAACTATCTGCCTATTCCTGGAGCAATACAGAAAATCCCCAAACAAAACAAAAACAGTGTTGTGACTTCTGTAGGACTTAGAATACAGTGGCACTGCTCACTGATGCACTAAAAAAATGAGCAAGTGGATTTTATGCAACATGGAATAGGTGATGATGATGGCTGGATGATGGATGGAGGAAGGAAGAATGGATGGATGGCTGGAAGATGGATGGTATGGTGGATGAATGGATGGATGGAGGGAGGCAGGTTGAGTGGATGGGTGGGTGGTAAATGGGAGGATGGGTAGATGGATGGAGAGGGGTTAAGTGGGCGAGCAGGTGGGTGGTGGATGGGTGGATAGATAGATGGATTGAAACAGGGTTGGGTGGATGAGTGGGTGGATGGATGATGGATGGATGGACAAAGCGTAGGTAGATGAAAGAAGGATAGATGGAAAGGGTGGGTGGTATGGTAGTTGGGTAGATGGATGGATGGAGGGAGGGAGGGAGGTTGGGTGGATGTGTGGGTGGCTGGATGAATGGATGGATAGATGTACCCATACCTACATAGATAGGCAAATAGGTAGACAAGCAGGCAGAGAGGATCCTTGACCTTTTTTCCACCCCATAGCCACAACCCCACAACAAGCCAATGTCAGCCCTCCCTCTGACTATTTTAACATACCTAGTACCTGCTATCCTTTCTTCCACTTTGCCTCCATCCGAGACAATTTCAATATAGTAGCCAGAGTGATATTTTTAAAAACACAAGTATGATCATGTTCCTTACTTTCCAGATCTTTTAATGGTTGATCCTGGCACTTAGAATAAAACCTGAAATCTGTACTTTGATGGATCTCTCTCCCTGTCCACTCATCTAATACCATCAAAGGCCTCCATTATAGCACTCCCTTCCCACATCTTCTTTTAATTCTTCAAAAGTCCTAACTGTCTTGCCCTACCTACCCAGAGACTTTTCCCTAGAATGTTTCAACTTGAATATCAATTCCTTGATCTCAAATTAAGTTACCATACTCTGCACCTGTGTGTGCACTTAGGTGCCCAACTCTTTGTGACCCCATGGACTGAAACCTACCAGTCTCCTCTGTCCATGGAATTTTCCAGGGAGGAATATTAGAGTGGGTTGCCATTTCCTACTCCAAGGGATCATCCCTGATGAGGGATCAAACCTTTGTCTCCTGCATCTCCTGCCCTGGCAGGAGGATTCTTTACCACTGAGTCTCATGGGAAGCCCACCACACTCTGTCCAGGTTCTTATAACATGCTGTGCATTTATTGCACAGAACATATGTTGATTTGTATGACTGTTTGTCTAATATTTGCTTCTTCTGGAGAACTATAAGCCCCA
This sequence comes from Bison bison bison, assembly GCF_000754665.1. Lineage (NCBI taxonomy): Eukaryota > Metazoa > Chordata > Mammalia > Artiodactyla > Bovidae > Bison > Bison bison. The sequence goes on along the minus strand of NW_011494716.1, from coordinate 3,439,314 downwards.
CGGATTTGGGAACTCGCTTGTCTTGTTTATCACTCTGTCCCCAGCAGCTAGAACCATGCCTGGCATAGAAGAGGATTCAATGCGTATTTGTCCAGTGCATCAAAGCAGGGCTCTAGTTGCCTGCCGGATACAGTGAGAGGGCAATTCCTGTTGGTAAGAGACAAGGACGAGGATCACAGGGACGGTGGGGAACCAGTTCTGACGCCTCACCTTTGACCACATCCCTGATCAAAGCTCTCACAGGGAGGATAGAGGGCTTGACACATATCGTACCATCCACAGCTCTGAGCTCAGCACCGTGAGGACTGCTGAAGAAGGATGCAAAGATGTACAAGCCTTCTCAGGAGCTCTGTGCAGAGGGGGCACTGCCTGGCTGTTCAAAGTCATGTTTGCAGAGTCAGCCTTAAGAAAGGAGCTTGTAACCCGACCTGAGACAGCGGCCACCATGTGGAAGCAGGACCCTGTGCTCTGAATAACAAGTCGTTTTTACTTTAGACTGAGATAGATGTAATCCTTCTTCACTTCCCCAGTCTCATAATTCTGTATTAAAATAACTGTGAAAACACCTATGAATATTCATAGTGTTAAACTATATATGTGTACATGCGTGCTGAGTCATGTCTGACTCTTTTGCGAGCCCATGGATGGTAGCCTGCCAGGTTCCTCTGTCCATGGGATTATCCAGGCAAGAATCCTGGATTGGGCTGCCATTTCCTTCTCCAGGGGATCTTCCCATCCCAGGGACTGAACCCATGTCTACCCCTGTCTACCCATGTCTCCAACATTGCAGGCTGACTCTTTACCCACATGTATATTATATATATGTGGTGGTGGTTTACTCAATAAGTCATGTCTGACTCTTGTGACCCCATGAACTATAGCCTGGCAGGGTCCTCTGTCCATGGGATTTCCCAGGCAAGAATATGATTGTATAAAAGCGAATTCATTGGAAAAGACCCTGATGCTGGGAAAGACTGAGGGCAGGAGGTGACAGAAGATGAGATGATTGGATGGCATCACTGACTCAATGGACATGAGTTTGAGCAAACTCCAGAAGATAGTGAAGGACAAGGAAGCCTGGCGTGCCGCAGCCCATGGGGTGGAAAAGAGTAGATACAACTGAGAGACTGAACAAGAACAACAAGTGGTACATATAACATCTCAAAGGGACAATTTAGTTCCTTGCTGGTCACTCCCTCACCTTTGTTTTGTTTTGTTTTGTTTAATTGTTGTTGCTCTCAGCACTGAACTTCAGTTGCAACCCAGTTAAAATGTTGATGGAAGAATCAAGCCACTTTGCTGCTGCTGCTGCTGCTAAGTCGCTTCAGACGTGTCTGACTCTGTGCGACCCCATAGACGGCAGCCCACCTTGAGTCTACAGTAAATCCCCTCCATACGAACGAGTTCCATTCCAAGAGCATGTTCATGAGTCAAACTTGCTTGCAAGTCCACCAAGTTAGCCTAGTTACTCAACTAACACAATCAGCTGTATAGTATTGTACTGTAATAGGTTAATAATACTTTTCACACAAATAGCACATCAACAAACACAAGAAATAGAGAAAACATTTTCAATCTTACAGGATGGTATGTTGAAAAGTACAGTAGCAGAGTACAGCAGCTGGCATACAGGGGCTGGCATCAAGTGAACAGGCAAGAAGAGGTCCTGACTGGGGCAGGGAGAGAAGGTGGGAGACGGGAGAGCTGAAGGGTCGCCAACAGTAGGGGATGGAGGACAAGCTGCTCTTTGGCTCACATCTGGTGTTGATGGCACAGGTTTCGGTTCCTTGCCGGAACTAGACACACGTTCATATCTTTGGAAGTTCTCAACTTGAGGGTTTATATGTAGGGGACTTACTGTACAAGCATGTTGAGCAACAGAAGGACTTAAGCCTGGGGCTCTAGGTGGACCTACTAGGCTCGACTATCAGGAGTCTCCGTTCAATGCAACATCCCTGGTAACCACAGACCATGCTGCAGTTTCTGTGTTCATGGTGTAGCATACATCATGTTTCTCATTCTTTCTTTGCATGGAGAGGAAGAGGAAGAGAAAGGAAAGCTCCACAAAATTTTATCTTTAATCATACCAGTCATCAATGTCACCTACACTATAGACAATAAAAACAACCTAGATGCTCCAGGAGATGGTGAAGGACAGGCAAGCTTGGGGTGCTGCCGTCCATGAGGGCGCAAAGAGTCAGACACCACTTAGTGACTGAACAACACGAATAAGATATTACTGAGATGTTTAGGTGCCACAAGCCTCCAACCTCTGTTGCAGCCAAAACTCCTTGCCACTATTTCTGGACTAAAATGCTCAGCCCTGTTGGCACTTTGGACCCAGGTCCTACACGTAGAAAGAACTTAGTATACAGTGGTCAAGAGTGGACTCCAGAGTTGAGATGGCCAGAGTCCAGCCCAGCCCCACCCCCTACTTTCTGGCCATCTGAGTATGAGCAGCCCACGTAACCCATTCAAGGGTCGGTTTCCCCATCTGCGAAACTGTAGGCATTAACAGGACCCATCTCACAGGTCCTCCTGTGGATGAAAGAAGGTACAGAGCTTCGTGTACAAAGTTTAGCCCAAGGCCTGGTGGGAGCACATGTCCTGCACTCACTGTCACCTTCAGAATGACTGAGGACAACATCAGTTCTGCTCAGCACAGACCCAGACAGGAACACATCACTTCAGGAAACATCTATAAAAAGCTCACTCTCAGAAACATTTTTTTTTTAAATTTTGGCTGCACAGTGCAGTAGGCGGGATCTTAGTTCCCTGACCAGGGATTGAACCTGTGTCCCCTGCACTGGGAGCCTGGAGTCTTAACCACTGGGCTCCCAGGGAAGTCCCTCAAAAACATTTTAAATGTAAGTGTTTTGAAGTGAAAGGTTAGTTTCACTCTTGGGAGTCGGCAAACAGGCAGACAGAGTGAACGATTGGATTATGACAAGGCAAATGACTTCAAACTGACCTCTAGTCCAGGCCATGTGAGGGCCTTCCCCTCATATGTGGTCACATCCCCACCAACCTGCTGGTTCTGTCCTCTGCCTCAGTTCTCCTTCCATCTTCTTGCCCGTCAGAACCACAATCAGGTCTCCCTCAACTGAAACAGAGCCATGTTTTCATTTTTGTTCCAATTTACTTTTTTTTTTTTTCTTCCTATTTCTTTCTTTCTTTAGATTTTTGGTCATGCCACATAGCATGTGGGATCATAGTTCCCTATCCAGGGATCAAACCTGTTACCCCCTGCTTTGGTAGCACAGAGTCTTAACCGCTGGACCACCAGGGAAATCCCAATAGAAAAATGTTTCTGCTTCTCTATTCTGCTGAGCTGACTGCTGCCAAGGTTCTGCTCTCAGTATTCTATTCTCCATCCCAGTGGCTTTCCTCAAACAGATGCCCTCTCCTCCCCAAAAGGAATCTGCATTTAATCTTCACAAGAAACCTTTGGCCTGTGACTGCTTTCCTCATTATCGAAGAGGACATTGGGGCTGACAAAAGTTACATAACTTTCCCAAACTTGCAGGACTGATAAATAGAGAGCCAAGATTTGAATCCCCATTTGTCTTAAAGTCTGTGTTTTTCCCTCCAGGACTGCTGCTTTCTTTACCTGAATCTAAATGAACCTCGATGACTAGATGTAACCCACTGTCTACTGAGCACACACAGCCAAAAGGCTCACTGCTTCTTTAGCTAGCAGTGTGCAATTTTTATGAATTTCTACCAACAGAATTTTTCAGAGTGTACTGTAATGGATGGCTCATAAACTTAGACTGAGAACACAATGCACACAACTGAGTTCTCATAAATGAATTTATAGATATAACAAGGATACATGGGACTGCTGCTGGAGAAGACCCTTGAGAGTCCCGTGGATGGCAAGGAGATCAAACCAGTCCATCCTAAAGGAAATCCACCCCGAATATTCACTGGAAGGACTGATGCTGAAGCTGAAACTCTAATACTCTGGCCACCCTATGTGAAGAGCCCATTCGTTGGGAAAGACTCTGATGCTGGGAAAGATTGAGGGCAGGAGAAGGGGGTGACAGAGGATGAGATGGTTGGATGGCATCACCAATTCAATGGACATGCATTTGAGCAAACTTTGGGAGACAGTGAAGGACAGGGGAGCCTGGCGTGCTGCAGTCCGTGGGGCTGCAAAGAGCTGGACACAACTGGGCGACTGAACAGCAAACATGGGACTGGAGAACCTGAGACTCCCAATACACTGAGTCTGTAAACCCTTCTCAAGAAACAGCATGACATTCAACTCAGATCAAAGGGAAAGGTTCTTGAATGACACTAGTCTCAGAAATGGAGTCTTGTGCAGGAAGCCAGTGGTCCTGAAGCTCCATCTTCCTTAGGGCTCTGCTGTTTGGGGGAGCAGTGGGCTATTCCCTAATCTGGCTTCTCCTTCTCTGTGAGTGCCTTGAAGGTAAAGATTTGATCGGACTCACATTTACCACTCCATTGCCTAGTTCCTCTTAAATATAATCTGAATTCTCTTTATTTTTAGGGGGCAGTACTTTTTTTTTTTAATACTCATTTATTTGGCTGCATTGAGTCTTAGTTGTGACACACAGAATCTTTGATCTTCATTGTCGCATGCAGGATCTTTAGTTGTGACATATGGACTCTTAGTTCTGCAAGGTGGGATCTAGTTCCCTGACCAGGGATTGAACTCCTGCACTGGGAGTTTGAAGTCATAGCCACTAGCCCACCAGGGAACTCCCTGAATCTTCCTTATGGGCTAATAAAACATAGGCAGTTAAGAGTAGAAAACTTAAAATACAGTGAGCTGGCTGTAAATTAACCATCCATTTGTATATAAATTAAAAAGAGACCTTATGCACCCAAAGTGAAAAAGATGCTCTTATCCTTTGACTGTGTAAATTCCCCTCAGGGGCACATCCCCTGGAAGTTATCCCAGGAAGAAGACTCTATAGATCCTGAGTCATTAACTGTGACAATAATAGTGTTCGTGAAAAGAATGGGAACCTTCTAGATATTTCATAATAAGGAAGCAAGGCATCATTCTGTGGATGTATCGTGTCACCCTGAAAACAATGATCGTGGGCAGTGACTGAGCAACAGGAAAACAAACACTCAAGCTAAAACTTGAGGGAAGAGATCAGAACACTGGTTCACGGGCCCACGCTGGACCATGAATCTGGACAAGGAATGACACTGAATCATGGGAGAGGAATTGGACTGGTTTGTGGCAGCCACGTCTATTAGAAAGACTGGGGTGCAGGCCAATCCTGTTTCCTCATCATCTGCAGAGAGTTATTTGAGCACTGAGTTTCAAATGGGCACAAAGAAGGTCAGGGAGAGCCTGGAATCTGTCTGGAAACAGAAGGTGGGCCCTTGGAGCAGAGCCCCTGGGTGAGAGAGCCTGGCTTTGCATGCAAGACATGGCGAGTTCCCTTCCCGGAGTCAGAGCCGCGCCAGCTGTAGTGAGCGATCACGCTCTCAGCCATCTGCTCCCGGGCCATGAAGGCAGTGGTGTGTCCTCCTGCCTGGACGCCGGGGAGGACACTGATCACTAGTCAATCTGCTTGAAATTGCCTCCGATGATTAGTGTGTAATGACTCAGGTAGGTCACAGCCAGGGACGTTTCTGTTATTAATGCATTAGTAGCTGGAAATGGGCATTGATTCTGCAGAGGGAAGCTTAGAGACTTGGTGGGGAGAGTCCAGCAGTGTTCTGTGAAAATGGTCACTTCTGGGGAGCTGGGGGGCAGTGCCCTGCAAGAGCACTGCAGGTAAAGGGTGAGAGAGGGCCAGAACAAAGACCAGCCAGCTCAAAAAGAAGAAAAAAAAAATTGGCTTGGGAAGATGGAAGAGAAGAATTTACCTATAATGTGGATAACTGTTGACCTTGCCCACGTCTGAGATGAATCTAATCATATCCCTGTCTTCTGAGCCCAACACATATGTCTCTCTGTGACTGAATGGTTTAGGATAGTTAATAGAACTTTGAATGTTTTATTTACTTAACTTTTATCATAAATTCAGGACCCCATGTCCGTCTGTCTGCTGCAATATCCGTAGTACCCAGCAAGAATCCAACACAATAATTCTCTATAGTTATCTGTTCATAAATGAATGAATGAAGACATCACAGAGTGAGTATTCTCTTTATGTCACTCTCCTAAGAACTGAGCTGCAGTGTACAATAATACAGTTTTTCCAAGATGACTCATCCTCCTTAAAAATGGGGACTGAGGTCCAGTGAATTAACCAACTTGCCAACATGCACATACTCACACACACACACGTCAGTCAGTGAGAGGAGACGACTTCTCAGTTATGCCATTGTTCTGAATAACAAAAATGGTAATCACTGTTATCATTTATTTAGTGTTGACTGTATGCCAGGCACAGAGTTGGGGTTTCCATATTCCCATTACACAAAGAAGAAATCCCTGTTTAACTTTCTTTAAGCTAACATAGATCAGACATTCTTAAACATAATTTTTCAATGAGTCAAGAATCTTTATTTGTGGGAATTAATTACTTGGGTTCCAAAGAAATTAGTCACATATTTTAAAAACTGTTCTGGCTACCAGCAATTGGAGAAAGTTTATCCTTCTGTGGAGCCTGCCAAAAGTTGAAAAAATCTGTAGCTTCCTCTACTCCGAGAAACCAAATTCCTTGTTGCTGTAACTCAATAACCAGCCACTTTACTGAAATTTTTGTTTGTCCTTTGCAATTTCCAGCCATTGCCACAGGTTCACCAATGTCTTTATATACATATATATATATATTTTTTTTCATATTACAATGTTAAATAGAAACAGCAAGTAGATCTAATCTTTAGCTTAAGTGAAGGGATTTAGCAGAAATCCCAAGTCATTGTTTTCCTTGGTCATTCAGCTGGGAACTGATGAATAATCAGGATGAATACCAAGATTTTGCCTCTTATGTGTTCAAGCCAGTATGAGAGGTTGCAGGCAAAATCTGCTTTTATTTCCTCTAATTCTCTAAAGCAATCTATGTGTGTGGATCAAACTTTATCAGTATCAACTTATTGTGTATGTGTGTTAGTCACTCAGTCGTGTCTGACTCTTTGTGACTCTATGGACTGAAGCCTGCCAGGCTCCTCTGTCCATGGGATTCTCCAGGCAAGAACACTGGAGTGGGTTGCCATGCCCTCCTTCAAGGGATCTTCCCAACCCAGGGATCGAACCCAGGTCTACTGCATTGCAGGAAGATTCTTTACCATCTGAGCCACCAGGGAAGCCCTATCAACTTATTAATACAGAAAACAGAAGGCAGAATATCAGTACTGCATTAGTCCCCAACGTGTCTGGTATATTTTCTTTCTTGTCCAGGAGACAAGGGGCTCATTTCTGCCCACAGGTCGGGGTGTGAAGAACCACTTCTAGTCATAACTCAACAATCTTGGCCTTGCTGAGATAATGATACCCTCCCTCAGCCTTCTCTTCCTTGGCCTAGTTTCTGTCTTCCATGTTTGTTTACTGAATTCCAACTTGGAAGGGGCCTTAGTTACAGACCGAATGAGTGCGTGAAAGTCGCTCAGTCATGTCTGACTGTGACCCCGTGGACTGTCGCCAGACAGGCTCCTGTGTCCGTGGAATTCTCCAGGCAAGAATACTGGAGTAGGTATCCATTCCCTTCTCCAGGGGATTTTCCTGATGCAAGGGCGGAACCCAGATCTCCCACATTGCAGGCAGATTCTTCACTGTCTGAGGCATCAAGGAAACCCAGGTCCAGACTACTGGAGTTCAATTCCTTGCTGTTACTATTACAATTTTTAATGAGGAAACTTAAATTTGGTCAAATGTATTGTTAAGAATCACATGGTTGGGACTTCCCTAGTGGCTCAGTGGTAAAGAACCCACCCACCAATCCAGGACATGGGTTCACTCCCTTGCCCAGGAAGATCCCACATGCCATGGAGCAACTAAGCCTGTGCACCACAGCCATTGAGCCTGTGTTCTGCAGCCCATGCTGTGCAACAAGAAAAGCCACCTCAATGAGGAGCCCAGGCACCAGAACTAGAGAGCAGTTCCCCGTCACTGGAACTAGAGCAAGGCCATGCAGCAATGAAGACCCAGCACAGCCAAAAAGGGGGGAAAGAAGACTCACACAGTCGATTAATAATGCCGGGACATGAGTCTAGCTCTCCTGATGTTTCAGAGGTTGGTCTTGAATGAGACATGGCATAGAGGTGAATTGTAAGTGATTAGGAATGACAGAAGAATGATTCAAAGTACAAATAGTGTGATCGTCTTTCATACCCTCAATCTATGCAGCTCAATAATTCTTTCAAAATAGATGTGTGCCTCTCATTTGAGAGGTGTTAGGGATATAGGATATAGCAGTGAGTAAGGAAGACACAAACCATACCTTCTATATCCTCCAGCCCAATGGAGGAGACAGATAATACACAAGTAATAAACAGGATAAATACGGGTCATGATGAGCACCATGGTAGAAATGATGAAGAACCGCAAGCCAGGTACCACTTCGGGCTTCTCTTCTCTATCCATGGTCCTGAAATTCTACCCTCACACAAATCTTCCTTATAATTTTCATTCTTTCGTATCTTCCCCTGCTCGAACAATACAGGAGCAGAAGGAAATGCTTGTCTTCTTGTATTTCTCTCCCTACACTCTCCTTTCTCACCTCTCATGTCCTTATACTCATTAAATCAAAAATATCCCCTGAATTCCTACTCCCAATCCTGCAGAGGGGAGACATGGAGAGAAGGAAGAATGCCTTAGGGCTCTGCTAGGCAGCAGTTCAAGAGAGACAAGAGACACACATGTGGGATGTGTGATCAAGGGTGTCTGGTGGTAGCAGCTGGTTGGCTAAGTGACAATGAAAGTGAGAAGGTCAGTGAGCATCTTTTTATATGCCCTCTAGATCATGGGACTCCAAATGGCAGACACCCTCCCGAGGTCTGGACATGGATGAAATTGATGCTCTTGTGTTGTTCCTGTTTTTGTTCTTCCTTCCCTCTTGAATTCCCAGTGATGCTCGCCCTCTCCCACCCCCAGTCAGGCTGCTGATTTCTTTAACTCAAAAGAATTCCACCTCCCTGGGTGACCATCATTGCTCCTTCTCTTCCTATTCACCCTTGCACTGTTCTCCTCTTATCTGCTCCACTGAGCTCCAGATTCTAAAAATAGGATCATGGGGGTCATGCTTGTACACTGAAAAGAGACTTAGTATTTTCTTTCTCCTACAAAAGGGAATCAAGGAACTCAAGTACATGGGTAAAACTTCTTTCATCAGGAGGGTCTTCACAGAGATCGTAACAGAAGTTTCTATACTAAGACCACAGGGAAGAGACCAAGGATTGCAAATGCATGATGTTGGGAAATAAACATATTTAGAACTCAAGAGATCATCTTGCCCAATTGGAACAGACGGTATTTAGGGATCCTCTGAGAGAAGGGCGGGTGTTTGGTAGTAACTAGTTTTTTAAACAAGATGATATTCATGCTTCAGGAATGTTATTCCTTCCATAAATAGAATAGAACCCAGGGGAAAGGTGGCTTCAGGCATGAGGACCAGTTAGGAAGACTTCACCGTGTAAAGAAGGACTTTGTGGAGTGTGTGCCAACAAGAGGGTATGGAAGTGAGGCTTTTAGAAGACCCAGATCAAAAACTCATTTCTTTCTTGGTGGTGCATGAGGAGGAAGACAAAGGCAGAGATGGCTAAAGCTTGGGAGTGGGGTCCCTGGGAGGAGAATGGTATCCTTAGGTGAGTGAGTGGGGTCTGGTCTGATTTTCGCATTGGGAATTTAGAGTCAGAAATGACAGCCAGAAGTAAGTGGAGAGATACAG
>NW_011494716.1:3423256-3429393 GCF_000754665.1 Bison bison bison | reverse complement strand
ATACAGCAGCCTGTGCTGCACGTGGCACTAGAGCCCAGTGTCAGATCTGAAGCCAGGTGTTCTGGGCCCCGCAGCGGACAAAGCAGAGGTAGAAGCTTGGAAGAAGAATACTCAGCGAAAGGTGAGGACAAAAAACAGCATCAGGGTGACCCAGACTGTTCTCTGGTCTAAGGTCAGTTCTGTCGTCCTCACTTATATAACACTCCAGCAGAAGATGAGCCGCACTCATGGCATCTGTTCATCCCCCCATCACTCCAGGTGTTCACCCATCACTATGCCCAACAAGTACCGATTGTCTATTATGGACATGACTACAGTCACCACTGTGAATATAATCAGAGCTTATATAGTATTTGGACTTCCCAGGTGGCCCTGGTGGTAAAGAACCTGCCTGCCAATGCAGGAGATGTAAGAGATGTGGGTTTGACCCATGTGGGTCAGGAGGATAAGCTGGAGGAGGGCATGGCAACCCACTCCAGTATTCTTGACTGGGGAATCCCCATGGACAGAGGAGCCTGGTGGGCTACAGTCCATAGGGTCTCAAAGAGCTGGACACAACTGAAGTGAGTTAGCACACACATATATTATTTAATGACCAGCATGAGTCAGACACCAACCAGTTAGAATGGACACATGTCAGGGCACCAAAGGACCAGGCAGGAAGATCATTGATCCTTTAGTTCTGGATCAAGGGTCCATGTCGGGGGATAAGGCGTATGGAATTGCAGGGGTGAAAGATGCTTAACTGTCTGGGACAGCAGAAGCTTACCAACCCATTTCCACACTGACTTGTATCAGCTGATTAACAGCCTGAGTACAAGAATGGACAACTCAGACTTCGCCCCTGCATTCAGAGGACCTCTGGTCTACAGATGCCCTACCCAGCATGGTAGGCTGTTAGTAGCCACAGCATGCTGCTTAAACTTCATTTGATTAAAAACAAACAAAATTGCAGGCTCAATTCCTCAATTCCTAGTGCTGATGGCCACAGGTGAAGGGCTCGATGGCCAGATCCGGCTGGTGGTTACCACGCTGCGCAGCACAAATATAGACTATCCTATCATCACAGGAAGTTCTACTGGATGGCACTGGACTAAAGAAAAAGACAAACATGACATTAATTTTTGCTCAACGAATGAATGAGTTTTAATTCTGACACAGCATGCCATGAAAGTGCAATCTGACAGAAGACAGAGGTCAAAGGAAGGCTTCCACTGGAAGTTAAATTTAAACGCTGGAGGACAGTGAAATCTACTCAAAGTTATGTGGCAGCCTGAATGGGAGCGGGGTTTGGGGGAGAATAGATACATGTATATGTATGGCTGAGTTCCTTCACTGTCCACCTGGAACTATGACATCATTGTTACTTGGCTATTCTCCAAAATAAAAGAAAGTGTTGTTAAAATTCACTTAAATAAAGAGATAAAAGTTGTAAGAAATTACTCGGAGGCAGAAGATCAACTGCTGATGGTGCTACAATCAGCTTTATGCAGCTTTCCGTCTAGATGCAGCTCATAAAGGGATGTGGGAACCAGATGCCCTACACAGACGTAGGGTCATGTGAGCTAACCCCCTGCATCATGTACATTGGCCAATCTGTCCTAAGGTTAACACAGATGGGGAATTCTGGGAAAAAATAAAAGCAACGAGCGATCACCAAACTTTGAAAACAGGAAATTGGACACGGATTTTCTGAAGCCAACGATATCCAACCCTGTCTCAGCCTAAAATAAGATAGCCAGTGCATCAGCCCAGGCACAGAGTTAGATCTGAGAAAATTCCAACTGCAGCCATTGCTCCCTGTAAAATCCCATGAGAGGCTGGAGTTGTTTCCCAACCCTTGCAACGAGGTACCACACACGGGACTGGTGAAGGGGACCCAAGGACTAGGCACATGGCCCAGTGGACATGCCAGATCATCTCCTTTCCTGGTAACCAAGCAACCTCCCAGAACTCCACCTACGTACTTGTGGGCCCTGGGAGCTGGTGGAGGTATTCACTGAGCCAGAGAAGCTATGATAACAGGAAGGCATCAGAATCTATCAGGCACGGAGGTTGGGCCACAGTTCTAAACATCCCCGATGAGAAGTTTTCCATTTCTTCCTTTTTAATTTTTTTAAAAAAATTATCAGATATCTGCACACTGGTTTGGAGCAGCAAATTAATATTTTTTTTCCTCTTCTGACTGCAATTGTAGATATGAAAATACCATATCCATAGACAAATTAACATGAGTTTCTTACAACAGTGTGCTAATTATCTCAGGGACCAGAGACTCCCCTAGGTCAGAGTCTTCAGCCCCAATCTTGGAAAGGAACACGGATTTCTTTCTGGGAAGCAGTAATTTGTATCGTGTCGAGAAGATACAGAGAAAGGTGGAAGGGGCATGCATCACTGGAAAACCCACCCTCAACACCCTCCGTCCCCCATTCCTCCCCGGCCTGCTCCAGCACCAACAAGAAGTCCAGAAGGACACTGCTTGAAACAGGAACAGCTAGAGAAACATACATACTTAACTTGGCACCAAATGGATCTGAACAGACTGCATGCCAAACAGCCCTCTCCTTGTTTCGCTAACAAAATCTCCCCAGTTTTCAAGGGATGCTGTAGCCCGAACTTCAAAGGCATTAAAGGATAGATGTGGCATGTAGGGAATTAAACATGAAATTTCCTTTCTTATTGGGAACAAAAGCTGTGGGTCTAATCTCCTATGTGATACAAGCTTTAGCTGATCAGGGTTACACTTAGTCATTCTGATGTGGCGAGAGAGCGGCGAATACATCATCTTTCTTATTTCTTTCTGTCTCCTCCTGTTTCCCGGCTCCCTCCGCATATGCAAATGCCACAGCAATAACAGGAGTCTTGCAACACCACTGAGGGTGAAAGAATTCTCTTTGATCAGCCTCTTCCAGGCCTGGAGTCCCACAGCCACCAATTTCTACCTGCCCCTTTATGATATTTGATGTATCAAATTAGTCTCCAGCACTCTCAGAAGTAGAATATACTAAGAAATTCCGAGACCTAGGAAGGAAGCTACATCTTGGAAAAAAATAAATATTTCTTTAAGTAAGCCTTTTAAAATTTTTATAGTTATGGCTAAATTATTACAGATTTCTTCTGAAAACAAGTGGCTCACCGACAGAACTCAGGCAGAAGCGGGCCGATGGCAGAGACTTTATGGAGAATGCAGCGTCACCCCCACCACCACTCTGAATGCTAGTGTATCAGAAAAAAATAAGAGTGGGAGAAATTGGACAAAATACTGCTAACTTCACCAAAAATAAAGTCCTTGTGTGCAACGAGAAAGGCAGACGGCAGAAAGTGCTTACTTGCTAAAAACAAATGAAATTTCCAAAACATACCCCAGCATCTTAAAGTACAGAACTTCTTTTTCACAGTCATTTTTATATAGGAGGAATGCATTCTGGCTCAGAAAGAGCAAAAAGAACTGCTCTGCTCTGAAATGCCTCAAGAAATATGTGGTCTCACTAACGTGTCTGCTTCCTGCCATTTCTTTTGACTTTGCAGGGTTCCAGTGACTGGGACAGGGGCATTGAGAAAAACTCAGGGAACAAAAAGAAAACAAAAGCACATTTAATTTAACCCCCAGGCAGTAATGGTAGGTTTAACCCATCACACCCTTCTCACTCTTCTCTGACATTCCTTATGTTCTTTTTCAAGATACTACCCAGAAAAGCCTCTTCTCACCTCTGAACCCAATGTAGTGGCGCAAAAAAAGAAAGACAGGAGCAGGCAACAAAGTGTTTGTGGGAACCCCAGGCCCGCAGAAGAGAGCTTTTCATCACAAACACAATCAAAGCCATGGATGGAGTTATGTAATGACCGCTCAAAAGCAGCTGCACTTACTGAATGCTGAGTCTGCTCAGGGAAGCTGTAAGTTCCACTTGCATGAGTTCTCCGAGCAGTTTCCTAGGGAAAAAGAGAAACGAAGACTTTAGTATCTAGGAACGTATTCCTGAATTGTGTCTGCATCTGTCTTGGTCATACTAATATCTGGTTAACCGATAAAATAGGTAAAACCTAACAATGATAATGGTGATGAAGATGAAAAGGATAAAGATCAAAGCTTCAAATATTATTTTCATTGAAGGCCTTCACACTCCAATCAGGAAGGCATTCCCAGTCTCTCTGTTTCAGAAGAGGAAACCAAGGCTCAGACAGCTCAGTCATACAAAGTATGCATATTGGTAGTGGAACCTGGATTTGAACTTGGGAAACTGGGTAACAAATTTAGAACCATTCTGCTATGCTCCTAACCTCCACAGTGAACTCTTTGTCACAGGATGTCTTCAAGGAAAGATGGGAGGCTGATCTTTTAATGCTCTTATTGTGGAATTTCCTGCATTGGAGTAGGCAGGATGAAACCAACATTAAATTTCTTTTCAATCTTAGAACTCAAAGATTCTGTAATGCTCAATTCCGTGACAGCAAAGGTTCCAAGTGACTTCATTTTACAATGAAGAAAACTGATATAAGGTGTCCCATAAATAATACATTTTATAAACACAGCTATCATCACCCAATCAGAAGGAGCAAGATTCATTTTCATTAATATTTAAATAAACCAAATATCACTTGAACTGAAAATGGCCATTATAATATCATATAATTCAGTGAGTTGGGGGAAAGGTCATCTTCAGCCAGAAAAATCAAGATTTACTAATAGATCTGAAAGACGTATATGGAGCCTTATATCAAAGAGGGGGCTTCTCAGGTGGGACTACTGGTAAAGAACCCACCTGCCAAAGCAGGGGACCCAAGAGACATGGGTTTGATCCCTGGGGCAGGAAGATTGCCCTGGAGAGGTCATGGCGACCCACTCCAGTATTCTTGCCTGGAGAATCCCATGGACAGAGGAGCCTGGCAGGCTACAATGAGTCAGATACAGCTGAAGTGACTTAGCACGCACACACGGATACAAAAGAGAGTTGGCCCTGAGCTGACTCCTCTCTGGAAGAAACTTAAGTAGCAGAGGTGGAACTGGTTTGCAGTGTCCTAGAAGCCTGACCCAATGCTCTTTCAACTACTCCTACAAAGTAGTTCTATAACTTATACCCAGACTCAATGCAATTCACACATTTCAGAGCTCAATGATACACATTATTTACAAACATATATTTAAAATATATGCTTCCCCTTTGTAAATATGATGAACCATTTTTTTAACTTCACATTTAGCGAGTCCACTGATGTTGATAAATCAGAACATCTGGTAATATCGAGAGGCTCCGAAATATTGGAAAGAGAGAGACCAGTGTCTGAAGAATTCTAATGGTACGGACAGCTGTGAAGGGTGAGGATGGTGGGAACAGTGCTTATCCATGGGCTCAACGGGACTCAATGGAATCTCCAAGGACAGACACCCACCATGTTCACTGCCTGTTGTACATTTGTAGAAAAGCTTTGGTCTTCCAAGTCTCCCCTGAGTCATAAAAACTTGGCTTAAGAATTGATGATTTTTTTTTTGTAATCTATTTATTTTAATTAGAGGCGAATTACTTCACAATATTGTATTAGTTTTGCCATACATCAACATGAATCCACCACGGGTGTACACGTGTTCCCAATCCTGAACCCCCCTCCCACCTCCCTCCCCATACCATCCTTCTGGGTCATCCCAGTGCACCAGCCCCAAGCTTCCTGTATCCTGCATCGAACCTGGACTGGCGCATACAGACTGAAAGTGAAGGGCTGGAAAAAGATATTCCATTAAAAAGAACTGATGATTGAAATGATATAAACATGGTGAGACCAAGGTTGAAAAGGGCCAGGAGAATATAAGCAATTTAAATAGTAAATTAATCATAAAGCAGTCACAGAATCTTTAGTTCCTCCCTGAAGTACCTGCTGCTGCTAAGTCGCTTCAGTTGTGTCTGACTTTGTGCGACCCCATAGATGGCAGCCCACCAGGCTCCTCTGTCCATGGGATTCTCCAGGCAAGAATATTGGAGTGGGTTGCCATTTCCTTCTCCAATGCATGCATGCATGCTAAGCTGCTTCAGTTGTGTCCGACTCTGTTCAACCCTATGGACAGCAGCCCACCAGGCTCCTCTGTCCACGGGATTCTCTAGGCAAGAATACTGGAGTGGGTTGCCATTTCCTTCTCCACTGAAGTA
>NW_011494716.1:3363311-3423156 GCF_000754665.1 Bison bison bison | reverse complement strand
CCTTCTCCACTGAAGTACCTAGATAATTGCATCTAATGCCCATTCCTAAGTTGTTTTACAGATATTAAGACCCCCACCAAATGGACAAACTTAACTACATGATGATCATGAGTATGCACCCCAGACCAGCTGGAGCCTGAGAATTGATAATGTTAACCCCAGTGACACAGCCCTGATAACCTCACCATCAATCAGGGTGTGTGCATGAGCTGATCACACACCCTGAGACTTCTTTGCCTCACCTTACCCTTTAAAACTCTTTCCTGAAACCCACAAGGGGAGTTTGGGTTTTTTGAGCATTAGCTGCTCTGGATCCCTTGTCTGGTGCCCACAATGGATGCTGCACTTTCCTTCAGCACAGCCCCGTGTCAGAAGACTGGCTTTGCTGTGAGTGGGAGAGTAGACTGAAGTTTGCTTCAGTAACACATCCTTCCATCCTTCTTTCCTTCATTCAATCCTCATTCCTTCCTTCCTTCCATCCATGCACCCACCCACATTCCTGATCCTCCCTTCCCCATCCATCCAACTACCCTTCCATCCTTCTTTCCTCCATTCAGTCCATCCATCCATCTATCCATCCCTGCATGTCACCACTGCCTACTAGCTTTGTGACCACAGAGAAGTCGTTTAACCTTTCTTTGTCTCAGAGAAATGGGAATCAACATAGTGTATACCTCAATGGATAGAGGTTAGTAATCAAAGTTAACATTTGCAAGGCATTTAGCATTGTGCCTGGCACAAAATTGGTGCTATTAAAAATTCTGTTATTATTCATTAAGCCTTTTTTAAAGCCAAGCACTGTCATTCTGGGGCCCACAGTCTAGCAGGGAAGACAGATCTTGTCAGGGATGCCGGTGAAGGCAGTGCCAAGGAAGTGACAACAGGGCTGAGATCTCAATGATCAGAAGAACACAACCCAAAGAGGTGGAAAGAAGAGTAAGGACCGAGGAAACAAACAGTCAAAGCTATCGATGAACTTCTATAAATTCATAGCATGCCTAGGCTGGAGAAGTATCTGTCTCCTAATAATAGAAATAGTAGCACCAGTAGATCCTAGACAGACTGATTATAAATCCACAGATATACTGATCACAGGTCCTTCGGTCAGGTCAATCTTCTTAAAGCCTGCCCTGCCTCCTCTCCAGTCTCCTCCTCCCTCACCTAAGGCACCCGTCCCCAACCTTTTTGGCACAGGGACCCATTTCTTAGAAGACAATTTTTCCATGGACCTGGGTCGGGGGATGGTTTCTGGATGATTTGAGAGCATTACATTTACTGTACACTTTATTATTATTACATCAGCTCCACCTCAGATCACCAGGCATTAGATCCTGGAAGTTGGGGACCCTTCCCCCTAAGACACTCCCTTGCACATCCTATGGTCCAGTGAAACTGAAATACTTGGAAAGACACGAGGCACTACCTGCCTCTAACACTTTGACCACATCTTCCTTCCAGAGCTGGTCATCACCTGGTCTTTCTTGAACTCACTCTTCAAAGTCCACATAAATGGAAGCTTCTCTCTGTAGCCATGACTGACTGACCCATCCAACTGGACTGATTTTTTCCCCCAGGGTCCCACAGCCTTTTGCATATCCCTCATCTGAACAAGAATCACACACTCTTTCTAACCCCTGTAGTG
This sequence comes from Bison bison bison, assembly GCF_000754665.1. Classification (NCBI taxonomy): domain Eukaryota; kingdom Metazoa; phylum Chordata; class Mammalia; order Artiodactyla; family Bovidae; genus Bison; species Bison bison. Next base: position 3,421,514 of record NW_011494716.1, on the reverse strand, counting down.
TAGCCTTGGGCTGTCCAGGTTGTGAACTCCTGGAGGGTGAGCACAATGTTTATAAAGATTTCTTTAAAAAAATAATAATAATGAATTAATAAAGAAGGCTGAGGGCTGAAGAATTGATGCTTTCTACTGTGGTGCCAGAGAAGACTCTTGAGAGACCCTTGGACTGCAAGGAGATCAAACCAATCAGTCCTAAAAGAAGTCAACCCTGAATATCCATTGCAGGGACTGATGCTGAAGCTGAAGCTCCAATACTTTGGCCACCAGATGCAAAGAGCTGACTCACTGAAAAAGACCCTGAAGCTGGGAAAGATTGAGGCCAGGAGGAGAAGGGGGTGGCAAAGGATGAAATCGTTAGATGGTATCACCGACTCGACAGACATGAGTTTGAGCAAAATCCAGGAGATAGTGAAGGACAGGGAAGCCCGGCATGTTGCAGACCACGGGGTTGCAAAGAGCAGGACATGACTTAGCAACTGAAAAACAGCAGCAATGACAACAATTAATTAATTATATGTTTTTGGCTGTGTTAGGCCTTCCTTGTGTTTGGCCTTTTCTCTAGTTTCAGTGAGTGGGCTGAGCTCAGAAAGCTGAGCGCCGAAGAATTGATGCTTTTGAACTGTGATGTTGGAGAAGACTCCTGAGAGTCCCTTGGACTTCAAGGAGATCCAACCAGTCCATCCTAAAGGAGATCAGTCCTGAATGTTCATTGGAATGACTGATGTTGAAGCTGAAACTCCAATACTTGGGCCACCTGATGCGAAGAGCTGACTCATTTGAAAAGACCCTGATGCTGGGAAAGATTGAAGGCAGGGAGAGAAGGGGATGACAGAGGATGAGATGGTTGGGTGGCATCACCGACTCAATGGACATGAGTTTGAGTAAACTCCGGGAGTTGGTGATGGACAGGGAGGCCTGGCATGCCATGTGGTCATGGGGTCACAAAGAGTCAGACACAACTGAGCAACTGAACTGAATTGAATTGAGTGAGTGGGGGGCTAGTCTCTCATTGTGGTCTGTGAGCTTCTCTCTGGGGTGGCTTTTCTTGCTGAGAAGCACAGGTTCTAGGGTGCACAGGCTTCAGCAGTTGCAGCTACGGGGCTCTGGAGCTCGGGCTCAGTAGCTGTGGTGCACACACTTAGTTGCACCGCGGCATGTGGGATCTTCCTGGATCAGGAATCGAACCTGTGTCATCTGCATTGGCAGGTGGATTTTTTCTACCACTGACCTACCAAGGAAGTCCTCAAGGACAGTGTTTTATCCAGCCCAGTAGCCCTGCTCCCTGGCACAATGCCCAACCTCTCCCCAGCTGCTCACCACGCTGGGAAAGTCCAGGAAGCCCTGCCTCATTGACCCAAGGTGCTAAACCCCAAGTGAGGGCACTGAACTCAACTCCAGAAAGAAGTCTTCTCTGAGCATCATGGCTACCTATGGCACTCCCCTACTTGGCATGCAGGGGGATAAGGTTAATTTCACATCCGTGTCAGCTTCATGCCCACATTTTTATATCTGCTTTTAATCCAACCTGCAGTTGAAACAAATTTTATACTCCCCCACCCTTGACACTAATAAGAATCTGACAAATCCTTTAGGTGGATTGTTTTATAAAAACGAAGGCTGAGAACCATTGTTACAAGGTGAGAATAGAAACGGTCATTAGCAATGGCACCAGGCAGCAGGGAATATCTAAAGACCTAAGAGTTCCAAAGCAGTGATGCCATTTAAAATAAAACAAAACTAAAGCTGTCTTGAGTTTGCAATTACTCTTGCAAATGACAGAAAGGGGAGAATCTTGGATCCTGGTGAAGTTGGATGGAATTTTCACGGCCCTGAGATGATGCCCCAGTTAAAGAGCTGAGAGGGAAGGAAAGGGAAAGGGCGTCGGAACAAAGTCAGGCAGAGCTGCTCACTCCGTGCATTAGCCACGGTCACCTCTGTGCTCATCCAAATGGATGCACAGAACAGCGAACCAATTACTTCCAAGACGCTGGAGTTGATGACCCCTGGGCAGGCACTGTGGAGTTTAAGTCTAACTCAGACTCTCTCAACAGGGCTGGCTACGGCATCACTTCTACTTCCGCTGAGTCAGCCACCCCCTGCTCCATAGATTCCTGCACATGGGCAACCACGATGGGCTCCTAGGATCTCCTGTCTCCACATTTGCCCCTCTCAGCCCCCCAGGGAGCAGGCAGAGGCGTGTTGAAAAGCTATGGATATGCCCATGTTACTTGATGATTTAAACCCTGTATGGATGGCTGCCTTTTCCATTGCTGTGGGTTTCCATTCCAAACCCACACCCGGGACACACGGTCTGATGGCCTGCACAGTGGGCTCCTGGCCACAGGCCCAGCCTTGTCTGCTTCTCAGTGAGCAGGCACACCCTCCCTCCAGACCCCCTCGGGTACCAACCCCAGCGACCGACCAGTTCTGGGTCACACCTTACTCCCCACCAGCCACAGGGATGCTGTGTCTTTGACCTGGGATGCTCTTAACACCCAATTAACTCTCATTGTTATATCCTCATGGAAGGCCCTGCCCCACAGTCTCACGAGTCCATTATCCTTTCTTCAAAGCGCATCTCCCAGCTGTCATTTCACAGTGAGAGGAAAATGCTCTTCTCATTCAAGGCGGCCTGTGTCACTGGGCAAGCGGGCTCCATGAGGGCAGGGACTGTCACTGTGTGTCTGCTCACCTGTCTAACTCCAGGTCTGACCACCCTGCAGTGGGCACGGATGGCACGTGAAAAGCTCTTGCTGAAGGAAGGATGGCAGGGAGGAGGCATAGGGGTGGAGAGGGGAGAGAAGGGAGGAAGAGAGGAAGGAAAGGAGAGAGGGAGGAAGACAGGCTTCCCCACCCAGTAGCTAACTCCAGACACACTTAGGGTGACCATCTTCTCTAAGAGCTTCCTCTCTCCCCACCCACCTCCACCTAGCTCAGTCCAGAAATCAGGTCTGATGGACCGACTCTGGTTCCATGAGGGCTCTGACGGGATGAAACCTCACCTGATCCAAGTTCCTTTCCTCCCAGGAATCTAGACTGCCCTGCTAAGCTTCCGCCGACTCCTAGAACCGAGAACTCGCGTACTGTGGGGTCACTGTTCTCTACCACGAACCCAATAAGAACAGAAGCCACCAAGCCCCGGAGCAGGAAGAACAGAGCAGAGGGGAAAACAGGAGAGGCTGGAGGGTTCTGGGAGACAGTAGGGGCTGCCTCATGGCCAGATGACCTAGCAGTTCAGGACCTGCTTGACCCTCCTGGTACTGACCACACCTCCCATCTCAGGGCTGAGACTCACTCCTGTGCTGGGTACTGCATGTCCCCATTTTCTGAGCTACTTTGACCGCATCTCTGTCACTTGCCAACAGAAGATTCATATGTCACAAAGGGTGGCATCTCCCCCAGCTGGCGACTTCTCCACCAGCCCTGCCTTCAGATACAGAAGCTATATCTTTATCACATTGATGATGGTGACTGCACGCATTCTTCCCCAGCTGCTCAGTGGTCCCTATCTAGACAGCATATTAAAAAGTAGAGACACTACCTTCCCAAAAAGGGTCCGAATAGTCAAAGCTATGGTTTTTCCAGTAGTCATGCATGGATGTGAGAGTTGGACTATAAAGAAAGCTGAGCGCCAAAGAATTGATGCTTTTGAACTGTGGTGTTGGAGAAGACTCTTGAGAGTCCCTTGGACTGCAAGGAGATCCAACCAGTCAATCCTAAAGGAGATCAGTCCTGAACATTCACTGGAAGGACGGTTGCTGAAGCTTTACTACTTTGGCTACTTGATGCAAAGAGCCAATTCATTAGAAAAGACCCTGATGCTAGGAAAGATTGAAGGCAGGAGGAGAAGCAGGTGGCAGAGGATGAGATGGTTGGATGGCATCACGGACCCAATGGACATGAGTTTGAGCAAACTCTGGGAGGTGGTGAAGGACAGGGAAGCCTGGCGTGCTGCAGTCCATGGGGTCACAAAGAGTCAGACACAACTAAAGCAACTTAGCACTCACACTCGTGCTGAACAAGAACAAAATCCAACAGCCAATAGTTCTAAACCAAAATGGATTCCAGGGACTTCCCTGATGGTCCAGTGGTCAAGACTCCACACTCCCAATGCAGGGGGCCTGAGTTCAATCCCTGGTCAGGGAACTAGATCCCACATACTGCAACTACAGATCCTGCATGCCGCAGCTAGACCCAGCACAGCCAAATAAACAAATATATATTTAAAAATAAATAAATAACCCCCCCACCCCCAAGCCCTCCTCACTATGCCTTCACCCTGGCGGGTTCCCTTGCCAAGAAGTCTGTTCTCTCTTCATCTGCCTGGGAACAGAGACCTAGTCTTTACATCCTCAGGGAACCCTTGCCAAGCACAGCACAGACCTTGCCAAACTCCCACTTCCCGCTCTCAGTATCCCTCTGAGTACTCATCACTTGCCGACATCAGTGCCTTTATCTGTCTCTTTCACTGGATCCTCAGCAGTTTACAACTCTAGGCCACACTTCTCCTTATTCATGAGTGATGGCACGAGGGTCATTTGGGACACTGACTCGGGTTCAAAATCAATTCTCCCATTCATTTAGATACGTAACTCTGGGCAAACTTCTTGATCGCTCTGAGCCTCTGTTTGCTTACCTATGGGAGGGTGGGAATAATCTTGCTCCTTAGAGGGTTTGTGTGAGGATTATACACTGTTAAGTACCCAGCACTGCTAGCCAATACATGGCCATCGAGCCAGACACCCAACAACGATGCGCGCCTGGCCAACAGCAGTCCTTCCAAGAAACGATGTCACAGGTGCTTTGCAAAATGCTGCCAAAGAAGTAAGATTATCCAGGTGACTCTGACAGCCGAGTCCAGGCAGTTCAACAGCCAACACAGCATCTGGCACATAGTAGGTGTCATTTGTGCCTGTGTGCTCAGCGGCTCAGCAGTGACCAGCTCTTTGTGACCCCATGGACCATAGCCCGCCAGGCTCCTCTGTCCATGGGATTTCTCAGACAAGAATACTGGAGTGGGTTGTCAATTCCTCCTCCAGGGAATCTTCCCAAGCTGGGGATCGAACCTGTGTCTCTTGTGTCCTTAGCACTGACAGGTAGATTCTCTACCACTGCCCCAGCTGGGAAGCCCAGGTGTCTTTTAAGATTTCCCAAACTAAGGAAGGAAAGGGGCTCTACCCTCACTGATGAAATACAATTGTAGCTGCTGCTCCAAGGCTTATCTTTGACTTGTCAGTGTTTAGATGCAATAAACATCAATTAGTCTGCCTGCTGCATTTAATTTTGCTGTACACACCCCATCCAGCAAGGGTTCAGGTATAGTATCAGCGGCTGCTTCGTGAGAAGATGCTTCCGGTCCCCCTCCCCAGGGAACTGAACTTCTCCCCAAAGCTCCAGGGACCTTCAAGAGACTAAGGATATTACGCCCCGCCCGCCACCCCGCTTTGAGGCTTATTGTTGGTGTGTTTAATTTCCTGTCTTGGCCTTACAGGAGATTTCTAATGTTTAGGCTGTAGGGTATGGTCTGATTAAAAGTAATCCTCCCAATTATGGGCTGGCATGAGCCTCCTGTCACACGCACTCTGCCACCAGCCTCTGCCTCCCTGTCAGCAATAATTGTCTCGGCACTGCCTAACTGTAAATGAAAACCCCAGGGGCATGTGTGGGTCCCCGGCTCCCAGGCCGCACCGGATCTTTTAATTTGCACTGTCTGTCAAAAAGATGCTGCTGTGTGTACTCAAAGAAATCCTCAGACTCTCAGATTCAAGGCCAGGGACAGCAAGGGTACCACAGCCTCTTCAGAGAAACTGTATTTGAACCCACCAGAGATAACAGGGCGTGTGCAAGGCAACGAGGCTCTTTTTCTTCCACTGCACTCTTCAGCGAGAACGGGTATGAAACAGGGAAGCTGAACTGTAGGGAAAATTCAAGGTGTATTTATATTATTATTTTTTCCCCACCAAATCCACAAGACAGGACATTGCATTCAAAGCAGGCGATAGCAACTCTGTGAAAGGACATACACACAGGAGACCTGATTATTGCAATCTCTAAAAAATTAAAACTTTCTGGGTGTGGTGTGAGGGGAAAGATGTCTTTCCTTTCAGGTGAGAAACATCACCAGGTTCTTCTTGTAGAAGCAGAGAAGACCGTCTGTTCTGGGCCCTGTGGCCAGACCCACAATGGGCAGCAGAATGTGGTTCTGAGTCAGCATCGCCATCGCGCAGAGAGGCTATAAAACAAAGGTGTCTGACGAGTAAGGAAGAAGGGGGTGTTTTGTTGTGCTCCTGTACCCACATCCCTTTTTCTAAGAAGGGCACCTGCCCAGGAATGCGGGTGTCCAGCCTGGCTCCTCCCCACCTTCCTTTTCCCTGGACAGAGGACTGGGAGAGGGCGAGGCCTGAACCCCAGAAGGGCACGAGGACCCTTCCCTTAGGAATTTACAGTGCATACATGCAGGCACCGCGCTGCTGTCTGCATGTGGGCAAGGCACCTGAACAGCGTGACCCAGACTGAGGGCTGGGCACCTTTGGGGAGCACTTATGGTGGACAAAGTGCATCTCAGTTTTGCCCAAAGCTAGTGGAGTCTGAAGAACCAATGCTTTAGAACTGCAGTGCTAGAGAAGACTCTTGAGAGTCCCTTGGACTGCATGGAGATCCAACCAGTCCATCCTAAAGGAGATCAGTCCTGAATATTCAGTGGAAGGACTGATGCTGAAGATGAAGCTCCAATACGTTGGTCATCTGATGCGAAGAGCTGACTCTCTGGAAAAGACCCTGATGTCGGAAAAAACTGAAGGCAGAAGGAGAAGGGGGCGACAGAGGCTGAGATGGTTGGATGGCATCGTTGACTCAATCGACATGAGTTTGAGCAAATTCTGGGAGATAGTGAAGGACAGGGAGCCTGGTGTGCATCAGACATGACTTAGCAGCTGAACAACCACCACCACCAGGGGGGGGTCTCTCAGACCTAGTGATTCTAAGTAACAGTCTCTTCCTCTGAGAACAACCCCTGCTCCCAAGCCTTTGAACTCTCCCCAGCAGACACAGGGCACCAGGAGAAAGATCCCCCCATGACTCAAATAGGGTAGGTTTTCACCTGGTAGGCTGAGGTCTGGGCTGCAACGATCAAGCATTGACAGGAAATGCAGAACAGATACAGCAACCAGAAAGCTCACAAGAGGCTGAGATACAAAGGGATTTACAGAGCTGGGGTACCAAGCATGTCACTGCAAATACATGATGCTTTTGTTCAGATGCTTTATTTCTACTGGAGTACAGTTACTTTTCAATGTTGTTACTTTCTGTTGTACTGCAAAGTGAGTCAGTCACATGCATGCACACACACACGCCAATAGTATATACATTTCAATCCCATGGAATATTACTCAGCCGTCAATCACCTTTCACTCTGAATCTCCTTCTCAGTGAAAAGAAGCTTTCCATTTCTATTACCAAGATTAATGCGTCAGCAATACACAGCCATAACCATAGCAGAAACCAGATGTCATGGAGAAGGCAGGGAAAGAGACCAAACAAAAACAATCAAAACCAAAGCAAAAGCCAAGGGAAAAACCCTCAGTACACGGTGTGATGTATTTGCTCAGATGGCCACTTCATTTACACCACTGAGAACACTTTATTTTGGCGGCCCATAACTCACTGCTCTGTTAAAGAAAAGGAAGCTAGCTGCCAGCATCTACTTCAACATGGAGCAAGAAAATGGACCATAAAGAAAACCCAGCCTCTTCTCTGAAAGTCTCAATTAAAAAAAAAAAAATTCTATTTAATATGTGTTGGACTCCAGAGCATCTTATTACCTTATTTAATTCAGACCAGGGTAGATGTCTCTGAATAAAAATGGCACTAACCTGAGAGGAACTAGGCTGAGGGATGTGGACATCATATTTTCTTCAGAGAGATAATCAGCTTATCAGAATTCATTTCAACCTAAGAAAGGCCTCACAGCTACACTGAAAATTCAAGCTGATCTCATCATCTCAAGGATGTAATCTCAAGGAAATGGTAAAACTATCAAGGCAAGCTTGGTGCAGTTATCTTTATGTATAAGAACCATAAGCATCAGATGCTGACAGAATCACTGTGGTGGGGTCCGCTCGTGAGTCCAGGAGAGACCTCTATAGAAAATACATCAAGTGCTTTTGCTGAGAATACTGTTATTTATTTTTGCTTCCAAGCAGCCGAAGTGACTTTTCAAAGATGCATTGCTACACTGCTTCCATCTAAAGCACCCCCGTCCACACTCTGAAATCTGGTATTCTGAAAAACATAGGCTTTAAAAAAATTGTCTCCTAAAGTAGTCTCTAACAGAGGTATGTGCTTTTTAAGCCTATTCTTGCTATTAACTAGCTGTTTGGCCTTGATTAGGATGCTTAACTCCGAGCCTCAGTTTCCTCATTTGCAAAAACAAAGGGTTTGTACCTTCATGATTTTAACTGCTCTTTTAATTTCTCTGGATGATCTGGTTCACATGCATTCTCATGAGAAGGAAAATCAATGAGAGCCCCTCATACAAAATGAGGCTTTGTATGGAGCAAAGCCTCCATACAAGTATCTTTAAGTCTTTAGAGAACAAACTCATGGTTACCAAGGGGAAAGAGGGGTGGGGAGGGATAGATGGGGAGTTTGGGATTAGAAGATGCAAACTAGCATATATATTGATAGAATGGGTACACAGTAAGCTCCTACAGCAAACTCCACTCAATATCCTGTGATAAACCATAATGGAAAAAATACTTCAAAAAGAATATATATTGATACGTGTATATGTATGTGTGTATATGTGTGTGTGTGCACGCACATGCTCAGTCACTTCAGTCGTGTCTAACTCTTTGCAACCCTATGGACCACAGCCCACCAGGCTCTTCTGTCCATGGGATTCTCCAGGCAAAACACTGGAGTGGGTTGCCATGCCCTCCTCCAGGGGATCTTCCTGAAGCCTATACATATGTAACTGAATCACTTTGCTGTATAGCAGAAATTAGCACATATAAACCAACTATACTTCAATTTTTAAAAAGTGTACCTAAGTCTCAACAGAGGACAACAGTGGGATAAAATATATCATGTGTACCTCTTGGTATGAAACTCTAACCCCCTCCACCCCACAAATTAAACAAAAATAGAGAAAACCCATCTAGTCAGAAGGGAATATCTAATTCTCAAAGAAATGCAGTGGATTTCAGAAGATACAAGAAAATTCCCCATGGTTCAGCAAAGCACCACCAAGCCATTTGGCACAATGTTCCAGAAAAACAAAGACAATGAAATGAAAGAAAAATAGCCCGGCAGAAAGGTGGATCGATAGAGCACTCAGCAACCCCGGCAGGGACAAGGGGGTGCCGTAAAATCAGATCAGTCATGAAAAGTTTGGTAAACGTTCCGAAGGCCACATCAGGTCATTGTCAAAAGTTATGTGTTTAATGTGAGACCTCATCCAGACTTGTTTGGGTTGATATTTTCTTTACAGCATGACTTCAAGCAAGTGATAAATACGGTAGACTCTGCCACAAGAAATATAGGACGTTTCAAGATAGAACTACTTGTTTCTCTGGCTTTGTCATGAGCGACAATAACATTTAATGGCAAGAACTCAAGACCTAAAGTAAGCAGAACTCGGGTTCTGTTTTTTTCCTCTGTTTGATGCTGAGACATTTACGGACCTCCTTGAACCTCAGCATCGTCCCCTGGCAAGTGACGAGCCCCGATACCCCGGGACTACTCCGAGGACTGAAGGAAACAGTGCCTGAAAACACTCTGCAAGATGCTTGCAGGGACTTCCTTAGTGGCCCAGTGATGAAGACTCTGAGCTCCCAATGCAGGGGGCACAGTTTCCATCCCTGGTCAGGGAACTAAGATCCCACATACCAGGTGGTATGGCAAAAAAATAAAATAAAAGAAAGTGCTTGCACACAGGTCCCTCTCTGATGAATGTTAGCAACTTTGATTATGTGAAGCTTCATGTTTTGGTCTCAGAAGGAGCATTTATAGAACGTTTACTATAAACTCCAGATCCTCTTCTAAACTTTCTCTGTCACTTCTCTTCACTGAAGAATCTTTCCAACAATTGTGAGTTACTTTCCCTCTACAAAGAATGCTCCCACTTACCCAACGTGCTCAAAACTTTCACAAAAATTAGAAAAGGATCCTGTTAAGACAGGTACTTGCTTTAATAAGGGCTGTATCACTTAATAAGAAAATAGTCCTTAATCCTAAAGCAAACTTCTAGCCAGTCAGTTGTGGGGAAAAAAAAAGATTCATTTAATTTCCACCTATGGTCCATATTCTTCTAGACCACGTGACAGACATCAAAAATACCGCATTCACACATACAAAACTCCAGGTTATTTACACGGCTTCTGTGTGTGTTAGTTGCTCAATTGTGTCCAACTCTTTGAAATGCCATAGTCTAAGTAAGCAGAATTTCCTTCAGATTTAAAATACATAAGATCCCCTGGAGAAGGGAATGGCAACCCACTCCAGTATTCTTGCCTGGAGAATCCCATGGACAGAGGAGCCTGGTGGGCTATAGTGCAGGGAGTTGCAAAGAGTCAGACATGACTGAAGCAACTCAAGCACACATGCACGCAGGCATCTTAAGTCTACAACTTAAAGAAGCAAAGGGGGTGGGGGAAAAAAATCATTCCCAAAGTTTCTAGTTTCTATTTCTAATCCTCAAGGATTTTTTTCAATGACAATTCAGAGGAGGTAAATATTTTTAAAAGGGAACAGAATGGAAGTTATTTTTGTTCATTTGAATGTGTGCATCCACTCATTAATCCATTCGGCATTTTCTGAGCTCCCGCTCTGCAAAAACCATCAAAGCATGGGGCCAGGTACAGTTCGGGATTCGGAGATGAATGGGACGCTGCATTTTCTAAACGAGTTCACATTAATAACAACTGATGGAAGAGCAACACAAAACCAGGCTCCACGCAGAGCAGGGGTGGAGGGATGTGTTCGAACCCGCGGGCAGCAGTGGGGGGAAACAGACACGGCACAGCAACAACTGAGATGACTCACAGAGAATAATTAGGTTTTGTTTGTTCTGCAGTCAGAGGAGGGGAGCATGAAGGCTTGGCAATACTGCAGTGCAAAGAGAGAGTATGGCTACCCAGGTGGAGGCACGGCACTCCATGGCATCTTGAAGGATCCTGAGCCATCCTTGGCCAGAATGTGGCAAGGTCGGTGAGGGGAGTGATCCTGGAAAAGATGAGACCGGATGGAGAAGGCTGGCTGAGCCATACCCAATGACAGCACCAATGGAAAGAATACTTATTGCCTGCCTCAAGGAGCTCTGCCTGGTGCTTCCCATGGACTAACAGAGGGCAGGGGCTCCCTAATAACTCTGTGAAGCAGGGGCTTCTGATGCTAGCTTTACAGCCAAGGAAATTGAGTTCAGAGAGCCTGGTAACTAAAGACATCTGAGTGATAAACAGAGGGTCTTTGCCTTTCACTGAGACCCATCAGCCCCCAAAGGTCAGGTTCTTGGCCATGGTAAATAAGTGAGCTTAAACTTCAACTTTGAAAAGACCCTGATGCTGGGAAAGATTGAAGGCAGGAGGAGAAGGGGATGATAGAGGATGAGCTGGTTGGATGGCATGACTGACTCAATGGATGTGTTTGAGCAAGCTCCAGGAGTTGGTGATGGACAGGAAGGCCTGGCATGCTGCCATGGGGTCACAAAGAGTCGGACACAACTGAGCAACTGAACTGAGACTTCAACTGGTAGCCATGAAGGATCCATGAAGGACATCTGAGGAAGGGGAGGACATTTTCTGACTTGCATCTTCAGAGACCATCTGGCCATGCAGTACAGAATGGGCTGGAAGTTACAGAGATGGAAATAGAGGTTCAGGGAGCTACTGGAAAACACAGTCTCTGAAGCTGCTTTACCTGTTTATTTGTGCTTCATCACTGGCTGGCTTTGTGACTTGAGGCAAGTTACTCAACCTCTCTGAGCCTCAAGGTCTCCATCTGTAATATGAGAATCATAACAATACAGTGGCTGCAGTCATGAAATGAAACAATGTTTGCTCCTTTGAAGAAAAGCTATGACAAATCTAGACAGCATATTAAAAACTGGAGATATCACTTTGCCAACAAAGGTCCATATAGTCAAAGCTGTGTTTTTTCCAGTAGTCATGTACGCATGTATGAGTTGGATGATAAGGTTGAGCACCAAAGAACTGATGCTTTCAAACTGTGGTGCTGGAGAAGACTCTGGAGAGTCCCTTGGACTACAAGGAGATCAACTCAATCTCCAGTAAATTCTAAAGGAAATCAATCCTGGATATTCATTGGAAGGATTGATGCTGAAGCTCCAATACTTTGGCCTCTTGATGCAAAGAGCCGACTCACTGGAAAAGACCCTGATGCTGGGCAAGATTGAGGGCAGGAGGAGAATGGGGATGACAGAGGATGAGATGACTGGATGGCATCACTGACTCAACAGACATGAGTTTGAGCAAATTCTGGGAGATAGTGAAGGACAGGGAAGTCTGGCATGCTGCAGTCCATGGAGTCACAAAGAGTCAGACACAACTGAACAACAACAAAATAATACCCCTCCTCTCAAGAAAATTGTTTTAGGAATGAGTGCCTTAATGTATTTAGAGTCTTTACATCTGCCGGGTTCACTGAAGCCACTTAAGAATGATATTAATTAGCTTGTGTGAAAGTCACTGAGTCGTGTCCAACTCTTTGCAAGCCCATGGACTATACAGTCCATAGAATTCTCCAGGCCAGAATACTGGAGTGGGTAGCTTTTCCCTTCTCCAGGGCATCTTCTCAACCCAGGGATCAAACCCAGATCTCCCTCACTGCAGGCAGATTTTTTACCAGCTGAGCCATAAGGGAAGCCCAAGGAGACTGGAGTGCATAGCCCATCCTTTCTCCAGTGACTCTTCCCAACCTAGGAATCAAACTGGGGTCTCCTGCATTGCAGGTGGATTCTTTACCAACTGAGCTATCAGGGAAGCCCAATAATTAGCCTGGCTTATGACAGCCTTAAAAAAAAGACACACTGGGAAGGAAAAAGAGACAATGGGTCAGCCCATTCAGATGAGTCCCCAGGGTGTCAAGGCTTCAGGCACTTGCATTTACCTCTTTGTGCTGTTAGTCCTCAGCGTGACCCTCCCTTTTGAAGCTCCCACCGCCTAACCCATCACCCAGGAGGCTTCTAGATCAGACTGTGGCTGGGTAAAGGCTCCTCACCAGGGCACACAGTTTGGGGAAGGGGATGGTGGTGCCAGAGATGAGAACCAAGACAACAAGGAAGTGGGTAAAGGTCCCCATGCTTTCTTTCACCCGCTACTTCCAACTCCATCGTGTGCCTACTCAGTGCCACTCTTTGGCTTCTTAAGCTCCATGTTACCTTGTAGGGGCTGCCTGGTCACCCAGGAAACAAACCAGACTGTCATTCCAGATTTTCCACAAACACCCAAAGGGCAACGGGACACATTCAAACATCAGACTGTTTTTACGTCTGACAAACACTGGAAAGCACCACAATCTGTTTCCTTTCCAAGGGCTAACCTCTGGGAAACACTCCCCTAAGACGGCTTGTCAATCTTGAACCTTCCTTGGTACATTAGCACTAATGGTCTCTTTACTTTTTAATAAGTACTGTTACCAACCCAGGAAAAAAGAAAAAAACAAAAGGTCTTGGTGAATCACACGTGTGTGCTACCTTAACTGAACCCATCAGGCTCTACTTAGCTAAAGGCGAAGTTCAGATACTTTGCAGCAGCCTTGAACTTGATTTGGAAAAAAAAAAAAAAAAATTATCAAGCTCCGGCAGCTGTCACACCCCTATTATTCTGCAAACCTAAGGGCAAAACAAAAATTTGTCACCTGAATTGATCATTATCTTCTGCCTCATTAGGGATCCGCTGTTTACCTGTGGTGTATAATGCTGGGAGGCTTGCGGGTAGCCCTGCGAGTTACTCTGAGCTCTGTTAGTGGTGGAAAAGGGTAATAGGCGATAGCTTATGTTGAGCACACCACGCAGGAGAACTGAGCTCTTGTACACCAGCAGCATCCTCATGTTACAGATGAGGAATCCACCGTTCAGAGAAGTTCATAACATGCCCAAGGTCACCACAATGGGAAGGTCACCAGGAAGTGGTGATGCTGGGATGTAAGCCACCATTTGACAGCAGATCCACAGGTGTCCACCCTATGATGTATCAGTGGTCACCCATTTGTCATCTCCTTCTGGGCAGTATGGGCTTCCCTCATAGCCCAGTTGGTCAACAATCCACCTGCAATGCAGGCGACCTCAGTTCAATTCCTGGGTCAGGAAGATCCACTGGAGATGGGATAGGCTACCCACTGCAGTATTCTTGGGCTTCCCCTGTGGCTCAGCTGGTAAAGAATCTGTCTGCAATGAGGGAGACCTGGGTTTGATCCCTGGGTTGGGAAGATGCCCTGGAGAAGGGAAAAGCTACCCACTCCAGTTTTCTGGCCTGGAGAATTCCATAGACTGTATAGTACATGGGGTCACAAAGAGTCAGACAAGACCGAGTGGCTTTCTCTTTCACCTTTCTGGGCAGTCCATTTAAGGAGCTCTGATAGCTAACAGTTACTGCTCAGTGTCCTTAACATTCTTAAAATACTGGCTCCTCTGGAATGGATAAAAAAGATGTGGTACATACATACAATGAAATATTACTGAGCCATTAAAATGAATGAAATAATGTCATTCACAGCAACGTGGATGGACCTAGAGATTGTCCATCCATCCATACTGAATGAAGTAAGTCAGACAGAGAGAAATATTGCATGATGTCCCTTATATGCAGAATCTAAAAGGAAATGAGACAAGTGAATTTATTCACAAAATACAAAACAGCCTCACAGACTTAGAGAACAAACTTATGGTTAACAGTGGGGAAGGTTGAGGGGATGGGATGGATGGGGAGTTTGTGATGGTCATGTACACACTGCTATATTTAAAATGGATAACTAACAACGCCCTACTGTATAGCCCTGTATAGCACAGGGCTATACAGTAGGGCGTTGTTAGTTATCAGTGCTCAATGCTATGTGGCAGCCTGGATGGGAGGGGAGTTTGGGGGAGAATGGATACATGAATATGTATGGCTGAGACACTCTGCTGTCCACCTGAAACTATCACAACATTGTTAATCTGCTATACCCCAATACAAAATTTAAAAATTCAAAAAATCATTGCCTCCTCTGATCATCATACTGAACTATGAGGCAGTACCTGCTTTAATATCCATTTCCCAGATAAGCAATATGAGGATTTGAAGAAAATGGCCACCCAGCTTTTTAGTGATAAACCTACTATTCTGCTTTCAGAATCAAACTTTTGCCCTTTTTTGAGTTTAGACAAATTTACACAAGTGTCATGCATGAGTGCTAAGTCACTTTAGTCACATCCAACTCTTTGTGACCCCATGGACCATAGCCCGCCAGGCTCCTCTGTCCATGAGATTTCCCAGGCAAGAACACTGGAGTGGGTTGCCATGCTCTCCTCCAGGGGATCTTCCCGACCCAGGGATCAAACCCACGTTTCTTAGTCTCCTGCATTGGTAGGTGGGTTCTTTACCACTAGTGCCCCCCCAGCCCGCGAAGTCCTGTCCTCTTTCTTATTTGAGTATCTAGCACTGAACTTTACACCAAGCTGACAACCAGTGATTGACGAACGGGGATGAGTGGAGAAATGACTAGAACCATGGAGGGGATCTCTGTGAAGTCAAGTGGAAGCTTCACCTCCATGCCCACAGCATCTTGCAAGGTGCCCAGCACACAGCGGGAACTAAATGTGCAAAGAATGACTGTTGCCATGACTCAGTGCATGCGGACCCAGGGCTCTGCTTTCTCTGCAGAAGAGGGAGAGATGCTGTTTGATGCCTATCTCCCAAGCTAAGCCTTTTCATTCCTTTCCCACCCTCCACAATAACCACATAGAAATGTGCAAAGAAAATGGTTATGTTACATCTGGTGTCCTGCTGGATTAACTTGTGGCCCAGGGGACATTATCAGTGCCAAGGATCATAATCCTTCACTCCCTATCTCTGTGCAAACAAAACTGACAAAACGCTCCCAGGGCTCTGGGAAGTAACCTTCACATTTGTGAGCGGCCGGCTCTACACGCTTTCCTCCTGAGCAGGGGTCCCCCGTCCCCTCCTCATCTCAGGAAGGAGGCCGGATGGTCCCACCAGCATCGTGCAGGGTATCAGCAGCTTCACCTCAATAATCTGACACGTGTGAAATGAGCCCGCTTATCAGTGAGGAGAGTGCCCAGCAGCTTTTAGGGATTCGGGAGGGACCTGCTGGCCGCTGCAAATCTCTCACCAGTGCGCTGGAGTTTGACACTTAATATTCAAACCCAACTGCGGGCTATGTACTCAGAGGATAAAACTCGGTAATAGCACACAGACTGATGGGCTGAGCATACAAACCTCCAGTGTAAAGACTCACTTAAGAGCTTTCTGCCACAAATGGAGCTGGAAGGGAGGGAGGGAGAGAGGTCGGGGGAGAGGGAGAGGGGCTGGAAAGCAGAGTCACAGTGAAAACAAGTAAGGGAGAACCAGCATCAGAATCCCCAGCGGAATCCAGCAGTCTGACGGTGGTGGGGCTAGTGGGCCTTAGAAGAAACAAAGTAAGTAAATAAAGATGTATATTGCTCATCCCTTTGTCTCCTTAAACAATAGGGAATGACTTAAAAACACAGTACAATAGCTCATCATTCTGTTTAAATTCATCGTATTTATGTTCATTCTTTTTCCCACCAGGGACTCAAAACAAGAGGAACATTTCTGGAATTACACATCATCACAGAGAGACATGCAAAAGGACAATCCAGTATTTACATGCCAACTGCCAAAACACAATTTCCCCATGTGCATTAACCTAAGACTCTACACTGTCTACCTAATTTGATATCCTCTTGGAGAATCTCATACAGCGCTGAGAATGAAGTAGACGCTCAATCACTGCTGATGAGTGAGAGTTATTCTTTCTATAAGAGGGCACATTCATATCTACTGTTCCCCGTATTATAGAAGTTCTGAACTAAGCCTGCTTAGACAAAAGGAAGTCAATGGATCTAAGTGGCCCACGTGTACACAATGTTTAAACCATTCACCATTTAAAATAATTCATGAACAATTTGCTGGTGCTGAAAAACCAATATTAAATATCTAATTCTGACTCTTCCTGATAAGCCAAAATATCCAACTGCACTGAGACCATATTTTGCACGGCAAGAATCTCACGAGCTGAGTAGCTGATGCTTCCTTTAGAAAAGGTGTGTGCTCTCCCCAGCCCCCATCCATCTCAACTGTCTCGAGTCATGTCAGTCATATATGTTATCTGTTTGACCCTCTGTAGGCATTTGGGTACCTGATATCTGGTTCACCTATTTAGAGTGTAAGGTAAACACTCTATCTTCATTTTATTCACTGAAATGCTTTTTACTCTTAGGATAAACATCCATGCAATTCTTCCCTTTGCCCAACACTGCCCCCCGCCCCCTCCCCCCTCGGAATTCTGAGATGGCACAAACGCATACAGGCATATTGGCTACAAGAAGAGAATAAAATTTGAAGGAAGCAATCTAAATGTCCATTGACAGTTGAATGGATAAAAAAGAGGTGGTATATATATGCAATGGAATACTACTTAGCCATGAAAAGGAGAGAAATTGGATCATTTGTAGAGATGTAGATGGACCTAGAGTTGTCATACAGAGTGAAGTAAGTCAGAAAGAGGAAAACAAATATGATATATTAACGCATATATGTGGCATCTAAGAAAATGGTATACAGATTATCTTATTTGAAAAACAGAAATAAAGACATAGAGAACAAATGTATAGATACATTTGCTGGGATTGGGAGATAGGGATTCACATATAAACAGTACGAGGCATAAAATAGAAGACTAATGAGAACCTACCGTAAAGTACAGGGAACCCTACTCAGTGCTCTGTGGTGACCTAGATGGGAAGGACTGATTCTGAAGCTGATGCTCCAATACTTTTGCCACCTAATGCAAAGAGCCAACTCACTAGAAAAGACCTGATGCTGGGAAAGATTGAAGGCAAAAGGAGAAGGGGGCGACAGCAGACGAGATGGTTGGATGCCATCACCGACTCAATGGGTATTAGTCTGAGCAAACTCTGGGAGACAGTGAAGGACAGGGAAGCCTGGTGTGCTGTAGTCCATGGGGTTTCAGAGTTCAACATGAGCTAGTGACTGAACAAAAACTGTTGTAGAACTATTAAGAATGTAGACTTTAAAGCTAGAATGCCTGGGTTTAAATTCCAGCTCCAATACCTCCTGGATACATAAAGCATATTAACCATTATTATTTGAACTGGACTACGTAGGGCTATGATTCAGACATGAAGGACTGGACATACCCCAAGTGGGGGAAAGAGCACAGATACAGTCAGGGAAGAAGGGAACTGCAGGAGCCCGAAGTCAACCATATCGTAACCTTCGCCATGTCACTGTGAGTAGTGGACAATGGGTTGAAACAGGCTGGAGCCACATCAAAAAGGACTTTAATGCCAGTCTAGAAATTTTTTTTGATCTGTGTTTTGTAAGAAGTACAGAACTGGAATGTTCAAGGATGTGGCTTCCAGGCTGGGGTTTAGTTAACTCTTTCTTTTAGGCAAGTCTCTTCCTAACCACATCTGGAGAAGAGCAAAGCTGGTAACAGGGATGTGTGAAGTCAGACATGGACAGTTCAGGGACTTTTTGACAATGTGCCAATAAGATCACTCATGTGGAAGGAGCAAAAATCAGTTTGAGCAGAGGAATTCCCCAGGCTGAAACACACAGGGAAGAAGAGGCACCCTCTCTCATAATTTCATCAGTTTCTTTGAGACATTAATCTAAAACTCCACAAGACAAAGCAGGGCTTAAAGCTAATAGAAACATGGATATGAATGGGTTGGTTTTAATGTTTGAGCATCTCTGTTTGACAATGGATTATGGAATGATTTTAATGTCTTGGTAAATTCTCCAAGCTACCTCCCACCAAAAAAGAAAAAAAAAAAAAAAAAAAAAGAACTCACTTATACTTAGATTTTCTTTAAAATATTTTTTTGAAACTGTTTCTTCCCTTGAGAAGCCACTGGAGTGATTCCTACCTGTTGTATGTGATACTTTGTGGGAAAAATATTTTATTAGCCATACCTTCCTTACTTTAATGTCAGAGTTTAAAGGTACAGCAGGATTCACTGCGAGTAGCCATATAGAAAAAGACATTCTTTTATCTTAAACAGTTTACATCTGAACTGATAGCGCATGGTCACACATACACACACACACAAACACATACACTCTAATAAGAGGTCTATCGTTTTGGCAGATCCTAAGAGGGGAAAAAAAGTGAGTAAGAGAGAGACTGGGAAGAGGAAAAATAAATTGCATGTCTGGAGCCTCCATCATGTCCTGTGGTCTAATCCTGGCAAGAGAAGGCATGACTGTCAGAATCTCCTCTAGATGAAGCATATAGTGTCTAGTGTGGAGAGGATCATACCCTTTATTTGTAATTGTACATTTCATGCAATAATAAAAGCTACCCTGCACCACCATGGACACCGTCAGTATTAATTGAGCACCTAAGAGGTACAAAAGCCTTTTGTCCCCCATATGTGTTAAATGTATCGGGGCCACGATAGGAACACTGTTCTAGGGCTACTCTCCTCTGCTTTATGCATTCACAAACTAGTCATACTGAAGGAAACTACTGCTGTTTATCATGACAATCCAAGCTGCTTATCACACGTGACTAATTATAACTTTCAGGCAAAGTGGCGGAATTCATGACAAGGTAGTTTCGAAAATGTAATCCTTCCGCTTTGTCTAAAAATGCTGTAGCCACAATTTCCCACATTTCTATACTCTTTCCCTCATTTTGCTTAAAAGCCTCGTCCCTCTCTTATAATCCTGTTGCCTCTTCTATTCCCCTCGTTAAGCTGTTATATTTCCATTTCATTCTCAACTATCAAAGGTATTCAGATTTCCCCATCCTGCTTTCTCTTTCTACACTGCTTCGTGAAATCATTATTCTCTCATTGTGGGCTGATTCTTTATATTACTCATTCAATTTGCTCTCCTTACAAATGGCCTCAAGTCCTTACTACATTCAGAAGACATTTGCATTATTTTGTTCCTTCAAATTGCCTGGAAGCCTTTTTTTTTTTTCCCCCGCAGAATGCATCTAGCTCTACCTTTCCATTTTATAATTCTTATTCATTGCATCTTCTTATATAGCAGCTAGCTATACTTTGATTCAAAATTAGTATCGTTTGTGGATGAGACAGATGCTGGACATGACATGAAATGGAAAGCTAGTCAAACTGGCATAAGAAAGCAGCATTCGAGCAATTTCCAATGAACAGATATAGTTCCATAAGATAAGCACTGGCAGGCTCCCGCATGTTTCCCTTCTTCTTACTGCTGTGATTAAAGTGGGAGCTGGTTGGTGTGTACCAGCTAACATCTAAGTGACTTCCTCACTTCCTATTGGCTAATGAGTGACTTCCTCACCTCCTATTGATAAGTGAGTGACTTCCCCACTTTCTATTGGTTAATGAGTGACTTCCCCACTTTCTATTGGCTAAGGAGTGACTTCCTCACTTCCTATTGGTGAGGAAGTGAGTGACTTCCTATTGGTGAATAAATGAATGAGTGACTTTCTCACTTCTTATTGGTTATACTTTCTCACTTCCTATTGGGGTTTTATTCTTTGCAGAACCATTCAGAGGTAGAAAGTCAAGTTCTTCCCCCAATCTTTTATTTATTTGGCTGTGCTGGGTCTTCAGTGCAGCAGGTGGGATCTTCCATCTATACTGCAGCATGTGGGATATGTGGTTGAGGCATGCGGGATCTAGTTCCCTGACCAGGGATTGAAACCAGGACACCTGAATAGGGAATGCAGCGTCTTAGCCACTGGACCACCAGGAAAGTCCCCCTCCATCAATGTCTTTCCACTCTTCCCATCAAATCAATGAAATGAAAGCCGGGACATGAACATCTGCAAAGACTGTTCAACGGTGTGATTTGAAGGAAAGTTCATCCACATTTCTAAACAGATTCTTTGTGAATCTAAAAATACAACCCCCCCCCCCGACACACACAAAATCATTCTGTAACTTGTGCACAAACAAAAGGCACCATTGATAGAAAAAAAATCATAAAAGCTCATTCTGTTCAAAGTCAGGATGTTGTTGTTCAGTTGCTCAGTCAAGTCTGACTCTTTGCGACCCCATGGCCTGCAGCACGCCAGGCTTCCCTGTCCTTCACCATCTCCTGGAGCTTGCTCAAACTCATGTCTATTGAATCAGTAATGCCATCCAACCATTTCGTCCTCTGTCATCCCCTTCTCCACCTGCCTTCAATCTTTCCCAGAATCAAGGACTTTTCTAATGAGTTGGTTCTTCACATCAGGTGGCCAAAGTATTGGAGCTTCAGCTTCAGCATCAGTCCTCTCAATGAATAGTCAGAGTTGATTTCCTTTAGGATTGACTGGAGATTGGACTGATCTCCTTGCAGTCCAAGGGACTCTCAAGAGTCTTCTCCAGCACCGCAGTTCAAAAGCATCAATTCTTCAGCGCTCAGCCTTCTTTATGTTCCAACTCTCACGTGCGTGCATGACTACTGAGAAAACCATAGCTTTGACTATACAGACCACTGTCAGCAAAGTTGGAACCCACATGTAATTGTTATTTAACTTTTTTCTCACTCCTGGGAGCTAAAGGAAATAGTTCTGTACCCTCCCAGAGTGACAGAGTATTAATGAGAACCATTACCTTCAAAATGAATATCCAAGTATTACTGACAGCTCCAAAAGACCTTCAAGCTCCAGGATCCCAACTCACCCATCCCCACCAGGGAAAACCAGGTTCTAACACTCAACCCAGCAGAGAGGCATGTCAAGATGTTCTTCCCGTATCTGATTACAGAGCTAAGCCCTGGCTTCAGCTACTGAACCAGTAAAGGCAGGCAGTAGACAGTTTTACTAACAGCATAAGCTTGAAGCCAGAGTTCCTGGACTCAAATCCCAGCTCTGCTTTCTTGAAAGTGCACCTTAATTCACTTTCATTTCTCTCAACCTAGAAATAATAAAAACCATCATGGTACCCACACTAGGATATTCATGTAAGTTGGGATGACATAACAGATGCATAGTAGTAAGTATAGGGGGCGGCACCCACAGGTTCAGAGTCCTTGCTGCTCAGAGTGGCCTATGATCTAAAGAACTCCCCATCCTATCATGGGGGGTTCATTTAGAAAGGCTGAATCTCAGGCTGTAAACCACATCTTGTTGTGATTGTTTAGTCGCTTCATTCGTGTCCAACTCTCTTGCAATCCCATCAGGCTCTTCTGCCCAAGGCATTTCCCAGGCCAGAATACTAGAGCGGGTTGCCATTTTCTTCTCCAGGGGATCTTCCCCACCCAGGGATTGAGCCCACATCTCCTGCATTACAGGCAGATTCTTTACCACTGAGCCACCAGGGGAGCCCCAACCCACATCTATTGAATCAGAATCTACATTTTCTTTTTTTGAGTGCTGTTTATTTTTTTTTAATATATTTTCTAAAATTTATTTATTTATTTGACTGTACTGGCTCTTAGGTGCATGTAAACCTTTAGTTGTAGCATGTGGGATCTTAGTTCCCTGATTGGGGATTGAACCCGGGCCCCCTGCATTGGGAGCACAGAGTCTTAGCCATTGGACCACCAGAGGAGTCCCAGAAAATGCATTTTAACAAGATCTCCTGGGTGATGCCTATGCACGAAACACTGCTATAAATAACTTTTTATATCATCCTGATAAGCACTGTTGACCACAAATATTTTCTCCATAAATTTCAACAGCTTGGAGATGAAATTTTAAGGGGAAATAAGCTTCCTATTTGTACAATGAATCAGAGCATGCCTATCTCCTCTGGGTACCACATGCGACTAAGAGCTACACTGAGTCAGGAAGTGGAACGGATGGGTCAAATGCCTTCTGAATGTCAGTCTGTAGACACAAAAACTTGGGAGCACACCAAATGCACCAATACCTAACACCGCCTATTTTTAATAAGAAATTGAAGCTTAGTTTGTCATAGGAAAGGGAAATGGATCTCAGTTGAATTAGAAATCTCATCAGAAGTATGTTTTACCAATATTTCCCATAGATGTTTCAACTTCAGGAATGATAGTGTGATAACTTTAAGTTTCTCTAACACTGAGGTAAATGTGCCTAATGTTAGACATTCAGATATGAGAGAGGGAGAAAGGTTTTAATGTGCTGTGTTACATGTTACACACGTATGTGTTCCTTTGTGCGTGTCTGCATGTATGTGCACATACAGATAGTTCGAGCTAGCAATTTGCAAAGATTTTCATTTTCTCCCTATTAATTGTCTACTCATGGAGCAGATGCTTATTAAAGCCCAACTAGATACCAGGAAGGAAGGAAGGTGCTGCGCTGCGTTAGCAGCAGTGAGAATGATGCTACAGGAAACCCCTGATGCTGTGCATGCACTGGCGGTGTTGGTTTAGTCACTAAGTCATGTCCAACTCTTGTGACCACCAGGCTCCTCTGTCCATAGGATTCTCCAGGTAAGAATCCTGGAGTGGGTTGCCATTTCCTTCTCCAGGGGATCTTCCTGACCCAGGAATCGAACTCAGGTCTGCTGCATTGCAGGCAGATTCTTTAGTGACTGAGCTGCAAGGGAGGCCCTCGTGAATGGAGTAGTATTTTGTATTTTGATCGAAATGCTCAGGACCAGGTCTGACACATAGTAGGCACTCAAAATACACCCGTTGGCTAATTTAATGGGCACCATATTGGCATATACCAATTATAATACAGGACTGTTAACATGTTTGTTTTCTTCTGAAAATATAGCCAGCATAATTTTGAGTCTGAACAGATGGATGAGATAGAGCAAGTAACACCATGACTATTTTGGGCAGCACTCGTTGGCCATTTGAAATACGGATTAGTCACTTTGTTCCCTTAACCCTCCGTTTCAACTTGAGAATAATAAAGTGAACTGAGTTCACTCTTGGAGACTCACTCTGCATGCAAATGCATTTTCTCAAGGTGCCACCAGTAGGGAAACACCCTTAGGTGGGGAGGTGAGACTGTTACGGGCTTCACTGTTCCCTCAGCATTTCAGATCCAGTCCCACTCAAAATGTACAGATTTCTATAGGCATTTGGGTTTAGACTCTTTGATATAATTCTCCAATTGGTCCATACTTCATTCATTCATTCATTCAAGTTATCTCCTGCCTATCAAGTCTGTGCCAGGCACCATCCAAGGTGTGGAGAAGATATTGCCTTGAGTGGAAAAACCATGAAGACACATACTTGCCCCCACAGACTGTGAAGTCTAGGGCAGGGATGCAGAGATGGAACCAAGAAATACGCACCATCATTTGGGGTTATCAACTGCCCCAAGTCCAGTCTTCTCATATCAAAGGTTATTGAATGGAATGCACTGGGTATATCTATCACCCAAGATGTTATGTCTGGAGAGGAAGTCGCTACTACTCAGGGGAGCCTGTGCAGTTGTCTGAGGAGCCACCATTCCCTCTGTGCGGTAGCCTCAGATGACTCTTGGGTCCAGTGAGTCAACAGAAAGACCCTACCTGGAAATTACCAACAGTACAAGAGGCATCAGCCCAGAGTCCATGCAGGGCCATCAATGAGTCAGAGATCACTGATTCAGAATATGACTGCAGTCCAGTGGTTAAGAACCTGCCTGCCAATTTGGGAGATACGCGTTCAATCCCTGGTCTGGGAAGATTCTACACACGGTGGGGCAACTAAGCCCACATGCTGTAACTACTGAAGCCCAAGCACCCGGAACCCATGCTCTGCAACAAGAGAAGCAACCGCAATGAGAAGCCTGAGCACTGCAACTAGAGAGCAGCCCACACTCCCTGAAACTAGAGAGAAGTCCACAGGCAGCAACAAAGACTCAGCACAGCCAAGAATAAATTAACAAATATTTTTTAACAGAATATGATGACTTAACTTCGAGAACTCACAAAACGTACCCTTACATTACTCATGACTGTGATGTCATCATCCATTACAATGTTAACCCTGAAACTACCACATCCTAAGGGGAGTAAATATGTCTAATTCCTACAGTTATCAGGAAAAGCAGGTGCAAGCTCGTTCACTGATGAAGGAGAAAAGGAGGCGTGGAGATGAAGAAACTCATCCAAGACAAACCAGAAAGAAGGGAGGTCATCACTGAGCTTGGATTCACACCAAGGTCAGACATCTCAAGGATTCTCCCACATCCGAGTCAAGACTTGGGGACTTCCCCTGAGTCACTGTCAGGGAGAATGTGTCTTTAATGACTCATTTGAAGGCATAAGGAGACTTGGCATTCAGAACCCTTTAGAGAAGAGAGAAGAACAGTGGTGGGGGGTAGATATGGACATCAGAGCATTGATGTCAGGCTGAGACTCCGGTTCTCATGAATTATTTGGAGCATTGCTTCAGAACCTACTTCAGCATTTCCCTAGGAAGGAAGGCCATACATTACCATTTATTATGGGTGCCAAGGGGGTGTGTAATTAATATTTTGATTCAACACATTCACCTGCCCTGAGCAGTAATAATGGTTTGAAATAAATGCTTTGCCAACTACAAGTTATCCCACTTTCAGACAAGAAGCCTCCATGTACCTAATTCTGTGACTAATGATTTACTGTTGTGTTCCTCCTTGGGTTACATTTACACCCATGTAAATAAGGTGCTTCTCAGTAGAATCTGCTGTCTCCAAGAGAACCAGAGTTTTCACAAAGAGGAGAGAGGAGGTGTGGAAGCTACCTATAATCAGAGCCTCCTTGGATGTTGTTGAGAGACCCTTTTCTCCTTCCTGGGCCAATGTTTGGTCGCTAAGTTGTGTCCTACTCTTTGCAGCCCCATGGACTGCAGCACACCAGGCTTCCTTGTCCTTCACTGTCTCCTGGAGTTTGCTCAAACTATGTCCATTGAGTCAGTGATGCCATCCAACCATCTCATCCTCTGTCACCCCCTCTTATTCCTGCCCTCTATCTCTGCCAGCATCAGGGTCTTTTCCAATGAGTTGGCTCTTTGCATTGGACGGTTAAAGTACTGGAGGTTCAGCTTCAGCATCAGTCCTTCTAATGAATATTCAGGGTTGATTTCCTTTAGGAAATTCAGCTCCTATGCCCTCCAATTTCACACTTTCAGAAGTGGTCAAACTTTCCACTCCCTGGTTCTTTCCATATTTCTAATAAAATACCTTTGTCATGGTGGCTTTTGCAGAATTTCCTACTTAGGGAGTTATATTTAGTATTTGGAATTCCAAATTTGTAACATACCAGGCACTGCCCCCCCATCCCAGTACTACTGTGATAGACCCCTTAATATTTTTGACCATTATTTTTAATGTTTCTTTCTCTTGATTCCCTATAGTAACTACTGGGGGAAAAAAAAGAAAACTACAAGGGTAAAAATCCAAATTTCTGAGGTTTCTATCTATGCCTTTCTCAGTGTGATCCTACTGATTTTGAATGCTTCTTTTAAACTATTGGTTCAGCAAGTTCCCCCCTGACCTATGTGTCAGGTAAGGGGATGACAAACATGCTCGCCACTTGAAAGTGTATTTGTTTTCACCCCATTTCCCAAATGCAGTTAATAAGCCTTTAATAAGAAGAACCTAGAGGGATAGAATGGGCAGGGAGATGGGAGGGAGGTTCAAAAGGGAGGGGACATATGTATACCTGTGGCTGTTTCATGTTGAGGTTTGACAGAAAACAACAAAATTCTGTAAAGCAATTATCCCTCAATAAAAAAAAAAATACATAAATAAGAAGAACCACGTTTTCTTCGTGCGATGATGTGAACAGGGTCCCAATAACTCTAAGACAACCCAGCAGGAATGTCACTTGACCAAAGACCAATGAGTGAGGAGGGTGGGGGGGAAATAATCTCTGTTTCCGCCAGAGCCTCCAAGGTCTGGGGCATTCTGCTTCATGATTGAATAGTTGTTCAGTTTACAAGGTGGCATGAAAGATACCAAGGTCCTTCCCCCGCTTTTGGAATCACGCCCGACTTGTCCTGACTCAAGGAAAACACTCACACCGTATTAAAAGCTATAAAACATTGCTGTGGTGGTTTCTTCCTCAGGCATACAGGTGGGAAATGGCATTCAATGAATAAAAACATGTGCTGTAAGTCTGTAATTCCTTAAGCCAGCATCTCCAGCACCAGTTCCAAATGTGATGATTCACTTAGGCAGGATAGTGTAAGTTAGGGCCTCATAAGTATGGAGAGTCTTCCAAATGTTGGCAGCCCACCAGCAAGCATGTTGGGTTTGCTTTAGGTAAAGGTGTGAACTGGGTGAAAATTGATTTCTGAATGACCCCCGGAGCTGCCCTGACAGTGTAGGCAAAGAGATTGATCGAACTAGTTAATTTCAGTGCCATTAGCGAAGCCAAAGAATGAACTGGGATAAAACTGCAAAGGGGAATTCTATTTTTCTAGCTGCTAAGTAGATAATATGAATAATGGGGTGAAATGATTACCATCCTCCATTTGAGCACCCATGGCCTAGATGGTGTGTGAATCTAATTAATAGCCAATGCTCTTCAGAGAATGACATTCAAAACAAGCACAGGAAAAGCTCTCTGCCTCCAGCTCCTCCAGCACCATCCACACCCCACGAGGACCAACACAAAGAACTGCTTTTCTGCATTGTAGTCATGTCCTTGGAAAGCCTCCCCTCTTTCTTTCCCTCCAAATAAGAACAGCTTCAGGAATAAAGCTGGTCTCACATCAGACCAGCCGGGAGTTAGGCAATCAATTTAAAATGCCATCGCAGGTAATTTGGCCATATCTGCCACTCACTGTCAAACTACAGAGGCCTTACCAGAGATATGCAACTTCTCATTAGAGGACGGTAAAGAAAGAAAAAGAGTGTGTGTGTGTGTGCCTTGTAGACCCTTCCACAATATGTCAGCCTAAATCACTGTTATACTTTGATTACTGGCACGTAGACACATGTGGATGAACCAGCACAAAATCTATGAAGGTAGACACCACACCCTTCCTGCTATAAAAACCCCCCAACTTTTGGAGAGAGTATTCATTTTTTACTTGATGCTGGGTGATTCCTATATATACTATCTGAAGTTCGGCCAGTCCAACCAAACCAAGAAAAGAAATGTGGATGTTTCCATTTCAACCGCAGAGTTTGCTTGAGAAGAAATGGGATAAACCTGAACACACATAAAATTGAACCTATTCTCTGCAGTATAAAACAAGTAAAAGTGAGGATTTTAATATCTGCTGGATGCAGAATCAAATCCTTGCTTAGTCACTTTTGCAACACTATAAACAGTCCATGGAATTCTCCAGGCCAGAATACTGGAGTGGGTGGCCTTTCCCTTCTCCAGGCGATCTTCCCAATCCAAGGATCGAATCCAGGTCTCCCACATTGCAGGTGGATTCTTTACCAGCTGAGCCACAACGGACGCCCATGACAATGTACACAACATCTCAATCTCTGTTTTGAAATGTTAATTTATTTGTTTATTGCTTTTGGCTGTGCTGGGTCTTCGTTGCTGTATACATGGGCTTTTCTTTAGTTGCAATGATCAGAGGCTACTCTTCCTTGCAGTGTGAGGGTCTCTCACTGCAGTGGCCTCTCTTGTTGTAGAGTCCAGGGCACTAGAGCTTCAGTAGTTACAGCATGTGGGCTCGGTTGTTGTGGCTCCTGGGCTTTAGAACACAGGTTCAATAGATGTCATGCACAGGATTAGTTACGGCATGGGGGATATTCCTGGATCAAGGAGTGAACCTGTGTGCCCTGCATTGGCAGGTGGATTCTTTACCACTGAGCCACCAGCGAAGTCCTAAAGTTTATTTATTTATTGGCCACACCACACGGCATGTAGGATAGTTCCTTGACCAAGGACTGAACCCACACCTGCCACCATGGAAGCACAGTCTCAATCACTGGGCCATCAGGGAAGCCCTTACTCTCTTGACATGTGGATTGCCCTACCTGTGAGCTAAGGATACTAGTACTTACATAAGATGTAGATTGTAAGGATAGATTAAATGAAATAATGTATACAGAATGCATCTTGAAGTATCTAGGACATACAGAATGCTCAGTAATTAAACAGGCCTCCTTAGTATGCAAAACTCGCTCTCCAAGGTTCTGAAGACTTCCCAGTGAATAGTAATTTGATGGACAGATGCTTAAACACCCCTTAAGAGAAGGGACCCAGTACAAGGAGTGGAGAAGGCCATGAACTCACAGCCAGATAGATGTAAAATTCATTGTGCAGAAAAGGAGACAAAAATTACCTTGTTAAAATCTCCCTTAGATTTTTCACTTTGAGATTACACCACCTCCATCTGTCTACGGGATGGGCACGCTGATCTGTGTGCCATCTGGGACTTTTCCCAAGAACTAGTCAATACTCGGGAATTTAGCTGAAGACAGCTTCTCTCAAAATCAAAACTTTGAGGCAATTCCTTTAATTCAAAACTTGAACTTCTTGGCATGGGTAGGTAATATTTTTTCTCTACTCAGAAGCATCATAACTTGCCTCTCATTCTCTGAAGAGACTGTGCTTCTGTTTTGGATGATGATAAATGCTTATCCATTTCTGTCCCTCTACGCCACCTATTATGACCTAATTTTCTTCCACTTTTTCTTCATTCAAGTCAGGCAAGGAGCAGCATGACTTGTCACACTGCCTGGGCTCACTCTCAGACCAGTTCATAGAGCAGCAGTGAGATCTCAGGCAAGTTACTGAGTCACTGCTGTCTTCATGCCCCACAGGCACTTATTATGAAGATTCAGTGAGAAGTATGTAGAAAGCACCAACACTATTCATGGTTTGCTGTTACTGTCCAGTCACTCCATCGTGTCTGACTCTTTGCGACCCCATGGGCTGCAGCATGCCAGGCTTCCCTGTCCTTCACTATCTCCCAGAGTTTGCTCCAACTCATGTCCCTTGAGTCAGTGATGCCATTCAACCATCTCATCCTCTGCCGCCCCCTTCCCCTTTTGCCTTCAGTATTCATGGTACCAGTGAACACCCAAGGAATTCAGCTGGTTACTAGGAACACTGCTCTTACTATTAACATCACCAGTGCTACTCCTTACTCAATGATGCCACATAACAATTTGCAAGGGCCCCACTCCATTCCAGTTTCTTTTACTGTGAATATTATACCCCCTCCTCTGCTATGAATTCTAGAACAAAGTCCTTCAAAGCCCATGCCCTTGGAGAAGCTGTTTCTCCCCTGGCACATTTATGATGGTTTTCTCAATGACCTATTTAATAACCTGATATATTATTTCAAAGTATGGGCTCTGGAGTCATTTTGCAATTCTCTGGATCTACCACCACAGCCATGAAATTAAAAGACACCTGCTCCTTAGAAGGAAAGCTATGAGAAACCTAGACAGTTTATTGAAAAGCAAAGACATCACTTTACCGACAAAAGTCCTTATAGTCAAAGCTATGGCTATTCCCGTAGTCATGTACCTCTGTGAAAGCTGGACCAAAAAAGACGGCTGGGTGTCGAGGAATTGATGCTTTTGAACTGCGGTGCTGGAGAAGGCTCTTGAGAGTCCCTTGGGCTGCAAGGAGATCAAATCAGCCAATTCTAAAGGAAATCAACCCTGAATATTCATTGGAAGGACTGATGCTGAAACTGAAGCTCCAATACTTTGGCGACCTGATGTGAAGAGCCAACTCATTGGAAAAGACTCTGATGCTGGGAAAATGGGTGGCAGGAGGAGAAGGAAGTGACAGTGGATGAGATGGATGGATGGCATCACCAACTCACTGGACATGAGTTTACACAAACTCCGGAGATAGTGAAGGACAGGGAAGCCTGGGGTGCTGCAGTCCATGGGGTCACAAAGAGTCAGACACAACTTAGTGACCAAAGAATAACACAAGCTCTGCCACTACCACACTGAGTGACAGTGGCCAATGTACATAACCTCTCTGAAATTTACTTTCCTCATCTGTAAAATGTGACCATGACCGTTCCTATTCCATCTGACAATTCAGGCGCATAACATCCATAAACTGCCTATCCCAGCATCTGGTGCAGAATGAGCATCTCTGAATACTAGCTGTTCAATATTATTAAAGTTTCTGTCCCATTACATGCCCCAGCATAGGCTCAATTGATCTGAGCTCTCTTGTCATTTTGCGTGCCAGTGGGCTGTCAACATGCAGATCTGTTAGGCTGAGCACTTTCCTGGACACATCTGTCCGAAAACTCAAAGCAAAAGGAAAAAGCCACTTTACATATGAAGGCTCAGGCATCTGGGCCTGTTCCTAGACTTTCCTGTTCATAAGTGGCTATACGGTCAGCATGGTCAAAGCCCTTGGGATGTCCCTGGTTCAGGTACTGACTGGGATGGACACGCAGGCCACCTTTTCCAACCCTTAATTTTCTCCTGTGATGAATTCTGATTATATAATTTCCCTATCTTAATTACTTTTGGTGACACCCCTGCTCCTGGGGCTTTACAATGTCACGGCCACCTTCCTGATTATTTCACCCAAGTGCCTGCGCACATGTGTCCCCCCTTTTAGATGCTGCCGGGACAGCATATGCAAATTCAATGCCTTTAATCTCTCATCATAAATCAAACCTTCCCTTCCCTTAATCTGTCTCACTCTCCCTTGCCAACCTTTCTCCAATCTGTCTCCATCTTTCTCCTACTGAAGGTACCAGAAATAAATGCTTCAGACTAGGGGTGGGTGAGCTGATAGATACGAAAGAAGGAAAAAGGGAAGAGAGAGGAAAATGGAGAGAAGGAGCAATGAGAGAGCCCCAGAAGTTGGAGGAAGAAAGGTGGGGAGACTGCTGTCTCAGGGCAGGGCTGCCATTCAGCTCACTGAGGCCAAGAAACAAGGGGGAGTCTCTGGAACAATACCACAATGAAATAGGCATAGAACAGTTTTTCTACTGAGTTTCTGCACCAGCTCCATTTCAGTATTCCTTTTATTCCCCTCTCCAACCAACCGCCCCCCACTCCCCACCAAAAAAAGGAATTAGCCTGTCTTTTCCAAGTGAGATCTCATTTTCTTCTTTTCTGCTATTTCTAACCTCTTTAGGGTTGGTGTCTATAATGTTCTCAGTCCACATGCCTGTCCATAACACCTCCCAATTTAATATTGTCTGCAAATTTCATTAGCATGCAATTTACTTTCTCTTCCAGATCATTAAAAAAAAAAAAGCCTCACCTAGACCAAGCTATTATGAATCGCTCTTCCTCTCGCCCCAGATCCCAGCCAAGTGGGAACATTACCATTTATCATTATCTTTTGTTTATAATCTTTCAGCCAGGTTTCATCTAAGCCGATTAGAACTAATCTTGATGGCAAAAGGAAATGCAGATAAATAGAACCCAACCCCTACATTCAGGGCCTCACTGGAGAGAAAATACATGGTGTAGTTAATGGTCAATATTTTGTTTATCCATCACATCTCCACAATAATCTTCCATACAGTCATTCTCAGCATTCTTTCTTCAAGCCCAATACAGAAGTAGATTCACATTTAGTGAGAATTTTACAAGTACATTGAAGGGATTAAATCTGTCAGTCCCAATTGTTTGCTTCCATGAATCTTTATCTCCCACAGAATTTTGAAACCCCCAGGGATCAGGGCACTTTTCTGCAGAGGAAGCTCTTTACCAAATGTCAAAAACTTATTTAATCTCTGATTCTCAGGAACCCACGATCTCTCCAAAGTAGACAGGGGTTTTGCCACCAGCCTTGGCACTTGGTGCATGCTAGTTAGTAAAGTTCTATTTATAACTTTAATGAGGCTAAAACAGCCATTTCTTAGCTAGGTGTCAGATACTGAGATTGATAACAAGACTAATCCTAATATAATTCCCTTAATAATGGCTAAAAACCACTCAAGTATCTTAATACATCAAGATGTAAATGTTTTATAATACCCATAAACATCTTCAGAACCTAATAGAGTTAATTCCACAGAGATTGAAACAAGTAAGAGGTGGTGCAAAAAATCAATTTGGCTTTCCCTCCAGTGATTTATCTTCACCATTCCCAGGATCAATTAATTTTTCACTAAGAAAGTGCCTAATGAAATTTAGGACCAAAGGTATAACAAATAAAACATCAACCTTGATTCAGATTCACCTAATGGGTTAGACAGATTTCAACCTTCATGAAGGGGGGAAAAAAAAAAAAAAACCTCCATGAAAATCAACAGTAGTTTAAGGTTGAGTAGCAAGAATAGTTTGTTGAGCTTCTGATATGAACCAAAATAATTCCCACCTGCTCTGTTTTAAGCTATATAGAAGTATCTACAAATTCTCTACATTTTAAGTTACAGATAAAAGATTATGAGAGAGGGAAAAAAAGTGGACACAGTGTAACATTTTTGCATCCTAAAAATAAAACAAAATCTGTGTAAAGACTCAAGATAGTAAGAACATGCTCAAAAGAGACTTCACGGATGATGCAGAAATTGTTACCATTTCACTATTTAGCCCCATTTAAGACTCACCAACCCTGAAACAAAAAGTGCAATTTATTAAGGTAAGACATGATGTATAGATTTATGCTTTATGCAATCATGTTAAATTCTGTGTGCCTCCATTTTTTTTTTTTTTTCTGAGTCCCACAGTTTCCCTTGTCTGAAGGGAAAACAAAAAAAAAGGACTTGGAAGAAACTTCCAGGGCAAAGAACCATTCTTAAAAGAAAGGATCGCAAGATGAACACTTACTCCCTGGCACTGGGGCAGGAAATTGACTGAAATCATCTTTGAAAAGGGACTGAGCCAACAAGGGTGATGTGGCCCCAGAGTACATGCCTGCAAAGTTACTATCCCTCTTTATGGCTTGCCATAAAGTCCCTTCATGCAAAATGGCAACGAGACGCCCCATTTATACAGCATAAAAATTAAGTGACTAATGGGTTATGTCCAATGAACTTCTTCCCACTTACAAACTAAGAGACCTCAGATTTTTAATTCGTTCAAGCGGA
Organism: Bison bison bison; assembly: GCF_000754665.1. NCBI lineage: Eukaryota > Metazoa > Chordata > Mammalia > Artiodactyla > Bovidae > Bison > Bison bison. The sequence continues at coordinate 3,387,453 of NW_011494716.1, read as the reverse complement.
ATATCATCACCTATCCAGCTATTACATGAAACTAAATTTCTGGCCAAGCAAAAGTGAGCCGTGAAAGACCATGGAAAGTAATGGCGTTTCTTCAAGGGTTTTACGACACCGTGGCTCAATCCATGTGAACCAATAGGGCCTAACGTTCCGTCCATCAGGATCTTTTCTATCTCTATGACAGGTCTTGTCTCATCACTCCTCTTCCCTAAACTCCACGTTAAAGGATACAGGGGGACTTCCCTGGCGCTCCAGTGGCTAAGACTCCACACTCCCAATGCAAGGGGGCCTGGGTTCAGTCCCTGATCAGGGAACCAGATCCCACACGCTGCAACTAAGAGTTCACATACCCCACAACTAACGATCCTGAGTGCTGTAACTAAGACCTGGTGCAGCCAAAGAAATATCTCTCAAAATAGATCAAATTATAAAAACAAACACACATACAAAGCATGCGGAATACAAGCAGGAAGGGAACACTGAAATCCAAAGACTCCGCATGTTTCCCCAGGCCTACATGATAATTGATACCTTGATGATATAAAATCCATGAGTCATTACAAAACAGGAATCATTTTTCTGAATCACTGACAGTTCAGTTATATGTGCTCGAGTTCTATGGAGATGCCATTATTTTTGTTTTACAAAGTGACAACCCATGCTCCAGTAAGAGAAGAAGCTGTTTCCCAGCTCCTCTGGAAAAAATAAATTTACTTACATTCAATTCACTCAACAATTTTTTTTTTCAAGGAACACCTGTCAGAGGTCAAGCACTGTTCTAAGAACTGAATAAAAGCATGACATGAGATGAGTATGTGGGCGAAGGGGTGTGTGTCAGTCACTCAGTCCTGTCCAACTCTTTGTGAACCATAGCTCCCCAGGCGCCCCTGTCCATGGGATTCTCCAGGCAAGAATACTGGAGTGGGCTGCCATTTCTTCCTCCAGGGGATCTTCCCAACCCAGGGATCAAACCAAGGTCTCCAGCATATTGCAGGCAGATTCTTTACCATCTGAGGCACCAAAAAAGCCCATGGGGGAAGGAAAGGGTAGGATAAATTCAGAGAGTAACATGGAAACATATAATTACCATATGTAAAAGTGAGAATTTGCTGTATGACCCAGGGATCTCAAACCAGTGCTCTGTAAAAACCTAGAAGGGTGGGAAGGGGTGAAAGGTGGGAGAAAGGTTCAAGAGTGAGGAGACATATATATACCTATGGCTGATTCATGTTGATTAATGACAAATCAACCCAATATTGTAAAGCAGGTATCCTCCAATTAAAAATAAATAATTAAAAAAAAATGAGTATAGCCTGGAGCTTCCCTGGTGATCCAATGGCTAAGACTCTGTGCTTCCAGCTGGGAGTGGGGGATGTGGCTCAATCCCTGGTCAGGGAACTACATCCCACACTCACCAACTAAGGATCACGTGTGCCTAATTAAGACCCAGAGCAGCCAAATAAATAAATAAATAAAAACATTAAAAAAAAAAAATGAGTGTGGCCCTTATCTTCATGGAGTTTCCCCTCCAGTAAGGAACAGAGGTAATAAGTAAATGAAAGAAACAATGACAGACTGTAATGAGTGCAAGGAAGGAAACAGGAGGCCTGGTGAGGATAACAGGGCAGAGGTACCTGGCGACTTAACGTGCCATATCTATACACCAATTAATGCATGAGATACACTGGAATCCACCATGAAGAAGGACACATCCAGGATGTACTCATTATGTAATTAGCAGGATCCCCAAACTCAGAAGATAGGAGACAGCCTCACCTGCAATTATATAAAAAGATCAGGCCACCGTCCTGAAGGCTGTCACAAAATCATTCTTTCCCTTTGAGTGATCTTCATTAATCTTTTCCTTTATTGCATGGGAAAAGATATTCACTTAATGAGGTGATCTTTAAAGAAAAAATAAAACTTAAAAAAAAAATTCATCCCTTCCACCAGTGAGAGAAGACTATGTGCAAAATTAAAATAAGCTATGAAATTATAATCATCAAAAGGGTTTGGCACAAGCATCAACACACGAAGTAATGGGATGAAATATATGGAAACCCATCTCAGCTTCTGTGATCATTTAGAATATGATGAGGCTGAGAAATGATGCTGAGAAAATTGTTGAAAATATTTGGTAGAGATTATGATATTGTTCTTTCTGTATTTGACAGTATCGATCACCATCACCACACTAATTGGCAGCCAAAAAAATTTTTTTCTATTTCTTGTTAATATTATACCAATTGTTTCCTTAATAAATTGTTCATTATTCCAAAGCAGTTTTTTTTTATTAAAGTAAATCATATAATACCATCATGCTGCTCAGTGGAAGAATATATGCCCCAGATTTGAGTCCCAAGTTCACCATATCAAGCCCATCTGAACACATCACTTTTTTTCAGTCTTTTCGTCCCTTTTATGCCAAAGGGAAATCAAGGAGTTAAAAATTCCTATTCCACAGGGTAGTTTTCTTTTTTTTTTTTTCTTTCCCTTATGGAGTTTATTTATTTTTTTAATTAATTTATTTTAATTGGAGGATAACTTCCCTTGTGGCTCAGCTGGTAAAGAACCCGCCTGCAATGCAGGAGACCTGGGTTCAATCCCTGGGTTGGGAAGATCCCCCTGGAGAAGGTAAAGGCTCCCTACTTCAGTATTCTGGCCTAGAGAATTCCATGGGCTGTATAGTCCATGGAGTCGCAAAGAGCTGGACACGAATGAGCAACTTTCACTTTCACCTTACAATATTGTGATGGTTTTTGTCATACATCAACATGAATTGGCCACAGGTATACATGCTCCCACCCCCCAGCATCCTGAAGCCCCCTCCCACCTCCTTCTCCACCCCACCCCTCCGGGTTGTCCCAGAGCACTGGCTTTGGGTGCCCTGCTTCATGCATGGAACTTGCACTGGTCATCTATTTCACACAGGGTAGGTTTAATATGCAAAGTAGACGTGTGACAGAATTTTGAGATGTGTGTGTGCTGCACACACATCAGCAATCATTGTTAGAGTAAGTGTTCACACACGTTTGTTGGTTGTTAGATGGTAACTCTGCAGCCCCTGAAGCTTGACTAGAATGATCCCACAGAAGACGGGATGGGAACCCACCCAGGTTGCGTCACGATGGAATGAGTGCTCAGGGGACATGACCCTCGCTGCCATGGACCCAAGCAGGGCACATAGGGGAGGCAAGGCTGGGTGTCCCCACTTCCCCTCCAAACCAGAGGGAAGAGACACCTCACGGTGAAGGGCTAAGGGTGTTCCCAATGCTGGGCCTCTGAAGGTTTTCATCTATCTGCTATCCTCTCCTATGCTATGCAGCTGGCTCCTTCTCAACATTCACGGATTAATTTAAATGTCACCTCCTCAAAAAGGCTTTCTCTGAGCATCCTATCTTGCTAAGTCTAGTTGCCCTCCATCTGTTCATCCCCTTCATAGCACTTATTATTTTGATTAACTCAAAAGTGTTCCTTTTAGTTAAGCATTTTAATTTCAGATAACTGTAGATTTACATAAGGGGCTTCCCTGGTGGCTCAGACAGTAAAGAATCTGCCTGCAACGCAGGAGACCCAGGTTCTATTCCTAGGTCGGGAAGACCACCCCACTGGAGAAGGAAATGGCAACCCACTCCAGTATTCTTGCTTGGAGACTCCCATGGACACAGGAGCTTGACGTGCTACAGTCCTCAGGGTCCCAAAGAGTCAGACACGACTGAGTGACTAACACACTAGATTCACATGAAGTCATAAGAAATAATACAGAGACAGTCTGTGTGTACCCTTTACCTGATTTCTCCCAATGAGTTGCAAAACCCTATGACTTTATCAGGATGCTGTTGTTGTTATTTAGTCGATAAGTGAGGTCTGACTCTTCTGTGACCCCATGAACTGTAGCACCTCTACTCATGTGATTTTCCAAGCAAGAATACTGGGGCAAATCACCATTTCCTTCTCCAGGGGATATTCCTGATTTAGGGATCAAGGCTGTGCCTCCTGCATTGCCAGCAGATTCTTTACCACTGAGCTGTCAGGGAAGCCCATGGACAAAATGTTGTATTACAATAGTATTAATACAGTCAAGATGAAATATTCCCATCAAACAAGGATTCCTCATGTTGCCCCCTCATAGTCATACCCACTTCCCTCCCTTTCTCTCTGCTCATCCCTGGGAATGAATAGTCTGTTCTCTATTTCTATAATTTTGAAATTTCAAGATGTTTCTATAAATTGCATCATAGAGCATGTGACCTTTGGGGACTGCTTTTTTTTTTTTTTTCATTCAGCATAACTCTCTGAAGATTCATTCAGATTGTTGATGCTTCAGAAGTTCATTCTGTTATTGCTGAGTGCTATTCCATGGTATTGATGTACTGGGCTGTGTAACCATTGAAACATCTGGGTTGTTTCCAGTTTCTGGCTATTATGAATAGAAATGTTATAAATGTTCCTGTACAGGTTTTATGTGAGCATAAGTTTTCACAGCTCTAGGATAAATGCCCAGGAGGAGGACAACGGCTAGGTTACATCATGGTTGTATGTTTAGTTTTTTAAGAAACAAACTATACTTTTAAGTGGCTATACCACTAGTCTCCAGTAATGGATGAGCAATTTATTTCTCCACATCCTTGCCAGAATGACTGTTTACTATCTTTCATTCCAGTCATTCTAATAGATGTGCGCCAAAATCACATTGCAGTTTTAATCTGCATTTCCCCAATGGTTAATGAAGCTGAACATCTTTTCATGTGCTTACTTGCCATCTGTATATTCTTCCCTGTGAAATGTCTCTTTACGTCTTTTGACCACTTTGTAATCAATTTCTTTGATTTTTTTATCATTGAGTTTTGAGAGTTCTTTATATAGTCTAGATTCTAGCCCCTTGCCAGAAGGTTTCTCCAAATCTATAGTTTATTTTTGCAACCTCTTAATGGGATGTTTTGAAGAGAAAAAGATTTTAAAAAATGCTGATGAAATCAGAGTAATCATTTTCTTTCTTTGATGAATTACACTTTGGGTGTCAATTCTGAGACCTCTGCCTAGCTTAAAATTGCAAAGATTTTCTCTCATTTTTTTTCCTAAAAGTTTTATGGTTTTATGTTCCAGTTCAGAATCCATTTTGAGTCAGTCTTTGTATAATATGTGAAATTTAGGTTGAATATGTCCAATTGGATTCTCAATTTCCAGCACCGCACATTGAACAGATATTATTCCTCCACGGAATTGCTTTTTCACCTTGGTCAAAATCAGTTGGGGATATCTGGGTAGGTCTAATTCTGGGTTTTATATGGTTTTATTGGCCTATTATGTGTCTATCCTTCTGCCAAGACCACAGTCATTATTATTATAGCTACTTAACACGTTTTGAGATTGGGTAGACTCATTTCTCTCACTTTATACTTAATCTTTTTATCAATTAGTAGAGAACCGTCATCTCTACCATGTCGACTATTCTAATACACTAAACACAGTCTCCCCTTTAATTTTTTAAAATTGCTTTTGGTAGCTTTCAGGAAGCAAGTTGTTTATATATTTTGTTAAAATTTTTACCTAAGTATCATTTTCTGAGTCATCGTAAATTGTATTGCATTTAGTATTTCCACGCCCACGGGTTAGCTGCAGGTTTTTCTGGCAGATATTCTCTATCACGTTGAGGAAGGTCACTTCTATTCCTTCTTTTCCAATAGTTTTTGTAACAAACGAGTGTTGAATTTTACCCAGTGTTTTTTCTACATTGACTTATATGATCAAATGATTTTCTTCTAGCCCGTTAATAAGGTTTACTATGTTGATTTAATTATGAATACTGAATCAGTCTTATATCCCTGGAACAAATACCACTTGGTCAAGTGTATAGTTCTTTTTTAAAACTGCTGAATTCTTTTTGTTGATATTTTATTATAGACAAAAAATGTGCTCATATCTATGGTCATGAAAGATCTTAGTCTATAGTTTTCTTTTTTGTACTAGCTTTGTATGGTCTTCACAACAGGACAATACTAGTTTCACACAATGAATTGGGAAGTCTTCCCTTCTCTTCTGATTTCTGGAAAAGACTGAATTCAATTAGTGCTAATTCTTCTTTAAATATTTGGTGAACTCTCTGATGAAACTTCCTAGGTTTGGAGGTTTCTTTTTTTAGGAGCTTTTACATCAGAAATTCAGTTTCCTTAATAAATACAGGGACATGCAAAGTACCTACTTCATGTTGAAGAGATTATTATAGCTTGTGTTTTATAATAGCTTGTGTTTTGAGGAAGTCACCCATTCCTCAAAAGTTGTCAAGTGTGTATGTGTGTGTAGATTTGTTCATAGCATTCCCTTATTGTCGGTTTGGCATCTGTAAAGTCTGTAGGATATCTGCTGTTTCATTCTTGATACTTACAATATGTGCTCTCCCTTTTTTCTTTATCAGTTTTGCTAGAGGTCTGTCAGCTACATTGATCCTCTCAAAGAGCCAGCTTCTCCTTTCACTGATTTTTCTCTTTTGGTTTACTGTCTTCAGTTTCACTGATTTCTGCTCTGATCTTTATTACTTCCTTCCTTATTTGCTTTGGGCTGACTCTGCCACTCCCTTTCTAAGTTGTCATGGTGGGAGCTTAGATCTTTAACATGAGGCTTCTCCTCTTTTCTAATATATTAACTCATTGCTATGAATTTCCCTCTCAGCACTACTTCAGCTGCATCCCACGAGTTCGCGTGCTGTATTTTCATCTTCATCCAGTTACATGTAACTGCATAATTTATTTCCCTGGATGCTTCCTCTTTAACCCATGGATTTTTCAGAAGCATGTTATTTAACTTCCAGGGGTTTGGAGATTTTTCCTGTTGTCTTTTTGCTACTGATTTTGAGTTGGATGCCACTGTGGTCAGAGAACACACTCTGTAGGATTTCAATTATTTTAAATCTATTGATGTATGACTCATGGCCCAGCATATGGTCTGTCTTGTCATATGTCCGATGGACATTTCAATGAAACATGCTTTCTGCTGTTGGTCAGTGGAGCATCTTTCTTTTCTTTCAGTGCTGTAATTCTTTTCTGCACATGTGTAAGGCATGGACCTTTAGGATCACTGGATTCCTTGTTAGATTGACTCTACCATCATTGTAAGTCTCTGGTAATTATTTTTGCTCTTAACTCTATTTGATGCTATATTTTTGTAGCATCTAATTAATGTAGTAGCTAATATGGCTACTTCTAACCTTATTTTGATTGGTGTTTGCACGCTGTATCTTTTTCCATCTTTTATTTTCAATCTATCCATATGATTAAGTTTGAAAGATGTTTCTTGGCAGCATAGAGTTGAGTTATACACTTTAATCCACTCTAACAATCTTTATTACATTAGATAAAATTATTGTCATATTATTGCTTGATTTGGACATTTTATATTTTTCTTTTTGTTCTGTTTTCATTTCTTTAGATTTCTTTTTTTCTGGCTTCCTCTGGGATAGTTGAATAATTTTCATAATAAAATTTTAATTTGTCTATAGTGTTTTTGAGTGAACCTCTTTGTAAAGATGATTTTAGTAGTTGCTATAGGTATTAGATTATACATACACAGCTTGTAACAATCTACTCATGGAACCATTTCAGCAGTTTCAGTGAAGCAGAAGCACAGAAACCTTACTTCCCTTGACCTTCCCTCATTTGTAATATAAGTGTATTAAATATTACTTTTACATGCATTTGAACCATATCAGATGGTGTCACAGTTTTTGTTTCAATCATAAAGTACAGTTTTAAAAACACCAGGACAGAAAGTTTACTGTATTTATCCCTATTTTTGTTTTCTTCCTTTCTGATGTTCTGAGATTCCTTCTTTTACAATTTCCTTTTTCTTTAATGAAATTCCTCTAGCCATTCTTTTAAGGTAAGTCAGCTGGAAAGTAATCCTTTTAGTTTCTCTTCATCTGGCAATATCTCCTTTCTTTCTGAAGTATATTTGTCCCGAAAATACAATTCTTTGTTGATAAGCATTTTCTTCTAGCACTTGAAAAATGTCACACCATTCCCACCTTGCCTCTATGGTTTTTGATGAGAGATCTGCTGTCCTTCAAATTGTGTTTTCCCCTCTGGCACAGCGTTCTTTTCCTCTCTGCCTTTGTCTTCTGTTTTCTGGTATTTGACTATGATGTGTCTCGGTGTGGTTTTCTTAGGGTTTACCCTGTTTGGAGTTTTCTCAGTGGTTTGAATCTATATGCTTATGTCCAGGAATTTTTTTAGAACTTTCTATTTTGCACTGGAGTATAGCCATTCAGCAATGCTGTGACGGTTTCAGGTGACTAGTAAATGGACTCAGCCACACATACACATGTATCCATTCTCTCCCAAACCCCGCTCCCACCCAGGCTGCCACATTACATTAAGTAGAGGTCCCTGCGCTTTACAGTGGGTTCTTGCTGGTTGTCCATTTCAAATACAGCAGTGTGTACATGGTAATCCCAAACTCCCTAGCTATCTTTTCCTACCATCCTTTCCCACTGCCATAAGCTGGAAGGGTGCTATTTGCACTTAGCAGGACAAATAGGAAAAAGTGTGTCTACTTCTTCTCCCCAGAAGTAGAAACCTACTTATTACTGTATTGATTTACTTACTCTTTGTTTATGGTGTGTTTCTTTAATAAACTATACTATCCAAAAGTACTTAGGTCTTTCATTTCCGATGGTGTTCCAAAGGTCTAGCTGCATCCCTGGCACATAAGAGCTGTACAACTGATATTTTGAATCATCAAATTAGTTAACTGATTTCTAGTAGGATTCAAAGTAGATGTCACTATAGTAAACCCCTGGAGAATTTAGTGTACACAGTAGATTCAGGAAAGAACCACCCCTGTCAATTCTGATTCAGGAGGTCCAAGGTGGGTTGATTATATCTGCAATTACAAGCACATCTGGCGGGTTCCAGTCCATGGAGCCACAAAGAGTCAGACACAACTGAAGCACACACATATAAAAGCACATTTTGCAGGCGATACACAGGTATTCATGTGTGCTAAGTCACTCAGCATGTTCAACTCTGTGTCCCCATGAACTGTAGCCCACCAGGCTCTTCTGTCCATGGGATTCTCTGGGTAAGAATACTTGAGCAGGTTGCCATTTCTGTCTCCAGGGGATCTTCCCAACCCAGGGATCGAACTTGTGTATCTTGTACTGGCAGGTGGATTCTTTATCACTGAACCACCTGGGAAGCCCCCACCCATGTATCCTGGAATTAGCTCAAAGAATAATCCTAAACTGTGCTCCCCACCCAGAAAGTTATGATCTATCTAAGTACGGTCCTGGGAGCAAATGATTAGGGTGATACAATCAGGGGTCATCTTAACTATTCTGTTTCCCTAGTCCTGCTCCATAACTGCTAGCTATGAACTGAGTTCCCCCATCAGTTCAGTTCAGTTCAGTTCAGTCACTCAGTCATGTCCAACTCTTTGCAACCCCATGAGTCACAGCACACCAGGCCTCCCTGTCCATCACCAACTCCCGGAGTTCACTCAGACTCATGTCCATCGAGTCAGTGATGCCATCCAACCATTTCATCCTCTGTCGTCCCCAATCCCTCCCAGCATCAGAGTCTTTTCCAGTGAGTCAACTCTTCGCATGAGGTGGCCAAAGTACTGGAGTTTCAGCTTTAGCATCATAAACAGAGGCAAATCTAAAGACACAGATTTAAAATGGAAACGTTTGAACAAATATGAGAAGAAACTGTCACAAAGGGTGTAACATTCTGCTACAGAGAAGGTAAGGGGGAAGGGCTTGCTGTGTCCCGGATTCATGCATTTTAAAACACTGTGCTGAGGGTTTGTGTTTACCCACTGCAAGATCGCTAATACATTCAGCCAAATAGTGAAGCAATTTTAATATTAATAGGCTCCTTATGAGAATTTAATAACAAAGTCATAGCTTCCTTGTGTTGCAAGACACAGGGGTTAATTACTTCAAACAGGTTGGCAGGGAAAAGGTCAAATTTTAATGCTGACCTTAACAGTTTGGGATAAATATATATAAAGGCAATAGCCTAGTTAAAGCGATGGTGTTCAGTCTTCTTTGCAGGCTGAGAAACCGTCACATTTTCCACCTGTGGATTCCACCTATGGATGCTTAGAGAAACCAGAAACCTGTTTTTTGACACCTGGCAAGTTGTAGTCACTTTTAACTGAATTCAGTCCACTTCTTCATGGGAAGAGGAGAACACAGACTTTTTAAGTGTGGATCTAGTCTAGTATCTGTAGGACTGACACTTCACAATGATAGGAGTTTCCAGGCTTCCACCAGTGGTTTCAAAGAACCCACCTGCCAGTGCAGGAGATTCGGGGGACACAGGTTCGATCCCTGGGTTGGGAAGATCCCCTGGAAGAGGGCATGGCGACCTACTCCAGTATTCTTGCCTGGAGAATCCCATGGACAGAGGAGCCTGGCGGGCTACAGTCCACAGGGTTGCAAAGAGCTGGACACAACTGAAGCAACTTAGCACACACTGGTAGTTTCAGACAAATTTGAGGTGAAAAATGAAGTGTGCTATTGAGGTTGTAACTTCTCTGCTTTATACAGGACCACTGGTATCTGCAGTTAGGCTGCAACTGGATATTCTGATGCTCTGTTCCTCTAAGCCTACAGAGGAAGTGATACAAGGTCCTGAAAACCCCTCCAGGCTCACAATAGCAGAGCAGGGAAATATAGATGGATAGGAGGGCTTGCAGTTCATCATATGTAGAATTGTGATGGATGCAACAAATTTCCAGAAAAATATGAGTTCAATTTGTTGGCTTGGGAAATATGACCTTTAATTATCAGATTCTGAGCTGTGAATTTACATCAATGTAACCGATAAGCTGTTTTGTTTTGCTGTTTCTCCCAATATGCTCTAAAGATATTTCCTTTTATTGTTGCCCCAGATTTTCTCCCTTCATTCAGTTTCCTAACTAGGAACCTGATCAGGGTTTTCCATAAACAACTGATCTCATCCTCACAGAGGTGTCCACATTTTCCAAGGCAACATGGGGCTCCTCTGACACCACCACGTGTACACGAGCATGGCCACTTTAGTCACTAGTACACATCCCACCAGAAGCGTTCATACTGGCAATAGAGAAGCTGCTGTCTCTGCACTTGTCTTTTTACTTTCATCCATCAGATGTGTACTGAATACCTCTCAAAGGCCAGCCACTCTGCTGAAAGTAGCAGATTCAGAGGTGAACCAAACAAGTGCCATGTCTGCACAGTGAAAATATTAGTTGCTCAGTCATGTCCGACTCTTTGAGATCCCATGGACTGTAGCCTGCCAAGCTCCTCTGTCCATGGGATTCGCCAGACAGGAATACTGGAGTGAGTGCATAGTCATACCCTTCTTTGGCGGGTCCTCGTGACTCAAGGATCGAACCCGTATCTCCTGCACTGCAGGACGCACCATGGAAGCCCCTGTCTGCTTATCCACAATCCAATAGGGGAAGTAGACAGAACAGTAATTATAACGTGATGTGATAATGGCTATAAGGGAATGTCACAGTAAATCACCCCAAAATAAAAAAACCACAGCCTTAATCTTAGAAGGTCTGAGGAAGCTTCCCGCAAAGCAATGGGTTCTGAGATAAAACCCAGTATCAGTCAGGATAGGCTTGGTGTGCTGCTATAACAGGTGACCCTGGGATCTCAGTAGCTTGCAGGAATGAAGGTCAGTGTCTTACTCAGGCTGAATGTCATCTGTGGCTCAACTGTGGCTCTGCTCTATACCATCATCTCTTGGAGGCTCAGGGTGATGGAAAAGTGACTCTCGGGTCTCTTCTCGGAGGGAAAAGGGATGTGATGAGCCCTATGTTGGCTCTAAAGCTGCTACCCAGAGTGACACCTCTCACTCCCTACACATTACGCTGGCTGAAGCAAGTCACATGCTCATTCCTGAGCATGTAAAATCCTCCTTCAGTGAGAAGTACCCCTAGGAGAGAATTCAAAAAATTTGTGAAGGAATAATAAATTCAAAAAATTTGTGAAGGAATAATAAATTTTTACCATGCATTCACAGCATAAGTTAGAGCTCCCTGTGTGAAACAAAGGTGCTGTGAGTATACAAAGGCAAACTATTTTTTTTACTTCTTATTTTACATTGGAGTATAGCTGATTAAGAGGTGGCTCAGATGGTAAAAAACCTGCCTGCAAGACAGGAGACCAGGGTTCAACCCCTGGGTCAGGAAGATCCCCTAGAGAAGGGAATGGCTACCCACTCCAGTATTCTTGCCTGGAGAATTCCACGGACAGAGGAGCCTGGTGGGCTACAGCACACAGGGTCACAAAGAGTCGGACATGATTGAGCGACCAGCTCTTTCTTATAGCCAATGAACAATGCTGTGATAGTTTCAGGTGACAACAAGGCGACTCAGAATAAAGTAGAATATTCAAAAGCACAAAAAAAGAGAGAGGAGGAAAAGGACCGAGGTGACTGGGGGAGAGAGAAGAGAGAGGCAGAGGGATTTGAAGAATTCCAAGGAGTTAGTTAACTGTGGCTGAAGCACAGGGGCAAGGAAGGGAGTGGAGACCGGATGCAAAGAAAAGCTTCCTTTCCTACCCTGGATGCACCAAACCAAATCTAGTGGTGGACACACACGCCCCCAACACAAAAAGGGCTTGGGAAGCACTGATGTAAAAGAGCAGCAAGGTCTTTAAAGGCATATTTGAAACTAGATTCTGGGACTTCCCTGGTGGTCCAGTGGCTAAGGCCCTGCTCCCAACACAGGGGGCCTGGGTTGGATACCTGGTCGGGGAACTAGATCCCACAGCTGCAACTAAGACCTGGCGCAGACAAATGAGTAAATATTTAAAAAAAAAAAAAAAAACCCACGTTATTTCCCTTTAAGTAATAAATGGTGTGAACTGTTCAAAATGTCAAGATGAATGGAGGCATAAAGAAGGACAACACGGTAACCAGACAAATGTGAATGTGCAAATGACATAATAGTCACTTTAGGGTTCCTGGTGTCTATGACCTAAGCCATGGCCCCAGGTACTTGCCTGTTGAATGAATCAAAGGCAAAAACTGAATAAAGGGTTATCTTTGGACCATCAGTCCACAATTCACTTGGTAAGATTTAAGATAGAATGACATGACGTGCAGATTAGGGCAACGTTGGAGGGTGTGTGTTGATTCTCTTCCATGGATTCACAATGGGTCAGAGCTGGTGCCTTACAGGAAGAGCTCAAAATTCTTTTATTCACCCATCCATCACATTCACAGGCAGCACTAGTGATAAAGAACCCGTCTGCCAACGCAGGAGACATATAGAGGCAGGGTTCTATCCCTGGTTTGGTAAGGTCCCCTGGAGGAGGGCATGGCAACACACTCCATTATTCTTACCTGGAGAATCCAATGGACAGAGGAGCCTGGAGGGCTGCATTCCATGGGATCTCAAAGAGTCAGACACGTCTGAAGCGACTTAGCACGCACGCATACCATCACATCCTCATTTTACATTATGCAGTTAGGGAGTCTGATAGACCCTGGGGACTGAGTGGTACCCAAGGAAAACAAAGTTGCTGGGATGGACAGAAATCAGATAAGCAAACTAACCAAACAATTATAAGATCTAGTGCCATGATAAGAAGAAACAATACACTTTCTGCTTGAGAAGAGCACGTTGAGCACATAAAGGTCAAGAGACTTCCCCCAAGACACACACTTGCCTATGATCCAAATCACTGAGAAGGTGGAAACCTAAGAGTAGTCCATCCGAGGGGAGCCATGTGCAAAGGTCCTGAGGAAGAGAAGTACGTGGTGGGGCTGAGGGTCTCAGAGAAGTGGCTGGAGCGCTCTGAAGTGGGCCAAGAGAGGCGGGGCTGAACAGACCTGGGTATCCTGGAAATGCTCAGGGCCTTGTGGCCACTGGGAGGGTTCAGATTTCATTTTAAGGCTATTTAACTCACTCCCAACAAGAGAACAGTGTAACCATTGACTGAGGACAACGGCCACTTCAGTGACCCCAGAACTCATTGCCAATATTGTGCAATTTTACTGGAGGAAAGCCAAGCACAGTCCATGCAGAGTGTATAGTGCAGGAAGCGAGGGCTTGTCACTCCCTTGGACTTTAGTTTTCCTTCCTTCATGCTAGGAAGCTGCAAAGCTGGCATTCAGAGTGCTGTGCATGGATTATTCAAGACAACACTGAAGAGCCCGATAAAATACATTCTGCAAGAAGCCCAAAAAGCAACATAAGCCCAGTTGCAGAAGTATGATCACACTAACCCTTATGATCACACAAGAGGAAATTATTGAGATTCCAGTGCAAATTCACCAGCAGTCCGAATAAGGTCAAACACCATCCAGGACAACTGTCCTGATGTAAACGTGTTTTTTTTTTTTTTTCCCCCTTAGCCTCACTTGTGAGTAAAGTGTTGGCTCACTTCACAGCTCAAGCAGATTTAATTCCTATTAATCCTGTAATAGTGGATGTTGCTGGTGGTGGTCGCTGTTGCCAATCCTTTTGGTTCCAACTCTCCCCTGGAATGGCATTTTGGGATGAACGCATTCGAGTTCACAGATGGAGTGGTGTTTTTCATGGGAAGATATCAAAGATATTTACCAAACCATGGCAGGGAGCTTTGTGGGGAATAATGACAAATTTGCAAACAAAAAGAAACTGCTCCAAATTACAAAAACAAAGGGCATGACACACATGCCAACTGGGAAGCCAGCAGTAAAACCAGCAGAAGCACCAAGCTCTGAAGAAACAGAGCGTGCAGGGGTGGGGAGGAGAGGAGCTGGCTAATGGCAACTCGGGCACGGGAAATACCACATCTGTCAGAGCGAAAGACAGAGTTGGGGCGGGGAAAACTTAAGGGAAATGATTTCATAGCTCAAGACCGTGCTAATCCCAGCAGGCAAGTTCATAAGTATACCTCCAAATACTGAGCGGTAAAGAATCTGCCTGCAAAGCAGGAGACAAGGGTTCGATGCCTGGGTCAGGAAGATCCCCTAGAGAAGGGAATGGTAACCCACTCCAGCATTCTTGCCTGGAGAATTCCATGGACAGAGGAATCCCTGGTGGGCTACAGTCCATTGGGTTGCAAGAATCAGACATGTCTGAGTGACTGAACCACCACTACTGCCTCCAGATATGTTCGTTATTTTCCCCCCAAACAACTGAATGTTTTCATCAAAGCCCCTCCCATCATACTTCCACATTAAAACAGAAGCATCCTTCTCCCTACCATCCCAGAGTGGCATTAGAGTTTTCAAATGGACACCCTATGCTAGGATGATTCCAGGAAATCCCAGGGTGATCAAGTACTCACACACAAATGGATTTGACATGAAATTCTGGAAGGGGTGGATAGTCTGTCACTATGGAGTTGAGGGAAGTCTCAGGACACCGTCTTTGGTGGGGGCACTTGTCTCACCTCTAACTCTTGCAGTACCAGTACTCAGACCTCCCCTGTCTCCTGAACACGTCTGACTCAGTGTCACGCCAGTCTCTGGCATGTGCCGGTCTTTCTGCTGTAACCCTTTCCCTGCCTCCTTTTCTGGGGGAACTTTTATCTTTTCCTTTGGGCCAAAGTTGACTGTCCTCTCTTCAAAGTTTCTGTCCCCATCTATGCAGAATCTAAGATGACTTACATCTCAACCCCGTGCCTCTTTGCAACTTCATCCCTTATGTCCTTGATCGTGCTAGCCACCATCTGTGATTTCCATGAGGACAGGGAGCTGGCCTACCCTGAGTCCCGCTGTGACCCTGGTGTTTTCCTGGAGGAAGTGATAACTGAAGACAGAAAGGAAACCAGAGATGAGCAGGGCATGATCCCTGTTCACAAAGGATTAATCAGGCTTCCTATGCTTTCCACCCAAAGCAGAAATTGCAAAGAAATCACAGCCCTTGGCCCTTTGTTGTGATTCTCCCCAGAATCTAAGATAATCCAGGGTTAATAAGGGGGTGAAAATTAACAGGCGTTCACAATGGTTGGAAAAATATGCAACAATCCAGTTGACAGTCACGTTAGCCACAAACACTTTTAACTAACTCCTATGAGATGTTGTGTCATAAACACAGTCTCCATCAAGATGGATGTGAACGTCAACTATACTTCAAGTTAAAAAAATAAAAAAGAGGGACTTCCCTGGTGGTCCAGTGGCTAAGACTCCATGCTCCCAGTGCAGGGGGTCTGGGTTCAATCCCTGGTCAGGGAACTAGATCCCACGTGCTGCAACTAAAGATCCTGCATGCCTCAACTAAGAACAGGCACAGTCAAATAAATAAATAAAATGTTGTTAAAAAAAAAAGTAAATATAAAATAAAAAGGAAAGAAGGAAGGAAGGGTGAGATGGACAGGAAAGTGACTGAGTTGTGTTAAGCAACTTATTTTTTTAACTACCATATTATGACAACTGAGTTCACCATCAAATTCCAGTGTGATGGAATGGCTGCATTCGATCATTTCATCTTTTGGCACCTGAGAGGAATGATGACAAAATTCTGAAATGATCAGAATGAGTCACCCAGCCTTCACCTAGCTTCCACTCTCCTGAAGAACCTGTCTTTGTAGGGATGTTACTCCATCTCCTGAGATAGACATCATAAAAAATTTAAAGGCAAAGTTTCCCCTATATCCTCTTACATCTCCAGCCGATCTTTCTGTCAGAGTTGGATAAAGCTTAGAGAGTGAACGAAGTTTACAAAAAAGACAACTGAAAGAAAAAGACGGATGTGACCAAGAGAGGTATTCATGTTCGTCCAAAATCCCACTTATTGCTTAAGAAGCAACACAGGGAACACTTCAGCAGGGTGCAGAGTTACACAGAATAAACACTGCTTTTACCTGCTTCCTTTGTAAGTATGTGTGGCCATGTGACTAAGTTCTGGCCAATGAACTGTAAGTGACACTGGTGTGCATAACTCCTATGCTGCTGCTGCTAAGTCGCTTCAGTCGTGTCCGACTCTGTGCGACCCCATAGACGGCAGCCCTATAAAGGGGCCTTAAAAGAAGAAGTGTGACCTAGCTTCCTTGGTTCTCCGTGGTGCCTGCTGGAACGGGAAGGTGATGGTGGAAGGTGGTGGACAAGTGATGAGGATGGCAGAGCACCTGGGCCAGGGAAGGACCACGCTGGAACCTCCACACCTGCCCTGCCCTTCCAAGTCTCTGGACTTCATTTCATGCAAGAAAAGAGTCAACTAACTTGTTAACAGCACTTTTTCTTGGGATTTCTATCAATTTGCAACCTAATCTAACCCCAGCCTACCCAATGGGTCTGGGGGGTGAGGCGGGGGGAGGGAATTAACGTAGGCATTTACAAAGATGAAGCCTGGTGGAGTGGCTGAAAACTGGAGGCCTGATTCCCAGGATGAGAACGCCCCAGTAAATGGATCCTCTGCCCGTTTCTGTTCTTCTGCTCCACACTGCATGGGAGAGCCATTGCAGTGATCATACTCCTTATCTGATGTCTGGGGAGGCTAGCACAGCCAGTTGCTTGAAAGCAGCTTTCGCTTTGACCCATTATCTTGGAAGAGGTGAAACAAAAGGGTTTCCCAGGTGGCTCAGTAGGTAAAGAATCTGCCTGCAACGCAGGAGATGCAAGAGACACAGGTTCATTAGACATGACTAAGCAGCTGAGCAAGGCTTTTAGTGAAAACCTATGAACAGACTAACAAGGACCTACTACTGTACAACACAGGGAACTCTGCTTCCAGGGTCAGGAAGATCCCTGGAGGAGGGCTTGGCAACCCAGTCCGGTCTTCTTGCCTGGAGAATCCCACAGACAGGGGATCCTGGTGGGCTACCATCCATGGGGTTGCAAAGAGTCGGACACGACTATGAAGGCACACAGGCAGTCAGAACAAAAATAATTCTGCTCAAGATAAAAAAATAAATAAATAAATAAAGCAGAAAGATGGAAATAACACCAGGACCCACAGACATCCATTTTAGTTAAAAAAAAAAAGAAAAGCTATGGGACGATGCCAGGGTTTTTCTGCCTTTTGGAAGGAAGCGAAAGCTGCCCATTTTCCTCTTACATACTGGAGTCATGAGCCCCACACTCCTTCCATGGCCTGTCGACAAGCCTATGCAGAAACTGACTATCAAATGTTCTGCTGTATGCTCCAAAACAATTTCTGTCTTTGGTGCAGGAGGGTTTGACACATGGCTAGATGACGGCATTCTAAGGAGAAGATGAAAGGAAGTGTTAGTCACTCAGTCATATATCTTTTTGTGACCCCATGGACTGTAGCCCACCAGGCTCCTCTGTCCATGGAATTCTCTAGGCAAGCATACTGGAGTGGGTTGCCATTCTCTATTCCAGGGGATCTTCTTGACCCAGGGATGGAAGTCATATCTCCTGCATTGGCATGTGGATTCTTTATCACCTGAGCCACCAGGGAAGCCTTAATTAACTCTACCCCAATATAAATTAAAAGTTAAAAAAAGAAGAGCCAGGAACAGGTTTATCCTGCCCACTTGCCCCACTGCCGGTCACTCCATTCCCCCCATTCCACTCAATCCCACTCGCCTCAGGACTCCACTCCACGGTTTAGGCCATGTGCAGTCTGGACACAGCTGTGTGACTCGACATGTTCTTCTACCTTCTGCCCAGAAGGTATATATTTACCAGCCACGTGTGATAACAATGAGCACATGAACCACGAACCCTGTATCCAATAATTCAATCAGCCGTCTGCACACCTCATCCCTCTTACATTCCCACAAAGGCCAGGATGTACGTACTTCAGCGTCCTCATCATGTGGATGAAAAGACCAGCACACACAGTGATTCAGTGATACACACCCAGTCATCCAGTCACAAGACTAGTGAGCTTCCCTGGTGGCTCAGATGGTAAAGAACCCGCCTGCAATGCAGGAGACCTGTGTTCAATCCCTGGGTCGGGAAGATCCCCTAGAGAAGGGAATGGCAACCCACTCCAGTATTCTTGCCTGGAGAATTCTATGGACAGAGGAGCCTGGCAGGCTATAGTCCATGAGGTTCCATAGAGTCGGACACAACTAAGTGACTAACACGTTCTCTTTCACAAGACTAATAAGCTACAGGATGTAATCCAAAGACAGGCTTTAGGACTCCAAAATGCCCTCTGCTATAAAAGAAAAAGGGGATCTCAGGCTGCCTAGAAGAACCATGCCCCCAGGGGAGCCTTTCCAGGGAAAGTTCATCAAACCCAGACAGAGCTGCAGGAAGGGAACAAAAGCCAGGGTCCCTATACATCCAAGGGCTTAAAACATCTAAAAATCTAGTGGCAGCACTTTGGGGTCAACCATGTGTCATTTAGAATCAGAGGGAGCTGCCTGGTCCTGAAACTTCTCTGCACTCAGCCAAGAGAGGCAGGTAGAAAGTAATCTAGAGCATCCATAAACCAAAGTCTCCTCTGTCCAGCAATGACAAAGAAAAGTATGTTTAATCCCACAGCAATCTATCAAGTGTCATGGGATACAGGCTGCATATAAAGTGCCGCATTATTTTCAACAGGAGAACTTTCGCCCAGCTCAACAGATTTCGTAGAGGCAATGGGTATCTGGGATCAAAAGTCTGCAGATTGATGGTGGTGGCTGTTTACCAGAATTGAAAATCTTGAACACCATTTCTCACAAAGATACAGGAATTATTTAAACAGGACTGTGCCTAGAGATCTGAAAGAGGGAAAAGAACTTATTTTCATCAGATATTTTTAAATCACCGATTCACTTACGTTTATGTCTCTACTCTGTACCCTAAGATAGTCTGAAAGAGGATACATGGTGGTGAATCCAGAAGGTAAAGAGACTTTGCAGAAGAGAAAAAGAAGGAAGGTATTTTGCCTTGATCTAGTAGGAGCTCCTTCAAGACAAGGAAGTGGAAACGGAGACGCACAGATTTGTCTGTGTACATTCATCAAGAAGGAGGCAGGTCATGCTTGTTTGGGTGTGAGCTGTGTGGAACTTTTCATGAGCTCCATTGTTGAACTTCACGTGAAGGATAGAAGGGGTAGGAAGGATGGCAAAGCTTTTTGCAAATGAAACAAGCAGAAAGCAAAGGAACAGTGATAGATTTAATTGGATAGTGGGTGACCCGGATGACAAACTGAATACATAAACAATGGGTGATCGTCTAAGTGAGGCTTGTATCTAATTTCAGTTGGAGTAATTAATGAAAAATTCATAGTTGTACACGCTTGGAATGTGCAACTTGAGATCTCCTGTCTGACATAGTAAAATTAAATATCAGAAGCACTGTCAGAAACAAACAATAATTTTGATGTAGAAAGTGAGTGTGAGAAACATCTGTGCCTTAGTATTCCATATTGTTATCAGATGTTATAAATGGACTTAGAACCTTGTGGATTGATTCATTTATTCTTTATATTTTTTAATAATGTTAAAAAAAATCATCTGCTGCTGCTAAGTCGTTTCAGTCGTGTCCGACTCTGTGCAACCCCATAGACGGCAGCCCACCAGGCTCTGCCGTCCCTGGGATTCTCCAGACAAGAACACTGGAGTGGGTTGCCATTTCCTTCTCCAATGCATGAAAGTGAAAAGTGAAAGTGTTAAAAAGTGAAATGCACAAAAAAAGAGTAGGGGAAGATAAGGCTGGAAAACGGAGGGTGTGGGTCATGGTGGGCATTCCATGCTGCTCAGTGGCTTCGAGTGGATCTGAGAAGTAACAGGGAGCCATTGAAAGTGTTTGAGCAGGAGCGCGAACAGAGATGTGACTGGGGAAGATTTATTTGGAAACAGCATACAAAATTAATCAGTGGACACACACACACACAATTCTCTGGTGGCTTAGATGGTAGAGTCCACCTGCAGTGCCGGAGACCAGGTTCAACCCCTGGGTCAGGAAGACGCCCTGGAGGAGAGCAGGGCAACCCACTCCAGTGTTCTTGCCTGGAGAATCCCATGGATGGAGGAGCCTGGCGGGCTACAGTCCCTGGGGTCACAAAGAGTCAGACACGATTGAGCGACTAACACACAGCACACACACACAACACACTCACTCTTAGGAGAAATCCTTGCTTTTGACAGATAATAAAATTTGAGTAAAGGATATAGTCCTAAGCGGGGTCAAGGTGAATGATGCAGCGTCTTTGTGATCGCTGCAACTTCAAATATAATCACTTCTGGGGCTATTTCAGTTGATTATTCAATACAAACAAGAGCAAAGCTGCTTCAGCAAATTTTCTTTCTAAGTTTCTTTAATGGCCAGCTGGTTCTGGAGGACTGAGCGAACACAGACAAAAATGCACAATTCTAAGGAGTTTTAAAAATAAATAAAATGCTCCAAAAGATGCCAGGGTAAGGACAGTGTGAATCTTTGCCAGAAACTCACCATCAGATGTTGCTAACATTGCCTTTTAACATACAGGGTGGGAAGAGAGACTTGGCTAACATCTCTGCTATAATTTACAGTAAATATACTGTTGCTCTGCCTGTGAGACCATCTTAAGTTCAGAAAAACAAAATACATCAAAAAAATGAAACATGCCCACTTCCTTCTAGATACCTCAGATCCCGATGATCCTTTCTCAGAGCTCCTATAAATATGACATTTTGTTGTTGTTCTTTAGGTGCTAAGTCATGTCTGTCTCTTTTGCAACCCCTTGGACTGTAGGCGGCCAGGCTCCTGCAACCATGGGATTATTCAAGCAAGAATACTGGAGTGAGTTGGTCATTTCCTCTCCCAGGGGATCTATCTTCCTGACCCAGGGACTGAAGCTGTGTCTGCTGCAGTACCTGCATTGACAGGCGGACTTTACCACTGAGCCACCTGGGAATCCCAAATATGACATAGACTCATGGCAATCCTGCTGGCAATACAGGTAGGTTCTGGGCTGTTTGGGGATACACATATCCTTCTCACTCTCTGCTCCAAGGAGTACTCGAAGGAGTACCAAGGAGCCTTCTCAGGGGTTCCCTGCTTCTGGTCCATATGCCTTTTTCCCAGCACGCCTCGATGGGCAATACCTTCCTAAAGAACAGTTTCTCAACTGAAGGTGGTTTTCACCTGCAGGGGACATCCGGCAATATCTGGGGACAACTTTGCTGGCAGTGATAGGGAGGGAGGGTGCCACTGGTGTCCAGTGAGCAGAGGTCAGAGATGTTGCTGAGCCTCCTGAAATGAACAGGATAGGGTCCCCCAACAAAGAATCATGCAGCAGAAAATGGCAATTGTTTCAAGGCTGAAAAGACTTGTCCTAAATACACGTGGATTATATTGGTTATCATGCTTTTCAAAATTCACAAATACAACTCACAGACTTAGGGAACAAACTTAGGGTTCCCAGAGGGGAAGGGTAGGGAGAAGGGATAGTTAGGAAGTTTGGGATCAACATGTATACTGCTATATTTAAAATAAATTACCAACAAGGACCTAGTGTATAGCCCAGGGAACTCTGCTCAGTGCTATGTGGCAGCCTGATGGGAGAATGGATACATGTATCAGTTCAGTTCAGTCACTTAGTTATGTCCGACTCTCTGCAACCCCATGGACTGCAGGACACCAGGCCTCCCTGTCCATCACCAACTCCTGAAACTTGCTCAAACTCATGTCCATCAAGTTGGTTATGCCATCCAACCACCTCATCCTCTGTCGTTCCCTTCTCCTCCCACCTTCAATCTTGCCTAGTATCAGGGTCTTTTCTAAAGAGTCAGTTCTTTGCATCAGGTAGCCAAAATATTGGAGTTTCAGCTTCAACATCAGTCCTTCGAATGAACACCCAGGACTGATCTCCTTTAGGATGGACTGATTGGATCTCCTTGCAGTCCAAGGGACTCTCAAGAGTCTTTTTCAATACCACAGTTCAAAAGCATCAATTCTTCAGTGCTCAGCTTTGTTTATAGCCCAACTCTCACATCCACACATGATTACTGGAAAAACCATAGCTTTGACCAGATGGAACTTTGTCATCAAAGTAATGCCTCTGCTTTTATATATGCTGTCTAAGTTTGTCATAGCTTTTCTTCCAAGGGGCAAGTGTCTTTTAATTTCAGGGCTGCACTCACCATCTGCAGTGATTTTGGAGCCCAAGAAAATAAAATCTGACACTGTGTCCATTGTTTCCCCATCTATTTGCCATGAAGTGTATGTATGGCCAAGTCCCTTTGCTGTCCACCTGAAACTATCACAACATTATCAGTCAGCTATCAGTTCAGTTCAGTGTCTCAGTCATATCCAACTCTTTGCAATCCCATGGACTACAGCTCGCCAGCTTCTCTGTCCATCACCAACTCCCAGAGCTTGCTCAAACTCGTGTCCATCAAGTTGGTGATGCCATCCAACCATCTCATCCTCTGTCGTCCCCTTCTCCTCCTGCCCTCAATCTTTCCCAGCATCAGGGTCTTTTCCAAAGAGTCAGTTCTTTGCATCAGGTGGCCAAAGTATTGGAGTTTCAGCTTCAGTATCAGTCCTTCCAATGAATTTTCAGGACTGATTTCCTTTAGGATTGACTGGTTGGATCTCCTCGCAGTCCAAAGGACTCTCAGCTATACTCCAATATAAAATAAAAAGTTAAAAAATTTTTCTCAAGTGCAAATGGTGTTATAAGCCTGAGACTGGCTTTCACAGTCCATAAGATGTGGTCTCACCAACTCTTCCAACTCATGTCTGTGTCACGTCTGTGTTCCAACTCACTGGTCCTCCATGGACTCTGGGATGCTTAGTGATCTCAGCCTACCTCAGGGACACCTGCCTCCTCCTGCCTTATTCCTTTCGTTCATCCTCTGCTCCTTGCTGGACCATCCTTTCTACCTGACTGCCTTATTTTATCACCCTTTCAGGATGACCTTCTCTGTGGATCTTGAAGTCAGCTCGATCACCATCTGAATGGTATGCTGAGTAGCACATACTCCTGTCGGCATCCAACCGCACTCGTGCGTACGACAAGCTACCCTCTTAGTCTTAGAGTCACAATCACCCATTATTCACACACGTCTCCTGCACTAGCCTCACAGAAGCACAGCTGCAACTTTCATTTCTTCTATTCCTCTCCACCATTTGCCCTTCCAGTCCCTAGCTGTAGCAAAACACGAGCCCTGCTTCCTGGAGCAGCAGCATCCTGGAGTAGCAGCATGCTGGGGAAAGCGGTCCTGAACTGACTGCATGTGACCGCATCTCAAGTATGAAACAGAGTTTTCCTGTGACTGGGAATGAAGACTCTGGGGCTCAGTCTACAAGCCTCTGACAAGGGG